>NC_050454.1:71191367-71532350 GCF_903995425.1 Onychomys torridus
GGGTGTGTTCTAAGGGGCAGTTTTGAGCCACAGCTGTGGGCCTTGCCCCGAAGAGGCAAGGGAAGAGCATACTACTGCATGTCAAAAGCTAGTTTCTATGCAGCTCAAGTTTCCTTCATGGAAATGATGGAGGAGGCCCAGGACAAAGTTTAGCAAGCTGTGGGGGTGGGAAGGGGATGGTTTTTGTATCAAAAGCAGCGTTGTAAAGGCCAGAGGGGTAACTGGGAAGATCTGAAGGTGAGGATCAGGGGAAGAAGCCAGGACAGAGCTTAGGAGACCCGAAGAACCACAAGCACCCTTCCTGACTCTCATGCACTGTCCGGGTCATGTCCCATCAGATGTGCTGGGCAGCTCCAGAGAGCTCCGGTGGGACGGGGCAGGGGCGGACACAGAGCTCTCCCCTGCAAGAACAGCTGAGCGTTTGGGCCTCCCCATGCACTTGAAAAGAAGACACATCTTTCAGTCAGGGTGGTCCAGCTGAGTGGTCCAAACCAGTAGTGAGAGGAGATGGGATATTCTTGTCCCATAGTCACCCCCAGGGGGGTGGGGAGGGGCCAGGGAAGAAATGTAGCATCTGGAAGCACCTGGAGTCAGGAGGTAGACCCTTGCCCAGTCCACGAGCAGAGCCTTGTCTGGCAGGTGGGTGAGATTAGCTGTGGGGCTTTTGTTTTGCTGAGTGGAGGCACAAATTCTTGCCAGAAATGTATTCTCTGGAGACTATGGGGAGGCTGCAGCTACCTGCCCTGGGGCCTTTCTTCCTGCTGAGCCCTCCTTTTATTTATTTAGAGAACTGGGCCTTTCATCTAAGTAAACATTGAACAAATATTTAAAAACCGCCGGTTTAGACAATGTCACAGAATTACCTTGCTTCAACATGGCCCCAGGCATGGCTGCTATTCCTTCCTTTCTTTCCTGCCTTTCCATGGCTAAGCAGGCGAGGGCTCCTACTTTAAAGGTGGGACAGCTACCCCCTGCACACAGTGGGCACTTCCAGATGTCAGCCACCTATGGGAGCCCCCACAAGGGGGAGCCAAGCTGGCGAATGTACCCTGGGATTGGAAAGTGAGAAAGACCATTTGTCTGTTTGGGGTAGAATTGGGAGAAGAACAGACGTATGGATTGTGCTGACCGCAGGGACGCTGTGTCGAGGCCCAGGGGGAATAGTTTCAGCCTCAGAGTGAAGAGGAATCATGGGTAAGCATCTCTTGAGGAGCTCTCATGAGGGAATGTGAGTGGCAGAAGGGAGGTAGGTATTGTTTAACCAACCAGTGCAGTCCACACACAGAAAACTCCTGCTCGCTGAAAACGCCCCCAAGGCAGTGTTTTTAAACACACACCTTTCAAACCCAAACTCTGTTTCCTGGCCACCTACACCTCCTGTCAAGCCCCCAAAGATCTTGAGGGGGAAGCTTGTACCCTGCTGCCAACTGGGCACATCTTCTGGGCCTCCCTGGGATGTCTGTGCTCTGCCAGGGGAAGGTATAGGAACACCTAGAACCTCATTTTATCCAGGGTTCAGCTGGGTTCAGTTGGGTTCTTGGCCCCCTCGTTCTCAAATGTGCCAACCGTGGCTCTATGTCAAACAAACCTAGGGCTCTGGGGACAGTCTCCCACCAGACCGGAAATACCAGAGAGGCAGAGGGAGCCGCCTTCAGAGGGAACCCAGCTCGCTATTTTCTTTCTTTTTGGCCATTTCAGCTTTGAGTAGAAACTGGGATAAGAATTATAATGATACATGTTTATGGACTTTAAGTAATTAATCCCTCGGAGTCCTCTTCTGAGGGAAAAGCTTGCTACCCACCTCATACATCAGGCAAGCAAGAGGCCGTATGGCTTGGCGGGGTTGGGTGGTCGCTGGTGTCAGTAGAAAAGTGGAGAGTGTGGCTTTAACAGTCTTCGGCTTCTTGGCCCTTGTCCAGATGGCTGGCCCATGCAGCCCCTAGAAAAGTGATACACGAGAAGCTGAAAAGGACCAGACCATAAACTCCCAGGAACAGTTGCCTTTAGTTAGGAGGTTGGGGTTTTGTGGCCCTGTCTGGGACTCTTCTCTTTGAGGTACAGGCTTGGAGAGGACAGAGGCCACCACACCAGGAGCTCACCCACCGCTCATCGACAGTTGCCGTATTCTGTAAAGACATTCCTTGGAAGGAAGCTCCAGGGGACTGAATCCTAGAGTGCATGGCCTTGTGTCCAATACAGGGGAATAGTTATTCAAACATCCACAGTCTCATGGCCACGAGTTACAGCGACAAGGCTTTCTTGATAACACTGATCATGTTGTCTCCAACCTGCTTAAACACATTATTTTCTTTTTTTCTTTCTTTCTTTCTTTCTTTCTTTCTTTCTTTCTTTCTTTCTTTCTTTCTTTCTTTCTTTTGCAGGGGGGGTGGTTCGAGACAGGGTTTCTCTGTGTAGCTTTGCGCCTTTCCTGGAACTCACTCTGTAGCCCAGGCTGGCCTCGAACTCACAGAGATCCACCTGGCTCTGCCTCCTCAGTGCTGGGATTCAAGGCGTGCGCCACCTCTGCCTGGCTCTTATTTTTAATTTTTTTTTAAAAAAAATTTACTTGTGAGGAGCTTGTAGACATTTATATTTTAACGTTGATGATGCTGAACACTGAAATTAAACTGTATGTTTAATTTTCCTCAGAGACTGTGTTGCCAGACCAGCCCTTTCTTTAACTTGGCGGGACAGCAAGGTGTGAGGCACATGGTGGCTCATGCGTCAAGCGGCTCTTTGTTGAAAAGGGGTCCACAGCCTGGTCCTAAGCAAGCCATCAGATGAAAGCACGCAAACACCGGTAAAGTGAATAAATTAATGAAGCCAGCCAGCTGAGATCCTTCAGGCTCCACCATTCCCACCTCTGCCTTCCTGTTCTAGCTGCTCCACGGCCATGGCTACGCTGACTTCCTCCGGAGGTCCTGGGAAGAAAGAACTTTCTAGAGACTCATATGCAGTCTTCACGCTTCCCAAGCTACCTGTGGTGCCTTAAGTAGGTGATAACCACGTTCTCACTTGATCCTGTCTCATCTGTCTGCAGTGGTACTTTTCTGGACAGACTTGAGAGGGCTGATGGGATGCAGAGGAGAGAAGAGAAACCACGCTCTTCAACAGCTGTGTCGAGGTAGGGGAGATGTTCGGAGAGGACCCTCCACGGCCAGTGGGTGGAGACACTAAAGCTTCAGGTCAGTAAAAGGGGTCCAGGTTGGACCCCCAACAAGAATGGCTTATATTTGGAAGCTCTACCTTGTTGTCTCACTGAGGGCTCCACCCGAGTCCACCCTGAACATTTACCTAATCTCAATCCCTCGCTTCCTTGTGTCATTGTCCATCTTACACATGTGGGTGCCCTGGCTCCCCAATTAAGCTGTAAACGTCTTGGTAGTCCAGAAGATAATTCTCACAATCGACATTAATTAAAACAACGGATTTCAAAGTCCTGTATACTATCGGCTGAGAGATACAGACTAATTTTAGCCTCTTTTCCATACCTTGATCTCCTCCCACCATGCCCGTTTCCTCTCATCTGGAGCATCCTTCCTGACGTGGGGGCATCTGGAAGCCATGTGTTTCTTTTCTTTGCTCCTCCATGTGGTCATTTTTTTTTTTTTTTTTTTTTTTTTTATGACTGCAGGAAGCTGGGTAGATTTGGAAGTACAAGGAACCACACCAAGACCTGAGATGACCATCCTCATTGTTATCAGCAGGATGGAATGACAGCATCTGCTTGGAGAGAGAGGCTGCCCCTCGAAGCTCACCCAGTCATGAAATCAGTTGGTCTGTTTGGGCTGATAGCCTCATATTGAAGCAATTTCTCCCAACCAAAGGGTCTACAATAGGTTCAGTCATCATCTACTTGATGTAGTTTTGACTGCCTGGAGAAACCTGGCAAGGATTAGGAAGAGTGTGTCTGGCATATGGCTCTGTCCCAACTCAACAGTCTGTGAACACTATTAGTAACCCTTGAAACTGATCTCTGGGAAGTGCTAGCTGTTAATGACTCTGCCCAGATGCTCCTGTGGGGAGATAACAGGGAGCTTCATAAGTAGCCAATGTTCTAAGTGGAGGGCTTGCCCAGGGGATGGAGACGGGGTGCCCTGCTGAACCCAGGACCGTTGTTAAAGGAAGACTAGAGATGAAGCACTTTGCTTGGTTCAGAGTTGACTTGTGTCTCTGCTGAAACACAGAGTGGCAAAGAGGAAGCTGAGGGTGCTGAGGCCCCTCAGCTGCCCATGCACAGGACTCCAGCAGAGGCAACCAGGGATGGAGCAACAGCTACATGTGGTCAGGGGGAGGCAATCTTTGCTTCCGTAAAGGCTAGTTTGTAGGACAATACTGCCTGAGAGCACGTGGAGACAGAAAGATTGCTCCCAGTGGTTCTATTCTAAGTAGGGAATTATTGACATTGACATGATTATTGACATCTTGGCCGTTATTGACCAACTAGTTAAAATAAATGGCAATGGAGTATCCACGTGATGGAATAATATTCAGGCATTCAGATGAACGAGGCAAATGGCCCAGGCAGCTAAGAGTGCTTGCAGAGAACCCAGGCAGCTCACGACATCCCGGAACTCCAGTCCAGGGACCTGGTGCCCTTTCTGGCCTCTGAGAGCATCTGCATACATGTGATGTACTCACATGCAGACCCTGCTCCCATAAGTCAAAACCAGATCCTTAAAATGGTTGAAGTACAGAGGCCTGGAAGATGGCTCAGCCTTTGAGAGCACTGGGTGCTCTTCCAGAGGATCCAGGCTTGACGCCTAGTACCCATACAGCAGCTCACAACTGTCCACAACTACAGTCCCAGGGGATTCAGCACCCTCTTCTGGCCTCTGTGAGCGCCAGGTATACAGTTGCACAGACATATATACATGCAGGCAAAATACCCCTTATACATAAAATAAAATAAGCAAATCTAATTGAAAAATGAATTAAACAATAAATGAAGTCTATTTGTAGTGCTGATTTAGCTGGGAGAAGGCAAGTAGCAGGACAAGATGCCGCGTGTAAAGATTAAAACACATTAAAGCATATGCACACGTATGACCATACATGTCTCTACACAGATTCATTAAGGGAAGAGCCAGAGCTCCTCCTGGGAGGTGACTCAAATGACCTTCCTATGAGAAGAGAGTCAGCCTCCATCCTAAGGACAGTCACCTATCTTCCTAGGCGCAGGAGGCACAGCCACTCTCCTGGGGAGCACATGAGACAATGTAAGCAGGCCCCTGGATCCTGAGAGAGTCAGCTGGAGGTTTGGCAGGCACTACCCTGGGCAGATCCACGGCCTCTCCTAGCTGCGGGTTTAGAGTGTTGGTAGAGCAGAGCCCAGACCTAGCTGTGAGGCTCTGTCCCTGAAGGAATCCCCAAATCCACCAGGAGCCCTGAAGACTTTCACTGTTTTGTTTTGGTTTGCTCGTTTTTGAGACAGGGTCTCACTGTGTATTCCTGGCTGGCCTGGAACTCTCTATATAGACCAGGCTGGCCTTGAACGCACAGAGACCCACTTGCCTCTGCCTCCATAGTGCTGCGACTAAAGGCGTGTTGGAATAATAAGCTCTGGCCACCAAATGTTTTTTTTAAATTATGAGAGAAACCCAGCAGATCAGAAGCACCTCTGGATTCAGAAGGCTTTGAACTAAGATGGCTTCTACTGGTATGTTGGATTTGGGGACCTGAAGGGAGAGCAGGGAGATGATGTCTTATTGGAGTTGCCTGTGTGTGAGAGGGGAGGAGGCAGAAGGGTGGGAAGAGGTAGGAGAGAAGGGAAGAGAAAAGAGGGAGATGGTTCCTTGGGCAAGGAGAGGAAGGCTGGTGTCCACCAGGGCTCTGCATTCCTGCCCTCACACAGAGGCATCTGTTTCCACCACTGGTCTTGCCTCCAATTTGAAATTGATCACCTTGCTTGCTTCTCAGAATGGAGTCAAAGGAGGCACTGCTCCAATGTCAACCTCCTTGCCACTGTAGGCGTACAAAGCCCAGGCTGGTCTTTCAGACTGGGATCTGAGGAAGTCAAAGGCAGTCAGCATGCTGTGACAGGGCTTTAGGGGCCTCAAATCCTCAACCCAAATCTCAAGCTTATACCCCTTATCAAAAGCAAGCAAACACACTAACTCCTGTAAATGGAGTCTTTTTTCTGTCCTGCTTGGTCCTACTGCTGCTACCAAATAATCACTCAGAGGCTTGTATTAATTATAAATGCTTGGCTGGTAGCTCATGAGACTCTTAATCACAGGTTTTATGTGGAAATTTCAGCTACATGTTGGAACATAATATGTAATCGCAAGTTTCTGTCCTGCCAGTAACTCCCAAATATCCAGCAGCTACTTCCCAAATAATTGACTTGGAGGCTTAATATTATTTATAAATGTTTGGCCGATAGCTCAGGCTTATTACTAGCTAGCGCCTACACTTAAGTTAGCCACCTGGCTCGGTACCTTTCTCAGTATGACTTTGTCATCTTGCTTCCTCTGCGTCTGGCTGATGACTCCTGACTCCGCCCTCTTTCCCATCATTCTCTGTTTGGCTTTTCTGCCTAACTTCCTGTCCAGCTACTGCCCTGTCAGCTTTTTATTAGCCAGTGAGAGTAATACATATTCATAGTGTGGAAAAGGATGTGGGGGTGTAGGGAAACTAGAATCTTCGACACCATTGATAGGAAAGTCAAATGGCACAGTCATTGTGGAAAAGAGCTAGAGATTACTAAAAAAAAATTAAATAAATAAAAATTCAAAATAAAAACCATGCATAGGATTGCCTGCAGACCCACCAGTTCCCTGCTAGGTGAGATATAAAGCAAGAGTGCAGACTTGCACACCAGTGTCCCTGGCAGTATTCTTAGTACTTACGAGTGGGGACAACTCAAATACCCATCAATGGATAAATGACAGTCTTATTCAACCTAAAAAGTGACAAAGTTCTGATACACAGGCCAAGGGGGATGAGCTAGGATGGCGATCGCTAATCTCAGTTGTCAACTTTACACACTTGTGTTGAGGAAACCGCAACTGAAGAATCGCCTCCATCAGATTGGCCTGTGGACACATCTATGGAACATTTTCTTGATGGCAATTGAGCCCAGCCCACCATGGGCAGTGCCATCTCCAGGCAGGTGGTACTGGGCTGTGTGAGAAGGGTAGCTGAGAAAGTCAGGGGAGTAAGCCAGTAAGCAGTGTTCCTCTGCTTCAGTTCCTGTTTCCAGGTTCTTCCCTTGACTTCTCTCCATGGTGGACTGTAACCTGTACAATAAAGAAACCCTATCCTCCCCCACGTTGCTTTTGAGAGTGTCTGATCACAGAAACAGACAGCAAACTAGGGCAATGATATTGTGCCAAGTGAAATAAGCAAGACTTCCATGACAGACACTCATGGACTCGGGTAGAGAGAGGAACGGTTCAGCAAATGCCACAGTGAAACTCATTAGTATGTATTATGTACAATTAGTATATGCTAATAAAATAAATCTTCAAAATTGCTTGGCACAGTATTGCACGCCTTTAATCCCAGCACTTGGGAGGCTGAGGCAGGAGGGTCACAAGTCACAGGGCGAAGCTTCTGTTTGGCATGATAAAGTTTTGACAGTGGGTAATGATAATAGTTGTCCAGCGGCATTGGTGTATATTTATCGCCGCTGAACTGTACACTTTAAATGACTAAAATAGTAAATGTAAACACTTATTTTTTCTTACTTAAAAAATTGTGGTATGAATAACACAAATACTGAGATACTAAAATGTGCCCAGTTTTTAAAAAAATTGTTTCGCTGTTTAGATTTATTTATTTTTATGGGTGCATGTGTTTTGCCTACATAGCAGTGCACTATGTGCGTGTCAGAAGAGGGCATCAGGTCCCCCAGAACTGTGGGTGGTGTGCCGTGTGGGTGCCGGGAGCTGAACTCTGGTCCTCTGCAAGAGCAGCCAGTGAGCCCTTTCTGTAGTCACATTCTGTTGGTTTGTTTTATGGTGTTTGTTTGTTTATGACACAGTCTCTCAGAGCCCGGGCTGGCCACAAACTTATGACAATCTTCCTGCCCCAGCCTCCTAAGTGCTGGAATTACAAGCATGAACTACCACACTGGGCATCTTTACTGTTACCGCTGGGCTGGGCTGGGCTCCTGTCCCACTCCCAATTAATGCCCATGGCACCCTAAAACCTCTCCTACCATTTCTGCAAGGAGGTTTCCATTTAGGGGCAAATACAAGCACGCTCAGGAAGCTTGTGTGTTGCATTTATCTTTTAAAGGTTCAAACTCACTTTCATCCATTCCTATAAAATCCTGTGAGCATAGCTTTGACACAGCAGCAGAGCCAGCTGTGTAGAAACATCTCCTGACATGTCGTTTATGTGGTAAACATTACTTACTGAAACTTTGGGCGGGTGGTGTCTGACTTCCATGTTTGTGGACAGGAGGATAAACCACTGCTGGATGTTGTCTGTGGTTCTGCTTCAACACAGAAGCTCCTCTCTCCTTCCCATGTCAAACATCTGGATCGCTTTAACTACAGAGCACCTTGACGGGTTATCTGGAGCTTTTCCTTCCTTGGCGTTCACAGCCATCCAAATACACGAATTTTATAAATTTGAACTTGTAAAACAAAATGTTACCAATAAAGTGCTACATCTGTTGCAAACGTTGGGCTCTCTACCAGATTGGAGCTGCAGAGAGTTTCTGCTGGTCAAACAGGTGGTTGAAAAGGCCCTGTGTCTGTTCAATCCCCGCTTGATTCAGTTCAGCAGGGACTTCATCCACTGCTGACTGTATGTCCGGACGCACACAGAGCTCATGGGGGATGGATGGGTGAGAGAGCTCCTTCTGATTGGCCATGTCCTGAGAGTGACTTTATCTATCTATCTATCTATCTATCTATTTATTTATTTTGAGACAGGATCTCACTAGCCCAGTCTGGCCTAGAACTTATGATCCTGTCTCAACGTCCTGAGTGTACAGGCATGCAATACTGTGCCTGGCAGTTGTTAAGGTTTTTTTTTTTTTTTTATTAACGTGTATTGATTATACGTAACTATGGGTTTATGACGGTATCTTTGTGTGTGTATATAATGTATTTTGGTCATATTCTCCCTGTAACCTTCTATACTGTCCTCCACCCACTCCAGCTGAACCTATTCTCTCCCAGACACGGCCCTTGGTAGTAGCTTAGGTCCAGATATCACCGTGGCCTCGGGTGGCAGTGCAGGCCTCTCCCATCAGGCTTTCCTCACCTCCTTCTCGTCTCCAGTTCCACCTCTCTTCACAGTGCACAATCTGCTCAGCTTCTCTTCCTCTCCCGTCTCTCCACCACGTACTTGCCCATCGTAGCGCCCACCCCAGCTGGACCTCTGCAGCCTCGAGGACTTACGATCTTAACACAACATAATCTGCAAAGAAGATACTCCAGGTTGAAGTCCCATGGACAAGAATGGGAGGTAAGCCTGGCGGGTCCCTGTGTGGGCATACAATTCAGCTTCCACGGGGTGGAGACTCCAGGCGTCTACACAATCAGCCAGGAACTACAACAACAGTAAAGGAGGCTCTTTCTAAGGCTGGTCCAGCCCCACTGAGCAGGCGCTCATGGGTACCCAGAGAGGCCCTTCTGAGGGCCTGACAGGAACCAACCCTTCATCTTGGTAGCTCTCTGTCATTGGTCTAAGTGAGCTGTGGAAGCACACCTTCCTCTCAGCTCCCGTGGATGTGGGCTCCCTGAAGTCAGAGCTCTTCACATGGAGCATGCTCCAGCCTCAACAGCTTTTGGCTTTAGCGTATGAACTGTGCAGAGCACACTGCCCAGTGGCAGTGGCTTCTGGGAAATCCAGACTTTCTCAAAAAGAAGTTGCCACTTCAGAAAGGAAGAAAAAGGTACTTGGTAGTAAAGATTACAAAATTTGGCTATGGCTGCAGACATTTCTAAAATTGGAGGCTGCTTGGTAGAGATCAGCTTTGTTTCTTAAACCAGTGGACTGTTCCCCATGGGGTAGTCAAGAGGTTGTCCTGGGAGGGGACTGGGAGGAGTGGGTATTTGATAAAGGCTGTGTGTCCCCCTTTCCTGGGCTCACATGTGCAGGGGAGTTAAGTACCCCATCAAATATCCATTCAGGCCCATAATACACATACCATCCCGTAACTGGAGCCACACAGACTTCTGCTGAACATTCCCATGGCAGAAACACAGATTTTTCACCACATTCCAAGAAAATCTTAAAATAATGTCCTGTAGACAGATTGGATTTTCCCCCCAAGGAAATGATATTCTACACACCAGAGACCCATCTGCGTGGGCAGATGTCTCAGGAGCCACGAGAGAGGCCCAGGCTGGTGGGTCACTGTGCACATGGGGACCTGGGACAAGAGGGTCAGTGGGCAGATGTCTCAGGAGCCACGAGAGAGGCCCAGGATGGTGGGTCACTGTGCACATGGGGACCTGGGACAAGAGGGTCAGGGAGGGTGCTCTTATCTCAGTTCCTAGTTTCCTGACTCAAAGAGTAACCAAGGAAATGGCGACATTGTGATTTCCTACCCAGAAATCAAGGGACAGAGTGGTGTTCTGTGGAAGGCCAGAAGACTGACAGGATGCTCTCAGGGGTTAGAAGTTTTAACACTTGATTTTAGCCAAAAGGCTGAGAATTGTTGGCTTTAGCTGTACCACACCACCAGACAACCCCACTGAGTTATCTTAAGCAGCTTAGTTATGACTGACCTCATCCATTTACCTATTTTTGTTGTTGTTGTTATTTTGAAGACAGAGTCTCATATATCTCAGGCTGGTCTTGAACTTGCTTTGTGGCCAATGCTGGCTTTGAAATCCTGGTCTCTTACCTCTAAGTCCCAAGTGCTAGGATTACAAGCATGTGCCACCACATGCCTGGTTTTATGTTATATGGGCTTGAACCCAGGGCTTCTCGAATGCTAGGCAAGCACTACGCACCAAACCATGTCCCCTTCCCAAAGTTTAAACATTGAGGCCTGCATCCCCACACAGAACTGTTGTGGAATATTACTTTAAGATGTGTTACATTTGTTTATGCTGTGGAATATTTGTATAATGCTGCAAAGATGTGCTGCATTCTTTATTTACATTTGTTTAACTCTGTGAAGCTGTGTTACTTTGCCGTCTAAAACACCTCATGATCTAATAAAGAGCTGAACAGCCAATGGCAAGGCAGGAGAAAGGATAGGTGGGGCTGGTGGGCAGAGAGAATAAATAGGAGGAGAAAAAGAGAGAAGGAAAGATCTAGGAGCGAGAGAAGGAGGAGGACTCCAGGGGCTAGCCGCCTAGCTACACAGCAAGCCACAGAGCAAGAAGTCAAGAAAAGTATATAGAAATAGAAAAAGATAAAAGCCCAGAGGCAAAAGGTAGACAGGATAATTTAAGTTAAGAAAAGAAGGCTAGAAACAAACCAAGCTAAGGCTGGGCATTTATAAGAAAGAATAAGCCTCCGTGTATTTATCTGGAAGCTGAGCAGCAGACCCCGGCCCCCCAAAGAGTCAAAGAGGATAAAACAACAACATAGAACTCTTGGAACTTCTCATTGCAGATTAAACAGGTTTCCGTGTTGGATAAGAGTAGCTTCTTTGGTACCACTGTTACGATAAAAATCTCTCTCTCCATGCCCAATATTATCAGGGCCATCACTCTCCATGTACAACTAGGCTGACCTTTCCTTTCTGGGACCTACATTCTACTTTATGTGATAATACATGTTTACACTCTGGAAGACTTGATGTCTGCCTCAAAATAAATGTGGATCAAGGACTTGAAGAGATGGCTCAGGTGTGTGGAGCACTTGTTGCTCTTCCGGAGACCTGGCATCCAAGTGAAGGCTTACAGATGTCTATAACTCCAGTTCCAAGGGACCTGACACCTCTTCTCACCTCCCTGGACACTAGGTGTGCACATGCTGCACATACACACATGCAGGCAAAATACTTGTAAACATAACATAAAAATTAAAAATCTCAACAAAATCTAACAATACAGACCACAAGAGAGGATAACTGTCGTGCAAATTGTGTTTCTTGCCTAGACGCTAATTTTTTTCTCATCCTCACTGTCTTTGGGAGACAGTGAGGGGTCCCCAGTATGGGCTGAGGGCTTACAAACATACTCAGCAAAGCCTGCCTGGGTACCAGCACAGCCAAGTTCCTGCACTCCCATGCTCATGTCTCAGGACCCTGTGATATATGGTGCCTTCCAGAGAACAGGATGCAGATGCGTGGGGGAGAGTAACCGGAGAGCCATGCAAGAAGATATGTCTGTCTGCCCCTGGAGTTCAACACATAAATTAAAAACCACAAATTCAAATATGAAGGAAATATTGACATTTCTCTTCCCCCCCCAACTTTGGCTTTTCCCCCGTTCAAGGTTAAGTTTGAAAGTAGTGCAGGGTTTTTCTCCTTCAGAACAACTTCCTCTTGCTCCGTCTTAATCACCCACCTGGTCTAGCAACCAGCATAGCAGCATGCCTGTCTTAGAGACACTGTCAGAAGCAGTGAAAACCCTTGTCTCCAATGCCCTGGCACCAGATAGCTAAATGTGACTATTCACAGTGGTCCTGGGCTTTTCTGGGAGCAGAGGGACTTGGCGAGGGAAAAGAGATCCAGTACACAGAGGTATGCGAGACACTGCAGAGGCCAAAGCTGGGCAGCCAGGTACCCAGCATCAACGGTCTCTTCTGCTTAGCTCTGTCCTACATTGTGTCTCTGCCCCAGGGAGCAGGGAAAGGGGGCTAGACTACAGCTGGAAATCCCATTGGCTTAGAGCTACAGACCTGCCACCATCTTGGGTGTTTTCCTCTGGTTTTGTCCACAGCAAGTGGACAACTCCAAATAATACATTGTCTCTAGCACATCTGTTCTAGGCTTTAAAAAGCCCTGATTCATTCTTCTAGAAATTTCCATCTGAGCACAGAAAAAAAAAGAAGTGTGTGTGTGTGTGTGTGTGTGTGTGTGTGTGTGTGTGAGTGAGAGAGAGAGAGAGAGAGAGAGAGAGAGAGAGAGAGAGAGAGAATTCTTGAGGTACATTGTTTTGGTGAGGGGCTGGAGAGAAGGCTCAGCAGTCAAGAGCACTGGCTGCTCTTCCAGAGGACTAGAGTTCGATTCCCAGTGCCCAAATGACAGCTCACAACTGTCTGTAACTCCAGCCTCAGGAGATCTCTGGCCTCTGTGGACCGCAGACATGCACATGTGCACAGACATACATGCAGTCAGAGCACCCATACACATAGTAATAAATACATGAAAATTGAAAAATAGTTCAGAAATTGTTTTGGTGTCTTGCACTCACTCAAGCCTTTGTAAACAAGGGTTGCATCTGTGAGTGTAAACCTTATTATGAATGTACTCTAGGAAGTAACCGCTACCCCAGACAACCAGTGGAAAGGACATCCTTCTCTTGGCTGCCTGCCTGGCCCCAACGATCTGTGGTCTGACCTCAGCACAGTGAGAACACCACCATCAGTCTCCTGCCTTCTCCTGTCCTGAATTCCACTTCCACATGCAATACTGGGGTACAGGCTACCTCAACACTGAGCAAAACCCAATTGCCCTCTCCCAGCATCAACACTCTCTTCCAGCTCCCAGCCCTTCGATAGTACAAGCTCCTGACCGTGCTTGTTCCCAGTTCTAAACTGCAAGAGGAGAGTCAGCTTTGGTGTAAGCAAGGCTCCCTACTTTGAGCCTGGCAGACAGGGCCTCTTCCACACAGAGCCCGAGAGCTCAGACATTAGGGCAATGAGTGGAATGGCCAACACCTGATAGGCCGGGTCACATGACCAGGACCTGCTGGACCTGCGCCCATTAGGGCAAACACTGCCATCAGTATTTGAATGTGGCCTATAGCAGGGCTGGCAGGAACTTGAGAAGACAGGACAAGGAGTGTGTGGAGAGACCCTACCCATATCCTCTGCACCGGTCACTACACACGGAAGGATGGGACTTGTGGACTGAACACACCTTCATCAGGTAGCGCTGGCTTGTGTTGTGGATGCAAGGCATCCATGCAAGGAGCTCAATACTATGATTCACTTTCAGCTGCTGGGCCACCTTGATTGCCTTTGGCTACCGGGGTCTGGCTACCTAGTTGGGCCTTAGGTTACCCAGAACGAGGTGCTCTGTGAAATACACCAGTCATTGACATCCAGATAATGAACACCAAGGCTGGCCTACCTGGGCACGGTAGGCTAAGCCAGCCAGGTACCAGTCAGTACTGGCTCCTCATTTGGGGGTCTCATCCTGTGATGAGACAGAAGGTTAAAACAAGGCTCTGAGGTCAGGGATATGTAGCCATGCTGGCAGTCAGAATGGGGGTGTCAGCCACTGAGGTTCTGGGGCAGGAGAGGCTCTTCCTGGAGAAGTTGAATATCAAGAGCCTTATGTTGATTTTTTGTTGTTGTTGTTTTTTTGAGACAGGATGGCCTCGCTTCATTTTTGTTGTTGTGATAGGATACCCTGGCAAAGTGACTTAGTGGAGAAAGGGCTTATTTTGCCTTAGAATTCTAGGTTACAGTCCTTTACAGCAAGAAAGTCAAGCTTGCAGGAGCCCCACCCAGCCAGTCACACACAGCACATTCACATCAGGAGCAGAGGGAAGTGCCTTCTGCGACACTAAGGCCAGGGTGCCGCCCACCTTCAAGCCGGTCTTCACAGATCAATTAGGGAAATCGAGACAGTCCTCCGTAAAGGTGCTCACCTGGTGCAGATGATCCTTCATGGGGACTCTCAGGTTATAGGCTGTATCAACACAAAACCACTGGGCAGGCTCTTTACTATGTGGCCCAGGTGGACTTGGGACTTGCCATCTTCCTGTCTCAGCTCCCTGAGTGCTGGGATTACAGATGTATCACCCCCGATGTCCAGGGGGACAGGATGAAGAGGGTTTTGGGGTCAGGAAAGGGAAGGCTGCGGAGACAATTTAGAAAACACTGAGGAATCTGATGGAGATGGCGGAGCTGGTGACAGTGGGGCGCAGGCTGGGGTGGCGAGAGGGGCCAGATGGGACTTTCTGGAAACTTGGCCAAGGCTTCAAATGATGACTTCCAGAGCTGGCAGACCACATGCTGGGGAGGCAGGGTGTGCGAGCACAGGTGGGGTGCATGTGTGGGGCGCCTGCAGCAGATACCCTCTGAGTGAGGAGCGAGCCCAGCAGTGTCGGCCTTCACCAGCCATACCACTGTCCTACACACCGAGGCCCCATCGGAAACAGTAGCAAGGAATTGCTGGGGACCCTGACTCCTTAAATCTGCTGCAGGCTCACTCCGGCATCTTTTTTTATTTGTTTGTTGTTTGTTTTTGAGATAGAGTCTTCCTGTAACCCAGGCTTGCCTCAAACTTACTAGGTAGCTGAGGACAACCTTGGATGTGCTGGGATTACAGGTGTGCACCGTTGCACTCAGGCTGGGATTAAGATGTGCATTGCTGCACTAAGGCTAGGATTACAGATGTGCACCACTACACCTGGTTTATGTTGTACCAAGGATGGAACTCAAGGCTCTGTGCATGTAAGGTGAACGCGCCACCAACTGAGCTACACCCTAGCCTGGGCCCTGGAATCTTTAAGGCATAGTCTGCCCCTACCCTGCCCATTGTATTTCACATTGTGAGTCCCCAAAGCATCGCCCTTGGACTTCAGCGATACACCACTGGGAAAGAAGAAAATGGTGTGTTCATTTCAGCCTGTCCAGACTCTCCTTTCTGTCTGTTCCCATCTCAGAGCTGACCCTCACTCAGATGCCCCCAATCTTTGTGGTCTTTGCTCCTGTCCAGAATTGTTGGAAGGACTCAAGAAGGATGTCATCTAACCCAGAGTATGACAGAAATATTTTCAACCTCATTGGATCTCTGGTCATTGTTATGGCATAAAAATGCATGGCTGTGTCCCAGCAAAACTTTAATTACAAAACAAGCAGTAGGCAGGTATGGCAGACTGTCACTGACCCAGAGTTGGGCACTCCCACTTTACAGGTAAAGCAGGAACCCAGAGAAGTAGACTCATTGGATCAACACTGCTTGGTGAATAGAACCAGGCCAGAACCCAGGAGGCCCACCTCTCAATCATAAGGGCTCTCTCTCTCTGCTCGTGTGTGTGTGTGTGTGTGTGTGTGTGTGTGTGTGTGTGTGTGTGTGTATGTGTGTGTTCAGGTACATACACATGCACATGAGTGTTCAGCTAGAGGCCAGAGGTTGATGTTAAGATATCCATCAACTGGTGGTTGATCTAGTCACACAAGCTTCATTGTTCAAAGGTTCTACTCACATAAGTTCTGATTATAGCTCAGTGTCTAGCTGTCTATATATGCTCAGTCTGGAGCATAATTAAGTGAATCTTAATGATGCTCAAAACAGACGGATGTAGAAATATGGTGTATTTCAACCACCCAATATAGAGATATCCTTACCAAAGAGAAAAATGACTGTCTAGAGTTAATGATGTCTCTTAGGCTAAGGAACTAGCTCAGAGGTTAAGAACACTGGCTGCTCAATTATGAGGATCAGTGTTCAAATCCTAGCACCCCTGTTGGACACATAAAATAAATGATATCTTTTTTTAAAAAAAAGAGAAAAATGGTATCTTTTCAATAATTTTAGCTGGAAAATTAAAAGTTATCCACCTGGAGCAAAAGCTAAAACCTTCATCTACATCTAATAGAGTATGAACTGTCAAATCAGTATGAACTTCCAAAGCAGTAACCCATTCACATTCTTCAAACAGGTATTTCCAATCTCCATAGCTCTCTATTGCTTTGATTATTATAGTGTGTACATGTCCATGCTCATATTCCAGAGGCCAGAGGGTTATAATTACATGTCCTGCACTTATGTGTACATGTTCATGCTTGTGTGCCGGAAGCCAGAGGGTGACCCTGGGTGTCTTCCTCAGTCACTCCCCATTTTATTTTTTGAGACAGGATCTCACAATGTACCTGGAGCTCGCTGATTTTGTGGGGACAGGGAACTCCAGGGATCTATCACACCCCACACTCAGGGCTGATATCATGGACATGTTCTGTACCACGGTGCTGGGTGTTTACATGGGTGCTAAGGATTGAACTCAGGTTCTTGTGTTTATATGGCAGGAACCTTCCAGGCTGAGCCGGCTTCCCAGCCTTTTTATTTTCTTTCTCATGAAGCTCCCCCCTCCAGGCAAAGCTGTGCCCTAGAAAAGTCTGTGGAACTTATTAACCCATAAGACCTCTAAGTCCGGCAGGACTGTGAGATGTTTGTGTCTGCACAGAGGTAGAGAAAAATAAAAACAGACGAAGGACTTAATTATTACTATTTTTAAAAGCATGCTCATTTAAATAAACTTTAAGCCCCAAAAGGCAACTACTAACACTTGATATTCATGAGGTTGGCTCAACCATACACAAGAAAAAAATTCCTTTCTGTTGTAATGTAATTAATCTTTTCCATAGGCTTCACCAAGCTAAATAGCAGAGCCTACCTCACTCCTGAAGTGGCCACTCTCAGGGTTTATAAGAATTCATCATCATGGACCCGCCACAGCTGTGAACATAAGGACCAAGAAGCTGACCTCTGGAGACAAGGGTATCCATGGGCAAGACTCTGGTCTGCTCCAAGGACCCCAGGAACACTGAGTTCCCCCAAAATTTCGGTTGACTAAGGGTCTCATACCACTGTTGTTTTCAACTACAGGCACCACGTTTCCTATATAAGACACAAATGCCTCAACAGGGCAAATCAGAGGCTCCGTGATAGATAACACACAAGTGGTCCAGCGCTGTGAAGCTTGGCTGTCCTTCTTGGGTGTGATAATTTCCTGCACACCAACATCCTGTCAGCACGTCAGATTTAAAATATTACACGTGGAGCAGTGAAAAATTGCCAACATCTCACCACCATCTTTTGATTAATGAGTCATTCCGCGGAGATTGGTTGGTTGGTTTGATTCCATTACCTGGAATGACTGATTGCTGTTCTACAAAATACTTAGCTGCAGCGTTGCTCTACTCGAGATAATTTCCATACGCCTTGTGTAGCCACATCCAGAATAATTGGACTTTATTGCCTCCCTTCCATGCATGAACCCAAGTTCCCTGGAGAAAGCAGAACAGCTTGAGATCCGCTGCCTTAGTCTTTCCACACCATGATCACCTGCCACAGTCACAGAAAAGCTCCTACCAGATGGCCAGCCTGCCTTGTAGTGACATTTCCCATTTCCCGTCCATTACTCACCAGTGGAAAATAATGTGACGTGAATTCCCCATTTTGAATAATATGTGGTTCTATCCTTGTGGTTCCTGCACTGCAGATAAGTGAATTATCATGCAGTCATTTCTTAACTCTCTGGGGAGAAAACAGCAAGGCAGTGGGTCACTGTGTTTGGCTGGAAAGGGGAATCGTCACTGTTAAGGCATTTGCCATGACATTTACATTTAATTTCCTAGTTTCTTTTTTTCCCCTTATTACTTATTCTTCCATCACTCAGGAAAAATAAATTTGGCTGCTTAAGACATTTGAGCTCTGGTTTTAAGAATAATTGTCTTTGGACACTGAAATCATGATTATGTCACCTGGAAGTTTCTTTTCCTCTTGTTCTGATGCAGAAAGGAGGTGGTGAACATTAGCTTTCTTTTGTCTTTAAAGGTCCGATTTTCTCTTCCACGTGGACTCAACTGTCTAGTTCTTTTAGAAGCCTTTACTTTTTACTTTAGAAATTTTTAAACATAACTTTAAAAAATTATGTCTTTTTGGGGGTCTCCGTGCATAGGCGCACTGCCTGCACAAAATAGAAGAGGCCACCGGAGCCCCTGGAGCTGGGGTCACAGGCAGCTGTAAGCCACCTAAGGAGGTGGGTACCTGGGAGCCAGATTCAGGTTCCTTTATAACAGCAGTGTGGCCTTCACTGCTGAGCCATCTCTCCAGTCTTAAGAAGCTCTACTGTTCAAAGTCGTGGTTAATACCCTTACGTGTTTGACACTGTTTTTCTATGTCCCTCTTGACCACAGTCTTGGAGGTGACTGGTTTGGGTTATCCAATTGCTTTACTTATTGTTAGAGGCAAATGATTAATAATGACATTATCAAGACAAACACTTGAAACTGCCACCCAGCCAGCCCTTTAGCAGGTGCAGGGTGGTGTGTAAGAGTATGACACTCTTCCCCCATCGGTCACTGCTAGTGTGTGGGGCCAGTGCTGTTCTGATCATCAGGCTCCATGTAACAGAATGAGGAGTCCACGCTCTACTGCCTAGCAGGGTTTGAATCCTCGCTATGATTCCAAGCTGTTCACTCTGTGCACTGGGGAAGCCGGGAGCTAGGAAAACCTTTCTGGAAAGTCTCGTCCCATTCCTTCTCTTCTCAGACAAAAGGCAGCTCTGGTGCTCCACCAGACCTGGGTGTGTAGAGCCCTGCTTGTTCTGTTCTCACAGGAGGACAGCGCTATGGGGCTGGACCAGGTCCCTCCCCAGGCAGCCAGCCTAGAGGAACTGGGGTCTCTCAAGGGCTCCACACAGCAGCACCTGCCCTTGATCTGGAGACAAGCAATTCACCCTAGGCCCCATCCTACATACTGATAAATTGCCTTTTCAGTGAAAGAATGCACATGTTTTGAGGCAGCAGAAGATTCTAGAAGTTGTGGAAAGTTATCAAAGTGGACCAGAAAGTTCCAGAAAGTGCTTCTAGAGAGTTCTAGAAATGGATTCTTTTCTCCTCCATCTCTACCACAGACAGGATGAATTGCAACCTTGCATGACCCTCTGTCTTTTACACAGGGTGATAGACATCACCCCATGTGACCTGCCCCAGAGTGTACCCTGCTAATAACTCAAGCCTTTTATACACTCATTTGGATTCACCCAGACGACTGTTGTGGCTACAAAGAAATGTTTCTTCCTCTGTAGAATCACAAATAATTTGAAGAGAAAGCTGCAGACAAGACATATTAATCATGTTTGAAAGGAGGTATCTCTTTCTACAGAAAGTTTTCTGCATTTAAAATCCCCTTCCCTCGCAGAAACTCTGTGACAGGGCTTCTGGACACACAGAAAGGTGTAGCTGGCCGAGTTTCTTCCCTCCAGTGACAAAGTCAAACCTTTACCTTGTGCCCTTTAGACGACAATGTTCCTCAGCTACCGAGTCTCATCTGAGACAAGAACCACTACAGAAAACTGTCTACGCTATTTTCCTTTAGTTCAGATTTGTATTTCCTAGTTTAAAAAATAGTATGGGGGCTGGAGAGGTGACTTAATGGCTAAGCTCTGTCCTGCTCTGAGGAGGACCTGATTTGGTTTCCAGCAAATACATAGAAGTTCATAATCAATTATCTCTGAACTCCATCCAGCTCCAGGGGACTCGAGGCTGTCTTCAGGCCCAGGGGGTATCCACACATGGCATGCATGTACACACACACACACACACACACACACACACACACACACTATAAAAAAGAAAATATTTTTAAAATTACTCTTACCTTTCTCATTAAATAGGAGATGCAGATATTTTGAATCATTGTTTCCCTATTGTATTTGTTAGTCTGCTCCAGTCCACAGCAGCCAACGTATGAAATAAATGCCACAAAGGAAAGCATTGGGTGCAGAGCAACCACCAACGCATGATTTTAAGATGATGCTGGTATCACTGCATCCATGCCCACCGCCTCTGACACCTGAGCAAGTGATTTCTGGCTGGTGGGTTTTGTGTGGACAATTAATGAGGCTGTTTTTTCCAGGATTTGTGTGTGCATCCCTCTGCATTTTGGTTAAAGATTAAATATCCACATCAGGCTTTTAGCTCAAAGGCAGGTTTTGAAGGGTGTGAAATATTTGCATTAATTTTAACAAAGCAAACCCAGTGGAGCTTGGTTTATTTTTAACAGGGACAGAAGCATTGTGGGAAGCCGGTTCCACAGTTGCGTTTCAGGCAGGCAATGCTCTACAGTGAAGAAGCTGCCTTGAGTCTCCCTAACTAAAGGGGCATATCTGGGCGAGGGAACTCTGATGAGCAGCAATTCCTGAGCTATCGGTCGGCCCACCACAGCTCTGCCTCCACTCTGTACATCCACCATGCAGCAGCAATTTTCTTAGACATCCTCCTGTACACCTTCTTGGGGGCTCCTCGATGTCACAAAGCATCTACGGTGCGCTGGACACAAGGATGCAGCGCAGGGTGGACCAGTAGATAGATGTAAGCGCTAGAAGAGACAAGCGCAGAAGCGAGAAGGCTAGGGGAAGGTCACGTGACACTGGAAGAGCAACCCAGAGGAATCTAGGCATCTTGAGAGGAGTAAGAGGCGGCGAAGGAAATGTCTGATCTGACGGAGGTCGAGGGCAAAACAGTCTTGGGCGTGAGTGGTGGAGAGCAGGGGAGGTGCTGACATTTCAGATGTACCTGGGGAGGGAGGGGCTGTCTGGCTGCGGGTGACCGCTCAATGAAAGAACAGCACACGTAGATAAACTCACAGCCTCCAAGACAGGCCGTCCAGAGAAAAATGAGTCCTAGAACAGACTTTGTTAAAGGGAAGTTTGTGAGAATAATTTGCCTTCAATGAACAAGACTGAAAAATTGGCGGGTACTTTGAGGAAGTAAGTACACAAATCCACATTGTGTGTCTGTGAATACTTTGTTTTGTGTTCTTAGTGGTGCTGGGCCTTTGAACTCAGAGCTCATACATGTTTGGTAAACGTTCTACACTGAAGCCATGTGTCTAGTTCTGTAAATTTACTTTCAAAAGGCTTCTGTGTGTATACCTAGACCAATACTGTCCATAGGATAGGACAGGAGAGGGTTAGGATTGAAGCCCAAAGATTTTCTGTGATGTTTACTTCATATATATGCACATATGTGTGTGTATGTATGTGTGCATAACTATATGTATGAGCTTTTCGGAGCTGAGGATTGACCCAAGGGCCTCTTACATGTTAAGCCCATGCTTTACCACTGGATTACACACTCTCACGTCCTGTAATGTTTAGTTTTACAATCAATTTAAAATTAAGGAGCTTCTATTCTGTGTTATCTAAACAATTAAAATCTAATGTACTTTTCATTTTAACACATGGTACTAAAGCATATTACATTCTGTCTGGGTATGTCTGGGGCTGGCATTTCAAAGTCGGGGGTTTCTGAAGGCCATAGGAGCTCGTGTCCAGCAGCTGAGCATGGCTTCTCATGGTCTTATGCTGGTAAACACAGGAGTGAGTGTATTAACAGTTCATGGGACAGTCATGTGGCACTTTAGTCAACTGGAAAAATGTGATAAAACAACTTCCCAGCTGGTTGCTGAGCCCTGGTTACTCAGAAGGCTGAAGCAGAAGGACCCTGGGAGTCCAGGTGCTGGAGACTGGCCTGGGCAATGAGGTGAGACCACGCCCAACCTCAGCCTCAACCCCACCCCCATCTCAAAAAGGAAAGCAGTTTGTCTCAGAATCCATCACCTCTGAAGAGGGTCTGCTCTGCTATAAATATCACTGGAGTGTGACATGCTACAAAAAGCAGCTGGCTGGCAGTCAAAATATTTATCTTCTCCCCAAAGCTCCCACATGACCCTGGCATTAGTCAGTCTCCTGCATGAAGCCCCAGGAAATACTGTTACTTACTACATCACATGACCTTGGCATTAGTCAGTCCCCTGCATGAAGCCCCAGGAAATACTGTTACTTACTACAGAGAGAGCCAACTGACATGAGAGAGAAGCTAAACTAATATATATGTGTATGTGTATATATATATATATATATATATATATATATATATATATATATATACACATATATATGTATATATATACATACACACACACACACACACACACACACACACACACACATATATATATACTTCTTTGCAGGGCCCGGTAGCACAGGGTAAGAACACCAGCTATTAGGGAGCCTGAGGCAGGAGGATGGCAAATTCAAGGCTAGCCTGGGCTACAGAATGAAATCAAGGCTAGTCAGGACTATAGTGTAAAACCCTATCTCAAAATAAGAGGTAAAAATGGGATTGGAATATATAGTTCACTGGTAAAGCAATTACCCAGCATGTGTGTAGCTATAGGTTTAGTGTCCAGTTTTACACACACAGAGACTCACACACACATACACTCACACATATACATTCTCACACACTCATACACACACACTTGCACACACACACACTCACACACGCAGTCTTAGAAAAGGAAACCTGCAGAAACAATGGAAAGAAAGGTAGAGTCTCTTTAGAAAATATGATGAGAAAGGAAAATTTCCACTAAAGAAAATATTTAACTTATGATCAGAGATACATCTGTCTAGATATAAAAAATGTTTCCCCCTCTTTAAATATCCACAGCTGGTGCTCTAGCCATGTAAAGTTTCTATGTTACCAAATGACTCGGCTTGCAAGATCTGTATGAGAGATTGACATCATGTATCTGCTCCTGGAGTCACCACAGCCTGATCCTGGTTTGTTTTACAAGCATCAAGAGTCTTGACACTTAACATCTACAGAGCTGCCTCTGTGATACCAAGGCATGTAAATTCAGCATGCTCTGTGATTCCAGAGGGCAGCTAGCAGTCTACAGTGAAGCCAGTGGCAAGGCAGCAGGCTCAGCTCGGGAGGGTAGGTGCATCCGGGTGCATCTTTCCTGGGGCAGTGTGGGGGAGCAGCTGGGGTTAGGAGCCAGCTGCACAGACCACAGAACCGTGATGTCATGGGGGGGGGGAGCTCTGGTCATACTCCGGGAAGACGGTGCTTGAGCTGTACTCCTCGGCTGCTGTCCTGTTCTTCTGCTACTGCTGTGATAAAACACTGACCAAAAGCAACTTCCGGGTCACCCTCCATTCCTGAGGGAAGTCAGGGCAGGAACTCAAGCAAGAACTTGGAGCTGAGGTGATGGAGGATGCTGGTTGCTGGATCCCCTCAGGCTCATGCTGAGCTAGCTCTCTTACACAGCTCAGGACCACCTGCCCAGGGAGTGGTGCCGCCCACAGTGGACTGGGCCCTCCTTCATCAATTAGCAATCCCCGAAGATATACCCGCAGGCCAATCTGATCTTGGCAATCTCTCAACCGAGACTCCCTTCTCAGGTGACTCTTGGCTGTGTCAATAACTGTTAAAGCTAACTACTACAGCAGGTACCAAGTGGGGAGACTTTCCGGGTGGTTCTCTCTGTAATCTTCTCGCCCATCCCTGAGGCCCTCTGGAGGCCAGATACTCTCAGAGTGGGGATGCTCCAGCTACTGTGACTGCAGCCACGGAAGAGACAGTTTGTGTGTCCAGACTGGGTGGCAGAGTCTGAAGATGGCAGTGGCACCTGGGGCTTAGTGAAGAACACTTGCCTACTGTGAGTGAGTCCCTCCATTTCCAGCTCAGAAATACACAAAAATAAACAGGGTGTCTATGGGGACCGTGTTCCAACACAGGAAACACTGACAAACGGCAATCAGGCCTCAGGACCAGTTTTACTTCAGTAACTGCACCACGAATTGCTGAATGGTCTTTTAATAAAAAAGAAACCCGGAGACAGATATTGGAGTAGATGCTGAAAAATCAGAGAGACCAAGGAACAAGCCACAGCTACCACCTCTTACCTCACCAACTCCTCAGCCTGAAAAGCCTCTAGTTCCTGTCTCCTCACGCCTTATAGACCTTTCTCTGCCCAGACATTGCACTTTCCTCCTAGTGCTGGGATTAATGGTGTGTGTACTTCCCAAATACTGGGATTAAAGGTGTGAGATCTCAAGTGCTGGGATTATAGGCATGTGACCCCCAAACACTGGGATTAAAGGTATGTGCCACCACTGCCTGGTTCTGTTTCTCTCTTAGACTGAGTCAATCTCATGTAGTCCAGGGTGGCTTTGAACTCACAGAGATCCAGACAGATCTCTGACTCTCTAGTGCTAGGATTAAAGGTGTGTGCCACCACTGCCTGGCTCCTACATTTAATCTGTTTAATCTAGTGGCTTGTTCTGTCCTCTGATCTTCAGTCAAATTCTATTAGGGGGGACACAATGTATCACCACATTTCCCCTTTTTTGTCTAAAATTATAAAACAATGTTATAATTAACATAAGAAAAATATATACAGTAAGTAAAATAAGTATATACAGTCAGGAATTACATTAACAATATCCTGCACATTAATATTTGACAGATTCTGAGAAAATACTCTGTTATTTATTGTGTAAGTCCAAAATGTTGTACCTAATTCATGTTCTATCCTAACTTGCATTACCAACCAAAAACTATCTTTTGATGTCTTTCAAACGTATACACTTAACATCTCTGTAGTGAGTTTCTTTTTTGAATTTGTTAACAAGGAAAACTATAACTATCTAGTCTTCAACTCTCTGGAGACCTGAGAAGGCAACAATATTAACTGAGTAAGCAGGAAATGCAAACAAGCAACTTCCAAAAAATGTGAGAAATGACAGTAACAGCTGGCTGCCCAAGGTTTCTCTGCAATGTTGAGGCATCCATCTTTGGCCTACAGGCTTAGCATATCTGACAGACTTATCTGTGAAGCAGGATTTTCTGAAGGGCCTTCCTACCTTGTCTTAGCAAGGATCAGCAGTCCTTTTTTTGTGTGTGTGTCCTGCTTGTCCATTTGGACAGCACACTGTCAGCAGTTGATGTAAGGGAATTTTCTTGCCCAGTGGCTAATGTGGCACAAAGAAAGTAAACTCCATAAGGAGTTTCTTCTATGCCCATCATCTTCTCTGAAGTAGATTGCTGCTGTCAGGAGCAGACATGTCTCATTGTCATAAAAAACAAAACAAAACAAAACAAAAAAACAAAACTATGTTATTAAAACATCTTAAATGCCATATTCTGTAGATCTCTGAAGTATTTGAAGATGTATTTAAAAGTATTTAAAATGTAACTGTTTGACCTTGAAAACATACCTAACTACAAGTTTGATTGTAATAGGTGACTAACCACTAATCTGAATTTCTTTATTATCCTAATTAGTTGATAATAATAACTTTCAAGGATTAGAAATTTTTATTACATTGTTCAATGAGCTGTATAGGTACAATACCTTGAACAAGAGTAGAAATATATGTACAGTATATTCTAACAAAATTAATTTCAAATTTGTATCAATGTATATAATTTGTATATAATATACAAAGGTCCAATCCAATGTAGAATATTTAAAACTAGTGGTTGCTTTTTAAAATTAGATTCAATAATCTACCTTTTTATCTTATCACATCCATATTCTCCCTTTTTTCTTTTCAGAGTAGATTCAATAATCTACCCTTTTATCCTACCATTTTTCTATATTAGTAACAGAGAAAAGCAGATGCAACTTCATTTACTGGAGTGCAGTGTGAATTCACAAAATACTTCCACTTCTGAGCGGCAGATGCGTCTCCATTGGTGGAGTGCTTGGTTGCCGGGCACCCATGAAGCTCTGAGTTCAATCCCCAGTGCCACATAAACAGGGCGTGGTGGCATGAGTCTGTAATCTTAGCACTCAGTGGGTGGAGGCAGGAGGATCAGAAGTTCAAGGTCATCCTTAGCTACAGAGTGAGTCGGAAGCCAGCCTGGACTGCAGGAGACCCTCTCAAAACACAAAATCGAAAAACAAAACTTCCATTTGACAAATGAAAATGAGTAACTTTGAAGGCACTGTCCTGCTTTCTAGGAATCCTGGGGAGGACCGGGCAGCATCTGGGCACACCAGGCAGTGCATAGGAAGACAGGGAGGGTGACAGACGCCAGTTGCCCCATGAGAGGTGGAACAAGGATGTGAATGTCACAGCTCTGGCAGAAAGCATCCGGTTTTCTCCCGCTGCCAGCAACATCTTCAGCGTGGTGGAGGTGGGCAAACCCACCGGTCCCTTCTGTCTCACAGTCCTTGTACTCAGATAGAATGCCCTGGGAGAAGCTAGCTGGCCACACCACACTGCTATGCCGCTGCCGTGGCACACAGCCCTTGACACAGTGCCGGTCTGTCCTGATCTCTCCCACATCTTACCGCAGAGAACAGTCCCTGAGTCTGCTGCCACCATGGCCAGTTTCCTGTCCTTCCTTCATGAGGACACCTCACTCACACACCTGGGAAAAGCACTGGTCTCAGGCTAAATAAAGGGGTCTTGTCTCAGCCCCTTGTGTTCAGCGTCATGATAGCCTAACTTTCTGATGAGCTAACCCAGCCTTCCCAGCCAGAGAAGTCACCTTCATTCCTACAGTGGCATCATTTATTCATCGCGAGCCAAGGAGGACAACAGGGAGCCATGGGTCTTTCTGTGTAAGCGAGCTGCAGAAGTGTGATTTGTGTAGGATAAAGGGACAGAAGGAAACAGTATACTCTGACCAAAAATGGCGCCATGATTAATTGCATTATATTGTGCTGATTCAACGGGAAATCACTTATCTTTCTGAAGAATGATTTTAGGGCTGAGGACACCTCACAGTTGGTAGAGCGCTGGCCCAGCATACAGGGAGCCCTAGGTCCGATCGCCAGCACCAACTGGGTGTACTGGCAAAGGCCTGTAATCCCAGCACTTGGGAAGCAGGGGCAGAAGGATTAGAGGTTTACAATCATCTTCAGCTGTGTAGGGAGTTGGAGGTCAGCTTGGGATACATAAGATTCCATCTCGAAATTAAGTAAATACATTATTTCATGTAGGCTACATGCTATTGGGAAAAAAATCATGAAATACAAAATTGAGAGGAAAAGTACTATATAAAATGATGTATGAATTATGACTGCCCGCATAAATATATGTTTAAAAACTGAAAAGGGTAATGTTTACGCTCACACATACACATATATATGATATATCTACATACACATATGGTATGGTATCAGTTTGTATAATAAGCAAATGAGGGCCTTGAAAGCATAAGGAAATCTAGAGTCTCCGAGAATGGGAATAAGATTGGTTTTAGGGGCAGTGGGACCATTCAACAACTGTTATTACGTTGAACATACAGAATCACGGGAAAATTATGGTCTGGAAGGACATAAAGTTTGTCTCTCTTGGCAGGTCTATCTCAGAGCTCCACTGACTGGGTATGCTACAGTGAAGAGCTAGGTGAGGGACATGCTGAGGCCACCTCACCTGCGACACTCAAACCTGACATCCCCCATCTTGGGGACAGTCCTAGGGATTTTCATTCATGTCTTTAATCCCACAGATTCTCCGCTGGGCTGTAAGCATTCTGAAAGTGTGCAAGAGATAAGCAGACCTTGTTGTGGTTTGGGTTTGATATGTCTGCCACACGCTTATTGGTTTGATGCTCGGCCCCCAGCTTGTGGTGCTGAAGGCTGGGGAGCCTGCAGAGTGTGAGGATTAGCTGGTGGAAAACATCACTCACTAGAGGTAGAACTTGGAAGTTTCTGTGGGCTGCTGGTCCGCGCCTCCATTCCATGTTCCCTGGTCAGTCTCACAGCTTCATGCTCCTGCCTGCTTCCCAGCATGCCTTTCCATGATGATGGGCTGAAACCCTTTGGAAACCAGGAGCCAACGTCAGCCTTTCTACCTCCAGATGTTTCTGTCAGGGGCCTGGTCATAGTTACACCGAGGTGACTATGATGGACATGCAGAGCGATGTGCTTGAGGGAAGTCACCCTGGCAGAAGCAGCTTTTTCTTTCTTTTTAAAAAATTTTTATCTTTTTTAACCTCAAACAAGGAGATAACACTGTTTAACTAAAACCAAATCTACAGCGCCCCCAAACTCCAGGATGCCAGGTTTTCTATAAGACAGACCGGCGGCTTCCAAACAGACAGTCCAACAGCAAATGCAGGGAGACTGAAAACAGATAGAAAAAGGTACCTCAACAAAACACTCATCCTGAGGGTGTTAGACACACAGATAGCTTTGTGTGGCCAGAAGTTTCTTTAAAAAGCTATAAAATCCACCCCCCCTTTTTTATGAAACTAGTAATTTTGATGAGGATTAATAACTGCTGTGGTATTAAGTTGATCTTGCGGATGGATGCTTAAGAGGAATGGCCGGCGAAGGTGGGTGCTCACGGGATGCCAACAGCAAGTGTGGGATGGTTCACGGCTTACTTTCAGCCTCAACCAGGATGGAAGTGTGTCTGTGCACACTTGGTACAGACATGGCAAAGGGTAGAAAGAGGAAGAACAAACAGGGCAGAGCACACAGGTGGTCACGTCCAGGCACCGTCCACCGTGGTTCATTGTGTCGTTCTTTGATTATTGCTGTGTGCTTGAATACTGCCATGGCGGGTCCAAGTTGAGGTAACAGCACTGTGTGTGCACGTGTGTGTGTTCAGTTGCATGTGTGTGTGAGGGCACATGTGTGTGTAGGGCACAGGACAACTTTAGGTATCATTCCTCGGGCATTGTACTCTTTGTCTTTTTCTTTCTTTCTTTCTTTCTTTTTTTTTTTTTGAGACAGGGTCTTTCACTGATCTGGAATTCACCAAGTAGGTGGGCCGGTTAGCCAGTGAGCCCCACGGTCTATGTGTCTCTGCCTCTTTCTATGGGATTTTATTATGCACGACGTAACTCTCTTTTTAAACATGTCTGGGGATGGGACTCGGATGCTTGTGTTCCCAAAGCAAGTACTTTACCAACTGAGTCACCTCCCCAGCCCTGGGCTCATCACTCCCTGGAGCCCAGGTGTCTCGCAAATGGTGGAAGTGTCTGGTCGGCATTTATGGGTTCTAAGCAAAAGTCATGAAACTCTCCAAGAAAAGGAGGCAAGTCTGCACCACTGTGCCACCATCGCCCCCACCGGCAGGGCTGTAATTAAAGAACCTGGGCAAAAGTGACTTAAAGGAGGCGGAGCTGGCTCAGTTCACCCACCGGTTCAAGGGAACTGTCCGTCATGGTGGTGAAGTCATGGCATTAGGAGCCTGAGAAGGAGGTCACATTGTGTCCACTTTCAGGAAGCGACAAAAGTCCTTTCTGTGCAGAACTCAAACATAGGAAACGGAGCTGCTCACTATTCCACCTCAATCAACCTAATCAGGAAAATCCTTCACAGGAGTGCCCACAGGCTAACAGTGTACATCCCACAGGTGTGCCCACAGGCTAACAGTGTACATCCCACAGGTGTGCCCACAGGCTAACAGTGTACATCCCACAGGTGTGCCCACAGGGCTAACCTCAGTGTACATCCCACAGGAGTGCCCACAGGCTAACCTAGTGTACATCCCACAGGTGTGCCCACAGGCTAACAGTGTACATCCCACAGGTGTGCCCACAGGCTAACCTAGTGTACATCCCACAGGTGTGCCCACAGGCTAACCTAGTGTACATCCCCACAGGTGGTGCCCACAGGCTAACCTAGTTGTACATCCCACAGGTGTGCCCACAGGCTAACCTAGTGTACATCCCACAGGTGTGCCCACAGGCTAACCTAGTGTACATCCCACAGGTGTGCCCACAGGCTAACCTAGTGTACATCCCACAGGTGTGCCCACAGGCTAACAGTGTACATCCCACAGGTGTGCCCACAGGCTAACCTAGTGTACATCCCACAGGTGTGCCCACAGGCTAACCTAGTGTACATCCCACAGGTGTGCCCACAGGCTAACCTAGTGTACATCCCACAGGTGTGCCCACAGGCTAACCTAGTGTACATCCCACAGGTGTGCCCACAGGCTAACCTAGTGTACATCCCATAGGTGTGCCCACAGGCTAACCTAGTGTACATCCCACAGGTGTGCCCACAGGCTAACCTAGTGTACATCCCATAGGTGTGCCCACAGGCTAACCTAGTGTACATCCCATAGGTGTGCCCACAGGCTAACCTAGTGTATATCCCATAGGTGTGCCCAGAGGTCTTCTTTCATTAAGTTCTGAACATTCACCACTGTCATATAGGCATACACATATTAAAGATGATTTTTATATGGTTGCAATAAAAGTCCCAAGTACCAGAAAAGTGTTGGAAAGGGGTGTGTGTGTCAGAGTATAAGAACCAAGAAACAGAAGGATGGAAATGACCCCATCCAAGCTCTAACCCTAAAGGAAACCACTTCAGTTGCAAGCAAAACATTTAACTTCCCAGCAGCCAAACAAAACAAGACCGGTGTTCTTCCTGGGGTTCACTGTCCAATAGGAAGGGTCACGCTGGCTCACCTGGACAAGCACACTTTGTACTCAGTCTCACCTTGAAAGTGTTTCTACCCTGACCCAGCTTCTCTGAGGGTAGTGGTCACCACTGTAGAACTGGGGGACTGTCGGGGAAGACACCGGCCAGTCACGAGGGGGCACTCTGCCTGGTGTCTTCCTTTTTGGGGTCTGTTTTAATGGAGTGAAGTTATCTCTCTGACTATTCACTTAACTACAACCCCTTTTCTTCAGGACACGGATCTCTTCTGTGACCCACTCCCTCAGTGTGCGATACACACACATGCATGTGTGTAGCCAAGAGTTTGTTACCAGCTCCTAAGACCCGACAACGAGTTTTATAGCCCACTCTCCCTGGCTGCTGGTTCTGACTTCCCTGGCCTTAGCAGAACAAACCACAACCAGACTGCACACTTTGCTCATGCAGCACATTTTAAATACTTTTTGGGGGGATGGGAATAGGGAGAGAAGGAACTCATTTTGCAATAGAAATCTTTTGCCTTAACCTCCTCAGTAGCTGGGGTTACAGTTACAAGCCACAGCACCCTGATCTTGTTGGAAGTAAATTGTTTCTGCCCTCTGATTGGAACACTCGTGTGAAGCACATTCAGGGTGACCATTATACCTTAATCTGCTTGCAGAGAATCCCCAGTGTGCTTGGCTCCTGGGGTTAGTCTGAACCTCACCCCATTCTCCAAGACCCCAGGTTAGGAGTAGAAGTAACTCCCTCTGGCTGGGCACTCACCCTTCCTGGGTGGCTTCAAACCTCCTCATGGCTGCTCACGTGCAGTGCTCAGGGGCCGGCAGTGTCTGTGGTCTCCTCGGTCTCCTCCTCAGAGCCTCATGTGACTCTCTTCTAGGAGTCCCAATGAGCCCCTAAGCAGATTTCTGGGGCCAGGATGGCCCACAGGTGGCCATGCAGAGCAGAGTTGGTGTGCTGCGAGGGATAAATAATTGATACCTGGAGTGGAATTACGGCTGTGGATTCTGGTCCCTCCCACAGCTGTACCTGCCCTGGGGAATATTGTTCTCAGAGAGGACACCAGTGCCAGTTTGCCTTATTGCTACACACACATTCGCATACTCAATATCAGGTTCAAATGCATTCACACAGACAGGATTAATTAACCTGACCTGGGAAAGTCTCTGCGTGTTGTTGGAGGCGGGGAAGGGAGGGCTTCTCCTCTTGCAGCAGAGCTGAGAAAGCTCCAGGAGCTTCCAACAGCCCCTCTTCCCCCAACTCTAACAAGGCAGGCAAAGGGACCCAGCTACTGAGATAGAAGGTGCCCAACATCTGGAGGTTGAGGACATCCCAATGTCCAAGCTGCAATGCTCAGAAAACAACTTGGTGAACAAATATCTCACTGAGCTCCATTGGGGGGGGGGACTGGGAGGGTGGAAACACTAAGCAAACAGACAGACAAAATCCCCAAAAGAATTGTACAGTGTACGTGGGCCACAGGAACAAGGACAGAGCAAGCACAGCGGATGCCTGAGGAATCCAGGATGTTCAGGGGCCTTTTCTGCCTGTCTGGTCTTGGACTGTCCCATAACCTAATCAATAACCAGTTCAATGACACTGAATTCTTACTGGGGCACTTAATGCAGAAGCAAACTGAGGCAGTGGTTCCTAAGGCTGCCCAACTAAGGTATGTATGGTCCAAGCTGGACTTCAGCCTAGGATCTGGCTCCAATACCATACATGAAAATCCTGCCCCACCCCTCTCATGCACAAGTACACACACACACACACACACACACACACACACACACACACACACACACATACACACACACACACACATACACGCACACACACTTCTCTTTCCAATGTGTGATGTGTGAAAATGAACTAATATGGTATAAAGTGGCCTCTGAAAAGCAGAGGGTCACCCAATCCTGTAACCTTATCCCATGTTTTTGTCTAAGTTTGGGCCAATTCCTAAAATCAGAAGCAGTGATGGCGGGGACTATTCACTGTTCACCAGGCAAGAAAACTAAGTCACCCAAGAGTCCTCACACCTACAGCCAGGGTCCTGTGTCAGCTGCTCAGCTGGGATGTTGGCAGCTAGGCTTTCGTTTGGGGACCCAGGAAGTGATACTGAGAACTCTGGAGTCCTGTAAGTTCTTGGCTCCCCTAAGCCCAGGTCTCCATTTCCCAGCGTGCTGGCAGGGAATACCATCCAGGAACTGGGGGGCGGGGGGGTATAGCAGACTCACACTGCTCCTCCATCCTGTCCTCACCCTGCTCTGGGTGGACATTTCTGGGAATAGAAATCTCGCTATTTTCCTCTGAGGTTTCTCCCTGTTACACACACCCCTGATAATCTTTGGAGGAAGAGTACTCTTGGACTGAACGGTGAATTTGAGGCTAGGGAGGACTCAGACTGGCCGCTCTGGCCACAGGCAGCTGTTCCTCCCCTGAACAAAGCGTACTCTCTCTCACATGCCCCGGAGCCAAAACGAGATGTCCTTGTTTTACTCCAACTCACTGTGGACTTCAGAAGGAACTCTGACTCCATCCTGCAGATCAGCATTTGATGGGATGGGACAGTTGGGAGAGATGGGAAGAGACCTGGCGGAAATACGATGACAGAAAGCCCAACCATAAGGACGTCGGCCGAGCAGCCATGTGATAACGATTAGGACAATAAATTTACTAATTGCTGAAAGGAACTTTAATCACAAAACCACGACACCCTGGCCTCTTTGGGGGTAGCAGTTGCTCTCGCTTGTTTGAGGGATTGTAAATAACAGGTTGGCACCATGGCGTTTGTGGGTAGACGCAGAAAGACTCGCAGGGCTTTTGTACCAGGGCGGGGGGCTCGGGATGGGGGTGGTGGTGATGGAGACATTACAGATAGAAACCCACAGAGAGAGAAAGAGGGAGGCTGGGGAAGGAGAGGGGGAGGGCTGGAGGTAGAGGGAGGAAGAGAAGGGGGCTTGGCACTCTTGCCAATTCACCCCCCTCCCTTGCACTTCCTTTTTTTCTTCTCTTTCTTTCTTTCTTTCTTCCTTCCTTCCTTCCTTTCCTTCCTTCCTTCCTTCCTTCCTTCCTCCCTCCCTCCCTCCCTCCCTCCCTCCCTCCCTCCCTCCCTCTTTCTTTCTTTCTTTCTTTCTTTCTTTCTTTCTTTCTTTATTTATTTATTTATTTATTTTTTTTTTTTTTTTTTTCTGGAGCTGAGGCCCAGTCCTTGCACTTTCTCCATTTACATCGGAGGCCTGGCTTCATCCTGGAGGCTCAAGAAGGGGGTTCTAATAGAGGTCCCAGGGCAGTGTGTTTCTGAAGAGCCTTGGAGTCTCTTTAGTGTGAGTGGGTAGCAGTAAGGTCCTGAGTTGAAGTGGGGACTTGTGCTTGGTTTGGCCTGTCCCCTTCAGGTTCGGCGCCCCTGCCGAGGTCTTTTGGGGGATGGCTAGTTACAGGTCATCCTTCACACAGACCAGGCCTTGCATCCAGACACTGGGAGTCCATTCTTGCAGCGATTTTGAAAGCGAGGACTCCCATTATGCCTTCAGAAGATCAAAGGCAATCATCAAAGGAGCTCTTACAGCATCCCAGGGTCTGCAAAAGACACTTCGTCTAGCTGGGGGGAGGGGAGATGGGGGGCTCCCTGTTCCTCCACTTCTCCTCAGTTGCCTGAGTTATGAGGATCTGGACAGTTGACACATTTCTTCCTTCTTGAAATAGTTGGTGGGAGTGGGGTGGGATAGGGGTGGGGTGAGGTGGGGCTGTCAAATGATTTGAAATATACCCCTTTCTATATCCCCTCTCTATGACTTCTTATAGATCTACAGGAAGTTGCATCATTAAAGCCAGGGACCCTGTGGTACTTTTCAACTGTAGTAAGCTGATGACACCCCTTTTCTCCTCACCATCCCCCAACACCCCACCCCACACACATAGTTACTTGGAATCTAGGGTATTTTTTTTAAAGATTTATTTATTTATTTATTATGTATTACAGAAGAGGGCGCCAGATCTCATTACAGATGGTTGTGAGCCACCATGTGGTTGCTGGGAATTGAACTCAGGACCTCTAGAAGAACAGCCAGTGCTCTTAACCTCTGAGCCATCTCTCCAGACCGGAATCTAGGGTCTTAAACGTCAGGTTTGCTTGTGCTAAAACACCTCAGGAGGCCCCCTGAGGCTGGGCAGAGAAGGGATGTGAGAAGCACTTTGCCTGTTTTGGAACATGGACCTCATCAAGAAAGGACTATCTTCCCAAGATAGTCTCAGGCCCTCAATAACTCTGAGGAGAGTCTGTGGGCTGATCCCATGCAGGGTCCTGAGGAGAGCTGCCTCTGGGAAATAGACTGCAACCTGGGACTTATACTACTTCTGAGGTCATGGACCCTCATACTCATACTGCTCTGGTTCGTTCTGTGATTCAAGAGGATCTTTGGGGACCTGCATGGGGTGGGACTTTCCCTCTGCCCCTTGCTGAGCTACTTTTCCTAAATAGCATGTTCATCTTGTCTTGTTAACCCAACAGTACCAATTAAATCAATTTTTGAGTCCCATTCCAGAATCTGATTCAGCACGTCCAGGTTCTGGGCATCAGGGCAATTGCTCATGGCATTTCCTCCAGGGCTCATGGCTTGTTACCAGTAGTGGACTTATTTAGGTGGTTTTATTGTTTTGTGTGAATGGGTATTTTGCTTGCAAGAGTGTCTGTGTGCCGTGTGCATGCAGTGCCTGTGGATGCCAGAAGAGGGCATTGGGTCATTTAGGACAGCAGACTGTTGTGAGCCTCCATGTGGGTGTTGGGGATTGAACCCTGGTTCTCTGAAAGAGCAACAAGTGCTGTTAACCTGTGAGCCTTTGCTCTGCCCATTATTATTCCTTCTTCTTCTTCTTCTTCTTCTTCTTATTATTATTATTATTATTATTATTATTATTTGGTTTTTTGAGACAGGATTTCTCTGTGTAGCTTTTGGTTCCTGTCCTGGAACTCACTCTGTAGACCAGGCTGGCCTTGAACTCACAGAGATCCACCTGCCTCTGCCTCCTGAGTGCTGGGATTAAAGGCGTGCGCCACTGCTTGGCTTATTATTATTTTTTAACCACAAGTCATTGTGGCATTTCTAACCAAATATGTTCTGTCTTGAGATTAACTAGAGGACTCTCAGATTCAAATCCCACCCTGAGGAATGTCTTGAGATTAACTAGAGGACTCTCCTATTCAAATCCCACCCTGAGGAAAAAGTTCCGAGTGTTTCCCTTTCACCTCCCAGTTTGCTGCCCTCTGTCTCTGTTGGAGCCTTGCTCAGCACAAGCATCATCTCTCCTGTGAAAACCCAAAGACCGTGTAAACATGGGCCATTCAATTTGAAAAGTTCAAACACACACCATTAGCAACTGAGTGCAATGAAACCCAGTCTGTCCATCACGAACCCCCGATAATTTTCAACTTGTAACCAAGCATTTCTTTGACACAGTGGAGGTCTGGAGTCTTTCTAAGCAGCCAAAGCCTTTTTACTAGTGAGATGCTGATAGCATTTAATAATGGCTGTAAGTACCAGGTTCTCCCTGAAGGAGACGGCCCCTCTCCACCGCCTTTGCACCCAAGATATGGGGTGTTATCTGGAGACATTCTTGTTCGTTCCAACTGATGATGGTGTCCTCTAGAGGGCAGAGTTAGGGACACAGGCAACCCTCACTGCACGGAGGGTCAAGCTCCAAATAGCAGAGGTGCAGATGCTACTCACTGGGTGAAAACAAATGTTCCTGAGAAAATGACTTTAAAGTAGCAGTTCTCAGATAGCTACATCACAATCTATAACAGTAGCAAAACTACAGTTATGAAGTAGCAACAGAATAATGTTATGATTGGGGGTCACGCAGCAGGAGGAACTGAGCATTAGGAAGGATGAGAACCACTGCTTTAAACAAAATCCCATTATGAAGTAAAAATAAACTCTTTAGAGTATCACAGACATGATGGTTTAGTGCACGCAGGACACCCACTCTAGAACACGGAGGAAGAGCTGGTGCAGGACAGGACCTGGGTGGGATAAACACTTGATTTTTGTTTTTGAGACAGGACACCAAGTAGTCCAGGCTGGCCTCAACTTAACATATCTGAGGCTGACCTTGAACTTTTGACCCTTCTGTCTTCGCCTCTCAGACCTGCACCACTGTGCCTCATGTTTGTGGTGCTGGGGATGGAAGCAGAGCTTCATGCACGCTAGGCAAGCACTCTACCAACTGAGCTACGTCCGAGCCTAGGGCTTGCCTTTTCACTATTAATGCCTTTTATCCTGCACGCAGATCTTACCTACTCAAAGCATGCTTGAACTGTGCAACCTGAACAGCAAGGATCAGAAAACAACATTCTTATTTAAAGAAAACATGTTCTAGAAGGTTGCTTCGGGAGGCCACGTACACCATCCCAACAGGTTCTTCTGAGTGCCAGAGCCCAGCAGACACAGGGGTGGGGTGTTCAGCAGAGACCTGGCTATTAGGGGAATCAGCAACATGTGGAAGGTACAGCTGACTCCACATGATGGATGGATTGTGTGAGAGGGATATTAAACGTGATGGTCCCCAGGCCATGCCTCTGCCACTAATAAGCCCTAACTCCAGAGTGGGTCCCCCAGGCCAGGTGTTGATGTGGTGGTTAGGCAGCAGACCAAGGACAGTTGGGAGGGGTACAGGCAAAGGAGGGCTGGCCACCAGACCCTAGGTGGAGTCCTGCATCTGTCTGCCTGTGGCCAGACACCCTAGGAGGTCACGTAGTCTCCACCTGATCATGGTTTTAATGAGTTGTGAAAGGCAACACAAGTGTGGAGAAGCCCCTTACACCTGACCTATCACCTCCATCTCCAAAGTCCCCCCCCCCCGGTGGGGGGACAGCCACAGTCCTAGGGAGGAGAAGCTGCAGCGCCCCTACATGAGCTCACAGAGCAGCAGGGCTGGCTCCGTGCCTCCGTTTTCTGCCTTCCCACCTGGTGTCTCAGTCCCTAGCCTTTATATTTGCTAGGCTTCGTCTGTCTGGGTGCTATGCTCTTCTTCCCCCTGGACGGACTTCCGTCCTCTCTCTACCTGGTCAGCCTCCACCTCAGCCTGCGCTGCCCCACCGCACCCTCCCCATCCCATCAGGCAGTACCCCGGCTCTCGAGCAGGTTGAAGCCTCGAGATGATCTGTTGGCTGAGCAGCCCAGTGAGTACCAGAGCAGGCCTGTCCAGAGCTGTTCTCCGGGAAGGGCAGCTGAGACTGGAAAGCAAAGAAGTCTCTCAGATGTGAGAGCTGGCCCTGAGCATCCCTTTCTTGCCTTTGCAGGTGAGAAGTCCAGTGTGTAGTGGACTATGCAGTGGCCAGAGAGCATACTTGGTGGTGGTGGGGGGGGGGCGGCATAACCAAACCCAGTGTCCTCCACTCTCCCTCCTTTTGTTTGAAGACTGTCCAGGATGGGCTGACCATGAGAGGCACCAGGGCTGCTTCTCTGCGAAGGCAAGGCCTCCTTGACTCGGTGACCGAAGCATGCTCAGCCGTTCTTTCTCGGGCATGCTCCAGTTACTAAATAGTTTGAGATATTGCCTTTTCTCTGTGTCTGGTGCCTGGATAGGCTGTGAGCAACATGAGAGAGGGGCTGTGGTTTATTTCCCTCTCCCGTTAGTCTTCAAATCCAGCACAGGCCTCGAGCATAGGGACACTCAACATATGTGCACAGAACAGGCTCCTGCTGGTCACTCGCCCTCTGGTGCTGGCCACTCATCCCGGGACACAGGGGGATTTCTAGGGTTGGTTTGTTGTTTGTTTTTCCCACTTGTCTGTCTTTCTGTGATTTCTGTCCACAGAGCACAAAAGAAACTGAGCGTAAGGGCTACTTGCTTCAAGCAGAATGTTAGGCTCCTTCAGGTGCGCCTTACACCAGACCCATGAGCGGGCACACACACATCTCGGCTGCTGAGGATCCTTATTGAAGCCCAAAGTGGCAGGCGTGTAGGAAGAGGCCGTGAGTTGAAAAGGCTGTACGTGGTGTTGGAGGATAAATGGATGAAGGTAACAAGCAGATCTCAGGGAAGACAAGTTATCCTCGGGGTGCAGAGGCTAGGCTAGGCCTTAGACCAGGGCAGACACATGGCCATTTCAAGACAGCACACAGACTCTTCTCTTTTCCTCATTTCCACAGACACTGAGTCTTCTCTCTCCCAGGTCTCAGAGGAAGCACAGTGAGTCAGGCAGGGCAGTTTCTTCTGCTTGCTCACTCACACAAGACTACTATCCTCAGAGTCCTCAAGGAACGACCCACTGACTCAGGACCCCAACTTCCTGTTAGAAGACTCTTGGGGCCACTCATTTCTGTTTGCACCACAGAGTACAGAGCCTTGTTATGGTGGCCCTGCATCCGTGAACCCAGAGACGCGACAGTCTGATTGAACGGGGTGGCTCTGTTGGGTGGAAAGAGGACCCTGTGAGACCAAGCTCCGCCATCAGACTCCATCCCGAGCTCACTTCTGCCCTCAATGCCAGTCTCTGGCTGCCATTCTTGCCTGTGTGTTTCTGGCCTCCAGCTGTAAACTCCTTCAGGCTCAAGCACTGATTTGTTGTTGGTACTGAGTGCCAGACATAGACCGGGTATACCACAAATGACACCGGAGAGTCACGGCACCGGTTAGAGAGGAGGGTACTAACAGCAGGATTTCTGAGCTCCCTGTGAGACACCTTAGCAGGTAGGCAGAAGGTTAATTGGAAGACTCCAGATGCTGGAGGCTGTAGGGCTATAACTTCGGATAGATTTTTGACATGAAAAAAAAAAAAAAAAACAAGTAGGGCTGGAAATACAGCTCAGTAGCAGAACATCTGCCTACCATGTGTGAGGCCCTGGGTTCTATCCCCAGCACCACAAGAAAATAAACTGATAAGCAAACAAAAATACAAAGGAAACAAGGCAGAGTTCCCCTTGACGCTGGAGATGACATGAGACGGACAGTGAGTGAGTCAGTTCCAGCTGGGCTGTCCTGGCCCCACAGCCTCTCTGTTTTGGTGGCTGAGAGCCATCCTTCTTTGGCTGCTGTTTTAATCATTTGTAAAGGACTGTTGAGGGCAGGAAGAAGTGGGCAGGAGGCTGTCTCATGTGAGATTTCTCCTCTACAGTTTTCGAACAGTAAAAACTGGGAGCGGTGATAAAGTTCCCTCATCCATCAGTCATCCACCCCCAAACATTTGCAACTGATTACACTCTTCAGAGCTGGCACCGAGGCATGAGGTATTCCCGTGAGCGGCCAAGTGCAGGAAGGCGAGAAGGTAGCTCTGAAACACGGTCAAGAGGAAAATGCTCCTGGGTAATAAAAATCCTACAGAGATGGTCATTGCTTCTCTCAGCAGCAAAACATCCAGCTCGGCTTAAAAGAAAAAATAAGGAAATAAAAGGAGCGTGGTGCCATTCGTTGCAAAGCTGATGGTGGCTGGCGCTGCCTGTCTAAGTGGCCCCTTAGAGTCTCTGTCCTCACTCCAAGGTCCTCCAGGACAGAGAGGCCTGCAGGCTGCATCTTGGAAGCCAACTCGGGGTACTTGGCATCTGAGTTCCATGCTAAGCCTCACTGACTTGAAATCCCAAAAGGGTCCTAAGGTGTTGGCAGAAGTCTGCCCGAGTGGCCACTGTCTCTGACCTAGAGATGGCCGTGCTTGGGTTGGATCTGAGACTTGGCCCTGAAGCCCACAAACTTTTTTGTGGCAAACTAGAAAGAAGTAGAATGTGAATCCTTATCACAAAGGCATCAAAACAAACCGGGAAGTTTCTGAAACGAAGGCGTCTCAATGCCCAGCCTTCCCTATGACAAGGAGCCCAAAGGCATTCTCTATCTTTCTTTCTCTCCCCCCCTCTCCCTCCCTCCCTCCCTTTCTCCCCCCTCTCCCTCCTCCTCCTCCTCCTCCTCCTCCTCCTCCTCCTCCTCCTCCTCCTCCTCCTCTCTCTCTCGGAGCCATCTCTACCCAGCCCACCTCCTGACCCTAAGCAAGCCTTTGCAGCTGGATTTCCTGTGCAGTGTTTAAGATGCTTGAGAACTGTGGGTGCTCAGCCCCTTCACCATCCCCCTCTCTAACAGCCAGCTGTCCCCTCCCTCACAGGGACAAGCAGCTGCTGCTCCTGGTGGTGCTCCTGGTGGTGCTCCTGGTGATGCTCCTCAGGCAGGATGCCTGCCAAGGAAGATCTCACCTGTGTAGAGCACAGATGGAATAGGAAGCAGGGATGGGCTATTAACTGCAGCCCGCCCCACTCCCAGTGACCCACTTCTGCCCACTAAGCCCCACTTCCCAAGGGCTCCACGACACCCAGAAAGCGCACCAGCCAGGCACCAACCCTTCAAACACAGCATTTTACATCCAAACCATAACAGCCAGCACCATAATCTAAAGAGCTCTCTATACACAATGCTCATTAGAGTCAGAACTTAAGTTTTGAGTGGTCTGTTCTCTTACCCCTTAAAGATGTTCACAAGCTAGATGCTCTCTCCACAGATGGGGCAAGTGAAGCATAGAGGAGTTAGGAAACTTTCTCAAAGTCACACAGCAGAGATTCTGAGGTCAGAAGGTTTTGTTGTTTGTTTATTTGTTTGTTTTTTGAGACAGTGTTTTCTGCATCCCAGGCTGGCCTCCAGCTCTCATCTGAGAGTGACCCCAAGCTTCTGATCCATCTGCCTCCATCTCCCAGTGTTGGAATTACAAGCATGCTCCACACCTGGTGTTAGGTGGTGCTGTGGATAGAACCCAGAGCACCGGGCATGTAGGTGAGCACTCTGTCGCCTGAGCTCCAGCCTAGCCCAGTGTTCTGGGTTTTGAGCCCAACCTCACACTGTAGCAAGCAGCACCAGCCTCTGCATGTCTTCTCACTAAACTTTCAGTCCCTGGGGAGCAAATCCATCCTGCAGCTTTTCTGAGCAGGACATAGCGTCATGGAGCAGGCGATTCATGCACGCTGCGTCCTGCCCCTCGATGCCCACAGCCTTTGAGAATGCTAAAGACATGCCCAGACCAGTCACCCATGTCACCCCTCAAATCCAATGCTTATGGAGCTATTTCCCCATCGCTGGGCATCTCCAGTTCTAAACTCCCGTGGGTACCTGTGAAAGAAAAGGTAGACACTTACAATTCTGTCCAACTGGGATCTTTCCAGTGGGGTACTTTTCTTGCAGGCTGTGGACACTGCTTTTCCAGTGTGTGGAATGTGTTAGGAAGGGTTTGGAGAGGATTGCCGGGCCACAGGCTAATCCCACCTTGACTCTCACAGAAATCGCTGGAAAACACAGAACACAGAGGCTCTCTAGGTAGAAGGATATGCCAGGACTGGAATCAGCCCTGGGGAGCACGGGACTGCGCTCCAGCCCCACATGGGGTGCACTGTTACGCTTCAAAACAACTTATCAGCGATTTAGTCTCATTAAGTTGTAAGAAAACAGGCGGCTTGAGCCAAGGTTGTAAGTTTCTTCTGTGTCCGTTCATTGCCAACGTTTTGTAAAACCAAAGAGAGCGGGGGTCTGCAGGGGCTTGCCTCACTGATGGATAGATGTGGAGTTTGTGGGGGCACTTTTCCAAGCTGTCTGGAAAGCCGGCTCATTAGGCCTCCAGGCAGCTGTTCTCGTTCCCATGGGATGGCTGGTCAGTGGGTGTGAAGGACAATCTCCACACACAGCTGGGTCCCACCTACCAGTTTTACTGGAAGCTTCTGAGGCTGAGTGTGGGGACAGGAGATTGGGCTTTCTGCGTGTGTGTGTGTGTGTGTGTGTGTGTGTGTGTGTGTGCTCATGCCCATGTACCCCTTCCCTGGCATACCTTGTGCACAGAGAATCTGATACAGTCTGAATTTTAGGATGAAGAACTTTTAAAAGAAACTACCCCCTTCGTCATCTTTCATCCAATTTTATCCCAAAGTAGCCAGTCAGCTCCAAACTGCAGTCTCTTTCCAAAGGCTCTTCATAGGAGTCTGAGCTGGCTGGCCAGTGGTGACTAATTTAATGACTTCACTCCCAAATGCTGAGTTGACTCCCTGCTGACTGGCTGGTAGATGTCAGTGCACTGCTGGTCACCACAGGGACCCTTCCATCTTGCCATGCACAGTGCTCAGGCATGGGGTCATGTCAGTCACCTCTCTGGGGTCTTCAATTGATCAAGTGTGAACTCCAGAATATTCTAGAAATGCTGATGTAATTCAGACTCTAAAATCTCTTCCAGTTTTTTCAGACTCACCCAGGGTCAGAAGTGGCCTAGAGCAGGTCTATACTGTGACAGAGACTCAAGTAATGTGCCTTCTGCCTGGGGTGGCTGTGGAGCCAGCCTCTCATGCCTGGCTCCTGTGACTCACGAAATGCAGCCATCTTCATGGGGTCTTACAGCCTAATGCTACACTGCCAGTGTTTTGGTAACCTCAATGTGGTAGTGAACCACAGCCTCCGAGACTAACAGGCTTATGGACAAAGACTGGCTCTGTCCCTTCTATGACACGGCCTTGTCCTCTTTCCCTCATCTTTCGCATCCTTGAGCAGGCATCTGTGGATGGCTAGTGACATTTACTGGGTGACCAGCCATGCTGCACTTAGGATGGATTCTCAGGTGCAAGGTGCAAGGCACCTGGATTCTTTCCTTGCCCACAGCTACCCTCCTGAAAGTCTCAATAAATGGAATCTCACCCTGTTGTGGGTTGAGCGAGAAGTGTCCCCATGGGCTCATGTGTTGAGCACTTGGCTCCTGGCTGATGGCACTGTTTTTGAAAGGCTGTGGAGCCTTTAGAAGGTAGAACTTTGCAGAAGGAAGTGGATGATTTGGAGGGTGGATCTAGCCTCCCCTTCTGCCTGCAGCTTGCTCCCTGACTGTTGATGGGCTCTGGCCTCATGACCCTGCAGCCATCCCTTCCCCATCATCCAGACTCTTCTTTCAAACTGTGGCCCTTAATTGTTTCTTATCAGGTATTTTCTCAAAGCAATGGGAAAGTAACAAATAAGTAGCTTCTACTGATCCTTCCTTCCTTCCTTCCTTCCTTTTTGTGGTAAAGATATTTAATATGAGATTTGCCAAAAATCTAATTAATCGTTAAAAGTATTGCTAATTAGAGATACAACACTCAGCTCTCTAGGACATAATTGTCTTACAGACTCAGAATTTTACGTGCATCAAATATCAACTCTTCTTCTCCAGCTCCCCAACTCTGAAATGTTCCATGGATTTGACTATTTGAGATAACCATATAGGTGAAATCATTGGGTATTTGTTTTCTGCAATGCTCTCATTTCACCTGGCATAAGGCATCTAGACCCACCCACATCATCACCCATGGCAGAGCATCCTCCTGGATTTGAATAAGGCTCCATTGTGCATATGCACCACATTTCCTTATCTGTCCATCTGCTAGTGAACATCCAGATTGCCTATGGTGAATGATGTTGTGATAAATACTGGAGTGTGAACATTCCTTTGGGCTCCTAATTTCAGTTCTTTAGGATAGACACTCTGAGGCAGAAGTTCTGGGTTTGTGTCTGTCTTTGACTTTCAGGGGATCCTCCGTACTGTTTCCCGTGTCTCTGGTGTCATTGTGTCCTCTCACGGTCACAGCGAGCTAGTTAGTTTTGGCACAAGCTAGAGTTTCGTGGGATGAGTGAGTTCAGCTGAGGGGACTGCCTTATCAGATTGGCCTGCAGACGTGACTGTGGGCATTTTCTTGATGAATATTCAAATTCAGGAACATGATTCTAGAACAAACTGGTTGACGAACGTGGATGTCTGTCTCTACCAGGATCACCACTGGTGAGGCAGAGGCAAGGATCGTGGCCTTTCTGCTGTGTGATGTCATCAGTTGACTCAACCTGTGTGCTGTACTGGTCTTATCTACTTAGGCAGCTTTCCCATCTTCAAAGTCACTCTTCACAATCTGTCACTAAGCATGACACAATTACCCTTTGGATGGCAATGTCCCATTTCCCCCTCCAAGGTGGTGTCTGGGTGGGGGCTGGGGAGAGCTGATGTGCCCCAGGCATTGGGGAAGGCAACCAGAGACAAGGACCCTGATGAGCACACTGTGGATGCTCCCCTCTGGAGGAGACTTGGTCAGCTGATGTCAGTGACTGAAGGGCTAGTGGCTCTCGGTCAGTCTGGAAGGGGAAGCTTCGGAATGCCGCCACAGCTGCCGTGTGTGTTTCTGCTCATCATCTGATCGTGTGGCTCCTTCCACAGCGCCATCTGCACTTCAGCTGAGCTTCTGATGGCCCCAGTCTAGAGCCGCACTCTGCTACCTCATACCGTTCACCCTCTCCGTTTCTCGGGGCCCACGTGTGAGAAGGCACCAGCACAGTGGTGTTGCCTCAGTAGAAAGCACACTGTGAACTCTGCACCTTCTGATTCTCTTCCACTCAGCACACACCTTTCCCACTCCAGTCTCAGCCCAGAGAGGCACAGCGAGACCCACATACCTCTCTGTTAATCACTTTTCCTGTTGACTAGCTGTGTCCCACAATCCTCCAGGCCTGGAAAGAGCCGGGTGTCACTCCCTCCTTTCTTCAGATCATAACTTTATGGGTTAGCTCTCTGAGCCTGGATCTTGGTATGCCTGAACAAAGCCTGGCTTTCCAAGTTCATTGTTGGCTACAAAGTCCTGTTTTTCAACTCAGAAGCAGAATGTCATCTTCCATGGTCCTTACATTCTAGTGACGACATGTTGCTTTTTGTAGCCATAGTGTCTGTACTTGTTGATTCAACCAACCACAGATGGAAAGTATTGGAAAGAAAATCATGTCTATTGAGCATGAAAGGACTTTTCTCTTGTTTAATATTTCCTAAGCAATTTACATTTACATGATGTTTACATCATATTGTAAGATATCCAGCGGTGCTTTACACAGATATGTAGGTTCTGTGCAGATACTACATTTTATTCAAGGGTCTTGAGCACCTGGTTAGTTTTAATTGTCAACACGACACAATAGAGAATTGCTTAGGAAGAGAGTCTCAGTGAGGAGTTATCTAGATTCGCTTAGCTGTGGTGTGTGTGCAATGGACTGTCTTGATTACATTAATTGATGGGAAAAGACCAGCCTACTGTGGGTGGCACCATTCCCTAGGCAGGGTCCTTGATTGTATAGGTGGAGAGAGGGGCCTGAGCACAGGAACACATGCCTGTATTTGTTCTCTTCCTGCTCTTGGTTATGACATGATTAGCTGAGAAGTTCCTGCATTGAATTCCCTGAAATGATAGACCTCAAACTGTCGCCAAATAAAGCTTTTCTCTGAAGTTGCTTTTGTCAGGATATTTCATTATCTTGACAGGGAAGGAAACTGAGTCAGTGTCTTTGACAGTCCCTGGAGTCAGCTGATTTTGAAGGAATGACTACACTTTCATGATCCCTGGTCCAGGGATGCTTCCTCTGAATGACCCACTGCACTGAGGGAAATTTTTCTAGAGGGAAACAGAATCACCAAGGAGACAGGACTAGGGTGGGTTACTGGAGGAGAGAGGGAGATCTGGGAAAAGAGGGCTTTCGTCAGGACAGGAGGGTGGGGTGAACCTACTTTGTGTCCCCCACTAAAACCATCCGAGTCACTAGGAGGGACACAGAGTCAGGAAGTTGTCCAAAGAAAGAGGCAGCCCCACAGGAAGAAGGACTGAACATTCATCTCATAATTCTGCTTCCAGCATGATCTGCGGCCACATTCTAGGTTAGGCCTCTTCCTGCCCAAGAAGAGGACGCCCCGCCCCCACTGTGCACAGCCCCACCCTTCGTCCACCCATCCATCCTCCACCATGGATAGCTTCCAGCCTGTGTGTCGCTTTGGATTTAGTACTGCCCCATCAATTTTATTATAAGTGATGACCCACATTCTCTAAAGAATGCTTTCGCCCTTATCTCTAAAATATCCTTGACCTCCTACTCAGGCTGTGCTCTCTCCCATGAACAAATTACACCTGGCCTCTTTCCACCTGGGCAGCAGACAGTGAGCGTTTGGCATGGAGACTTGGCTTGTCTCCACAGTCTGTTTGTCAAGGAGCGTAGTTTTGTGGTGAGCCCACTGGCCTGGGAATCCTAATAACCCTGGATTCGTGGGCAATTTGGGGTGAGTTATTTGTTTCTATTCTTCATGTAGCTTTTCTGTAGAATGAGGAAAGTTATAATACAGTGTGGTTTTTGCAGCCATAACACAGTGATGGAAATGAAAGTGGTCACCTCTGTCTAACCATGGACTTGGGTGCCGCCAAAGAATGCAGAACGAAATGTTATCATTCTTCAGGGGAGTCGTGTTTCATAAAGAGCTCTGTGTTTCAGTCACTCATTTATGGGGAAAATATATATAATAAATACATACATAGATATGTATTTATATATGAAATAAAGAAAGAAATAGACTGTGGCAGTCAGGGGTGGACAGGTTATATTCTCTGTGGTTGTTAGAAGGAGGGCAGCCCCACAATGGTTTGCAAAGTGAACCACAGAGGCCCCTGAAGGGCTCCATCTAGGCTCAGTGACAGGTACTATGGGTAGAATATTGAAGCCAGAGTATTTTCATGCATTGTTGGGGCTTTACATCCTAAATCATTGTGTAAAATGCATGCTCTGGTTTAGGCTACCCCACTAGGCATGTTGGCTGATTTCCTTGCTCTGGAGCCATCTCCTAATAACCAAGCACACAAAACAGGCCTTTCTTTTCTGAAGCTGTGAGTCCATGAGCTGTAAACATGGCTCTGAGGTTAGAAGATTGAATTCCGAGAATATCAACAATCTGTCCTACCCCATTAATCAGAGATTTATGATCTCTCCAGTCTTAGGAGCCCCAGGGCCGTCGTTGATAATTCCCTGTCAAGGAGAGACGTAATCATCCCGACATGTGCTTAAAGAGGCATTTTCCCCTTGTTGATTTTATGTAGGAAATGATTACGAGGGAAATGTTGGCTCGCTTGGAGGTTCTGTGGCTTTGGGAAGAGGCCTCGGACTGGGGATGGTGGAGATGCGTTGACAAACAGAGCCCCTCAGACAGGGCTCAGCCAGAAGTAGAGCAGCAGTTTGCTGGGTGAGGCTGCCACATAGTCTGTTCCAGAGCAACAAAAGGGATAATCAACCCCTCAGGTTCACCCATCTCTCCCAGGTGCCATTTTACCATATTTGAATCACATTATCAAGAGACAAGTATGGGTTCTGCTCTGATACCCCCAAACCCTTAAGAGACAAGCAAGTCCAGTTGGTGACCTACAGCTCATTCTTCTGGCCGCTCTGGCCCTAGCTGGCTCCCTCTCAATTCTTCAAGGGTTGCAAAAAATAAACTAGGTTGGGAGCATAACCCTGTGAGAGCTAAGCCAGACACCCAGGGTGGGAGCACTCAGATCTGCGCTGACTCTCCTGCAGTCATTTACTAGGGGCTTTCAGGCTGGAGGATGCTCTGTTCCGGGTCCCCTGCAAATGCTCAAATCCTAAAAAAATCTCAGGTCCGTATAGTAGAAAATACTATTATTTGCATCTCCTTCCCACACATCCTCCAATGTACTTTCAATCACTTCTAGAAGACTTGTAGTACCCAACAGATACCGATGCCGTTTAAATTGTTGTCAAGCTGGTTGGTTGTGGATGGTGACAAGGTAAGTCAGCATGTGCTCCGTACAGACGCAATTCTGTTTTGAATATTGTTGATGTGGTTGGTTGAGTCTGTGGATACACACAGCATAGATACAGAGTGCTGGCCATATAACAAGTTTCCCACCACAGAAATCTGGTTTGTGTCAAGAAAAGATGCATGTTTTCCCAGGCTGGGTGTAATCACCATGTGCTGTGCTTGGACTTGTGTTTGAGGATACAAGCTCCGGAGAACTGCCAGCTATACCTAAGCCAAGGAAAATCCACAAATTAAGGGGCTAACTTAATGGAGTTTGAATGGAGCAACCACTGAGAGAAATTCTAATGGCTCTGATTGAGTCTGTAGGGTCAGAAGCACCAGAAAAGCCTATTCCAGTATTTAGAGCAGTGGCTTCAGATCCTGGGTGACAGCCTGTGTCCACACTGAAGAGAGCTAGTGCTGAGGCATTCTGGATCTCCCCTAAGGAAAGTGTGATTCTGTGTGAATGGTGTGTGAATGTGCACGTTAGTGTGTGTGGTGTGAGTGTGCACGTGAGTGAGCATGCACATGTGTGAGCATGTATATGGAGACCAAAGCTTGATGTTGGCTGTCTTCCTCCATTGTTCTCCATCTTATTCTTTGAGGCAGGGTCTCTCACATAACCTGGAGCTCACCAGTTCAGATGAGCTGGCAGGCTTTGGCTTCTGAGAGCTGTAATGGCAAGTGGGTCACTATGCCCATCCAGCATTTATGTGGGTTCTGGGGATCTGAATTTCAGTCCTCACACACAGCAAATGCTTTAAACACTGAGCCCCAAAATGTGCTGTTGTAAGCCACAGAAGCCTAGGTCTAGGAGATGTCATATACACTGGATAATACAACTGTTGGTTTGCCATCAAGTATAGAAAAATGATTACTGTGGGAGCCATACCATAGGGTTGTCAGAAAGATTGAACCAATGTTCGTAAAGTACTCAGACACAAAGCAAGAGCTTTGGAAGAGTTGATAGAACAGATGTAAAGGAAGTAACACCTACACTGAGGGAAGGGCTCAGCGGGAATGTGCTCTACAGTGTGAGGACCTGAGTTCGGATCCCCAGAATACAAGCTGGACATGGTAGCATGTGCCTGTAACCCCAGTGCTGGTGGAGGGAATGGGGGAGAAGGCAGAGGAAGCTTGCTGGCCAGCCAGTCTCACTGAGATGGCCAGCTGCAGATTCAGTGAGAGACCCAGTCTTGAGATGGCCAGCTGTAGGTTCAGTATCTTAAAAAATAATTGGAAAGTGATAGAGGAAGATAATGAAAATCGACCTCTTCCCTCTATGAAAACACGCACAGGTGAGTGTGCTGGCACACACACATGCGTGCACACACACACACACACACACACACACATTTTTTTTTCTTTTAAAGAAAAGAGGGGCTTTAGAGACAGTCTAGTGGTTAAGAGCAAGAACTGGTCTTGCAGTAGATGGAAGTTAGGTTATCAGAACCCATGAGCAGTGACTTACAATGACCTATAATTTCAGGTACAAGGGATATGACGCCCTCTTCTTGACCCTAAGGGCAGACACTGCATCCATGTGCACATACCTACATACAGCCACACACACATATAACTAAAACTAAATCTTTAATAGAGAGTGAAATTTGGGATTTTGTTAGATTTTTGTCCTTTATTCGGTTGTACATGCGCATAAGCACATGTCACATCACAGGTGTGGAAGTCAGAGGACAACTTGGTCAGCTCTCTCCTTCTACCATGTGGGCTTGCGGAACTGTACTTAGGTCATCAGGCTTGGCAGCAAGCACCTTTACCCAGGGAGCCCTCTCACTAGCCTAGAAATAGGAGGTATTTTTAACGGTGAATGTCCACTTTTGATTTATAAGACTTAGGCAAGTATCACCCACACTGTGAATGCACAACCCAGCCATCTTTCCTCTGCTTTTTACAGAACTTTCCTGTGACTCTCCAGAGACACCCAGCTTTTGTAATGAGTCTGCTATGCAAGTTGGGCCCTGGGGCTGCTTGGTTACTGATGCTCTGACAAGTCTCTCCCTGCTATGATTTAGAAATGCTTCCCTGAATGATTTCTGGCCTCGACCAGATCCCTTCCCGATAGAGGCGCCAGCAGGTCACCACATGCAAAACCATTTTCTAGCTCTCACACAGTCAAACCTTCGGAACCTTCATGTGATGACCCGTTTACTCCTCCAGTCCTACTCCTTCCAAGTTAACTCTCAAGGCCAGGTGACAGTCCATCTCTGTGGACCTTGCTGAAGCTCTGGGGTTCAGGATCATAAATCAGGGGCCTCTCAGTGATGGGTGAACAGCATCAGAAAGGAGGAATCTCTTGCAGCCACTGGGCCAATAACAAACCCAGAAGCTCCTGAAAACGTGAACTCTGAGATCAAAAGCAAGAGTGAATACTGAAGATGCCAGAGGCATTGTCCAGAACATATCTTCAGCTCACCATGAGGCGATTGCCAGCCCTGGGTTGCATTAGCCACATCATATGTCAAAGTCTCAAAGAAAGACAGCCTGACATCCAAGACTCACCAACTGTTAGTCCACCTGATGGGAGAAGGCCCACTCTAACTCCACCTTGATCTCAGAAGGCATCCATATTCAGGGAGAGTTCCTGCCTAGAAATTGGATCTAGTTTCCTCCTCTATTTATTTCACAATACACCCCGGGAAGGGATAGTTGATGTAGACAAGCAATAATTCTCCCTGCCACACAACTTCAGTTATGAGGTAGAGAAACCTGGAGGGGCCCAAGAATGTCAAGAAGAGCCAACTGCAGATTAATGGATGCTGAACACTGCTGCCTTGGAAGGCAGGAACTGGCTGGTTTGTGGCTATGGTTCTGAAACACGGGCTTACAGGTAGTCCTTCGTCATAAGGTGATCACACAAGCCCTTGCATTTAGGAGGACAACTGTAGAAGGACCTGTGGTTGTGGCTGAACCATACAGCTTAGCCCTTTATCACAATACTCTTGCTTGAAGTACTTCTTCAATTGAGGACAGTTCCCACTTTGTCCCCCCTCTCTCTCTTCTGTGGTTCACAAACATCCTTCTTGGCTCTTCTTAACATAAAATGTATTCTTCCTTTGATCCTGAAATTGGCCGGGTCCATTCACCTCAGATCCAGGGGCAACTCAGAGAAATTAGAGTGAAGTCGGCTCACCATTTAGCTTACAGAAGGGGTGGGGAGGAAACCAAAGCCATTCCATTTTCCTCCTCCTTTCCTTCATGTCACTCAAAGGACATTTGCCTATCATGGGGCAGCTCACGGTGAGATGAGAGAGATTTGGAAATCGGTCCTTGCCGCGTCTCAGGAGCTCACATGTGATGGAGACAGTCAAGTGCGTGAACATTGAAGAGGGACAGTAGAAACAGGGGTGTGGGGGTGGGGGAAAGTGTCCTTCCTGCCTAGGCAGCCAGCATGCAACACATCACTCAAAACCCCCCAAGAAGTGCTGTCTTACTCATCTGTGGGGCCCCTTAGCTTTTGATCTGAAGCCGTGCTGTTCTTGGGGTACTTCACCTAATGGCTGAGGAGGAGGGGGGTCTGTGACTCAGCAATGCCTCTCGCTGTGTGACGTCTCTGAAGGATGGAGCACAGATCCCGATGTAAGGCTTCTGTTTGGGCTTCCCTCGAGCCCTGGCATGTGATGGGTGGGGTGGGTTAGCACAGTGGTCACTAGGGTGCTTTTGTCTGATGGCTCTCCAAACTTAAAAATACAAAAATGAGTGACACCAACATCCGCTGTGCTCCATCTCCAGCCCTCTTTTCAGACACTCTCCCTATCACTTCTTTATTTCTGAATTTTATTTGGTACACACACACACACACACACACACACACACACACACACACACATGTCAGAGAACAACCTGTTGGAGCCCATTCTCTCTTTCTATCACTGGGTCTCAGGGACTGAACTCAGGTCATCAGGCTTGGTGGCAAACTTTACCCACTGAGCTGTCTTGCCCATCACTGTCATGTCTTTAAAATCTCAGGTACGCTGTGGCACTGTGCTGCTGCTGGACAGTCACCATTATGGTATTGCTGTCATTTATATCCAACAACCAATAATAATGGTGGGGCAGGTACTGAAGATCAAGTGTGCACTCCAGGATACACCAGGCAAGTCCTCTACCACTGAGCTACACCCCCAGCTCACAACAGCCAATAACTGCCTCCATTAACCAATTTGGCTGTTGCTTTTGTGATTGCTGATTTGAGTGGTTCTGGTTCTGCTCAACACGGCTTAGGGAGCAGCCTTGAGGGAGAGCGCTCCACCTACTTTGGGTCTGGCTCTGTTTCTTAGACTCCCAACACTATGACAAGCCAGGGCCCAGCATGTGCCCCCACAGACAGAGCTCTCTGTTCCCCACCATGACAACACATCCTCTGAGCCTTGAGACAAAAGAAACCCTAACCACCTTATCTGGCTTCACCAGGCATTGTGTCACAGTGGCCAGAGAAACAGTGGGGCAGCCATCACTTTGTCACTGTGAATAGAAGGATTGGCTGGGTTGAGGATCTTCCACAGAAGTCACAAGTATTCAAGGCTGGTTGGTGGAAGCCAGACAACACAGAGCCAAGATCCTGCCTCTTGATGACTTGACAAGGTGGAAAGATGACCTTTTAACAGACACCTTCCAAACTCAGACCTTAATCTTTATATCACTACAACTTGCTTTCCATGGCACCCTGTGACGATATATTGTGTACCCTAATAAACTTGTACCCTGATAAACTTGCATGAGGATGAGAGGGCAGAGCCAGCCACTAGACTAGACACAGAGGTCAGGCAGTGGTGGCACACACCCTTAATCCTATCACTTGGGAGGCAGAGATCTGTCTGGATCTCTCTGAGTTCAAGGCCACACTGGGCTACATGAGATTGATCCAGTATAGGAGAGAAAGAGAGCCAGGCAGTGGTGGCACACAGCTTTAATTCCAGTACTGGGAAGCACACATGCCTTTAATCCCAGGAAGTGATGGCTGGCCAGAGAAAGGTATATAAGTCATGAGGAGACAGAAACTCACTCTCTTTAGACTGAGAATTTCGCAGAGGTAAGAACTTGTAGCTGGCTTGCTCTGCTTCTCTGATCTTTCAGCTTTCACCCCAATATCTGGCTCAGGGTTTTCTATTATAAGACCTTTTAAGATTTGTATGCTATGATGTCCTCAATGCCAGTGAGGGCAGGCTTCTTAGGAAAAACAATTAGCCCCAGTTTAACTACAACTCAAGGTTTAGCCATCAGGGTGACCTTGAGAAGAAGGGGGGGGGCTGGAGAGGGCATTGCACACATACAGAAGAATGCCAGAAACTGGGCAATGATCACTAGTGAAGTGGCCAATGTGATGCGTGCCCAAGAGGGAACAAGCTTTCTCGTGGGTTTTTGATGCTCTCCTGAGACACATGGTGATGCTGTCCCCACATTACCACAGCGGTGCCCATAATTTACTTTGTATGTTCTTTGAATGTGTATGCACCTATATGGGCACATGTAATGTGGAGGTCAGAGGTCAACCTTTGGTGACTTGTGACTTCCTCCATCATTCCCTACACATTTTTTTTTTTTTTTTTTTTTTGGAGACAGGGTTTTTCTGTGTAGCTTTGGAGCCTGTCCTGAAACTTGCTCTGTAGACCAGGCTGTCCTTAGGCATGCACCACCACTGCCCAGGCCCCCCGACCAGTGAGCTTCCCCCTTGGCCTCTCCAGCACTGCTATCACAGACTCGGACTGCTGCAGCTGGGTTTTGCAGAGGTACTGGGGTCATCATCCTTTCAGGGCAGACACTTCACTGAACCATTTCTCCTGCCCTGTAATAGCAAAAATAGTAGACACAGCAGAAAAATAGGAACAGTTGTTAACTCTGGACATCTGGTGCATGGACGTTCATAGCTCGTTATTTCTTGTAGGCTTCTCTACAATACAAGATAACAATGGGAAGACTAGAAACAAGTAAATAAATACACATAAATAGAGCAAGAGCTTCTAAGATAGACGTCTATTTGTCCCACCACCACCATCCTAATGGTTCTATGTGGAACCTTAATTGTTTGTTTGTTTTTGAGTAGCAGCATTATTGGCACAGTTTAGAAACAGTTCACATTGGGGTGGTGGCGCTCAGTGAGCAGAACCCTGAATAGCCAAGTCCCCTCACACTACAGGGCAATGCCCTGTAGAAGCAGGTGTCATGGCAATAAAGAAGGCAGGCACCACGATTAACCCATCCACTCATCCTGCACGTCTTACAACACAGAGCCCGTGTGACTGTGCCAAGGCTTACTACCAGTTGATTCTGTACTGTTCTCTTTGTCTGAAACATGGCCAACAGTATTCGTAGGGGTGCAAATGCTGAGTCTCCCATGCCCATGTTCCTTTGACTTTCCCCCAAGGTGACTTTAGGTTCTCCCCCAGGGTGACGCCCCAGGAGTCTGGATCAGCCTTGGTTGGAAGGTTTCCAGGAGGCTGAAGAGGGAGCCATCGGTACGGGTGAACACCCACAGACAAAGGAGATGGTGGTTCTTGGAAGGAGATGCCCTTTAGATGTTACCTTCAGGTGCCCTGATTGATGGAGACAGGCCCTGCCAGATTCCGTTCTCCAGACTGGAGATTCCAGAAGAGGGCTTATACTAGGAGTGATATTTTCTTGGACTGTCACCAGGGATTATGAAGAACTTTCCTCACCCCTACGTGTCTAAGGTATGAAGGACAAAGGTCAATCTATAGAGAACTGACATGGTGAAAGACACAGAGATGCATCTCCCTGGGTAAAATCTGAAGACTCAGTGTCTCACAGCATCATCTCAGCCTGGTGCGCGCTCTCCCTAAAGTGAGACCAGCCAGCTTCGGCGGCCTCCAAAACATGGAAAGCTTTATTCTACACTGCCCTCTTTCGGTTCTGCGATGGGCGAAGATGGGGAAGACTTTTGGAGCCGATATTCTCCAGGCTTCTTATTCTACATGTTTACTGCTGGACTTGGGTTTATTTGTTTTGTTTTGGGGTCTCTGTGTAATTACAGGCCGGTTGCAATCTGAATCTGTGCAGGGGGCTTGTGTGGGTTGTGGTCACATGAATGGCATGCATTCCCCCAACAGGGAGCACCTCAGAGAGCATTAGCGCCCCCTCTTTTTTTCTCTTCTTTCTCTTCCCTCTGTTTTGTTTTGAAACAGTCTTACTATGTAGTCCAGGTTGGCCTTGAACTCATGATACAGCCCAAGCCAGCTTGAGACCTCTGAACTTCTCATCTCCACTTCTTGAGTGCCAGAGTGCAGCCTTCTGATTCAGGGTAATGTGGCCAGTGTGCATTTCACAATGGGTAACCCACCATATAGAATCCTGTTTCCCTAACCACCAGGTTCCACAGCTCTCAGCAGCTCTTGGGGAAGAAGAAATTAAAGAGGACTTGATTTTCTTAGCATCCATCACACTTAGCCATAGAAGCCAAGACATTAATCACCACAGTCAACCTGTTCTTTGGTAATAAATGGATGTAAGTGTTCTTGCTTATCAGGCTAAGAATTCTCAAGCCTGGCTACATTCCTCATTTCTATGTCTAGAGGGTGTAGGGAAATAGATTTGAGTTTTTTAAATCTTATTTTTATGTATATGGGTGTTTTGCCTGAATGTATCTCTGCATACCACTTGTGTGCCAATTGCCCATGGAAACCAGAGGACATGGGATGCCCTGGAATTGGAGTTACAGATGGTTGTGAGCTACCATGTGGGTGCTGGAACTTGAACCCAGGTCCTCTGGGAAATCAGCAAGTGGTCTTAATTGCTGAGCCATCTTTCCAGCCCTAAATTCATTTTTTTCAAACAAGTGTTTTTGGAAAACTGTGATCAAAATTGTGTCTGGAATTCTGACTAAAGTCTAGACTGTACAACTAACTAAATGTGACCTGGCTTAGCAAATGATTAATTTAAGCCTCAGCTTCCTCACCTATGAAATGAGTTTAGCATTCTGTGGGTGAGCTGAACAGACTGATGCACAGAAGTCACCAGGCTCTGGTGTAACAGGGTTGGGGGCGGACAGGGAGGGAACTACATAGAGTTCGGAGAATCACGCAAGTCTGGGCGCCAATCAGATGCCGAAGCCGGTGGTTTTGAGAGCAATTGAGTTGAATGACTTGTTCCATGAGCCTTTTCCTCTCCATACTTTACTCCATTGAAGCCACCCCAAAAACTACTCCCCGGGCCAGCAACAATCAAACCTTTAGACGGAAAGATATGTCGATCCTGTCACAATTAGAGCTCTTACTTTGTTTTGTCAGTTTATCTTAAGTTGTGCACCTGTATCAGGAAAACTACAGATCTACATCGCTAGCCTTACATGTGCTTATCCGGGTCACACTACAGAAAGCAAGCTATAACCATCCATGTGCATCAGTCACTTTCTGTCGCTGTGATAAAATGCCAGCACCGAAGACGACTAACTTACAGGAGGAAACGTTTATTGGGCTTATGGCTCCAGAGGCGTCAGAGTCCATCATGGCAGGCAGGCATGGCGAGAAGATTTAAAAAACAAACTATTTAAAATTTAAAAAACAAACAATACATTTGTTTTCTTTTGGGTTTTTCAAGACAAGAGTCTCACTGTGTAGCCCTGGCTGTCCTGGAACTCACTTTGTAGACCAGGTTGGCCTCAAACTCAGAGATCTGCCTGCCTCTGCCTCCTGAGTGCTGGGGTTAAAGGTGTGCACCACCATGCCTGGTTAAAAATCAATACTATTTTACAATAACATTACAAACTTCAAATAACCAGGAATAAATTTATTATTAATTAAATACATATAAGATACATCTGTCCCTGTTAGCTTTGTCAACTCAACATGGCCCAGAGTCATCTGAGAGGAAAACCTAGATTGAGGAATTTCTCAGATCTGATTGGACTGTGGGCATGTCTGTGGGACATTGTCTTGATTGATTGTTAACTGACTCAGGAGGGTCCCGCCCACTGTGAGCAGCACCATCCCTAGGCAGGTGGTCCTGGGATGCATAAGGCAGGTCAGCATGAATCCATGAGAAAGCCAGCAAGCTGGTGAGCATCATTCCTCCATGGTTTCTGCTTCAGGTTCCTGCTCTGACTTCCCTTAGTGATAAACCGTGATCTTTAAGTATAAAACAAAGATGCCATCCTCCCCCCCCTCCAAGTTGCTTTTGGGCAGTGTGTTTTATTACAACAGCAGAAAGACACTAGAATAATTTCTCTATTAAAAACTCTGAAGCATATCTGAGAAAAATTAACGAGGGATATACTATGTTCATTGACTGGAGGATGCAATGTTTTAAGATACTTATGTTTTATAAGCATATGTATTTGTTCTATAGAAACTGCATAAAAACCCCAGCAGATGTCTTGAAGAAAAATTAATAGTCTGACTCTAACATATGCATAGAGATACAAAAGATTTAAAATATTGCAGTAGTTACTTTGCTATTGCTGTGATAACATGCTGTGACCAAAGGCAACTTAGGGAAGGGCTTATTTGTTGTTCCTGAGGACTAAGAGTTCACCATGGCCTTGGAGGCATGACAGCCAGCAGCAGACATGGCAGTCAGAGCTGGAAGCTGAGCACTCAACATCCTCAATTATAAACATGAAACAGAGAAAGTGACCCAAGCAAGGCTTTAAACTCTCAAAGCCCACCTCTAGCGACCCACTTCGTCTAGTAAGGCTGTACTTCTTCCTGGACAGCACCAGCAACTGGGAACTGAGAATTCAAATACCAGAGTCTGTGGGGTCATCTCATTCAAACCACCACAAAGGTCTAAAATGATTTTGAAGAAAAAACACAAGCCCAGAAAACTTAAATAACTCACAGTATAATGGTACAATGGTCAAAATCAATTGATTAAATCAAGCTTAACAACAGACCAGCACACAGTGCCAGCTGGAATTTGTGCAAAGGTATCCAAGTCATTCATGGAGAAGGGAGAGTCTTTGTCATACGTGTTGCTGAAACTGAAAACACAATCATACAATGAAATACTCTGCTGCAATGAAGATGAACGGACTGTGGAAACATCTGACGAGGCAGACACACCTCAACTACAACATAGCAACCAACAGATGTCAAACTGGAAAGCACTGCAGATAGTTAATTCCATTCATAGAAAATCTAAACAAAGACAAAGGTGACTTAGAAACCAGAAGGGCCTGAGGAGAGAGACAGAGAGAGGCAGCCACTGGAGGGGGCAGAGGGAGCTTCCTGGTGTGATGGAATATGTACTGTGCTCTCAGTGGTGGTTGCCAAAGTGTCTGGAACTCTAAATTGGTTGAACTGTATGCCTGTGTATCTCAGTTGCAATAATTATACTCAAATAAAACCTTTACGAAATGAAAACTTACTAAGAGGAGGAATTACTGTATCTTTTCACGGCTCCCAGGGAACAGCTTGACTGGGGCATTGAGGGAATAAAGAACAGACGACACAGAACACAGCCATTCAGTGGCCTGGGATCTCAGCTGGGGAATGGCGTGTTTTACACACAGCTGCTTAAAACTTCTCTTTTGTCCATTTCTTTGTTTCTTTATCCTTATTCCTTTCTTCACATTTATTTCTCCCTTCCTCCGCATCCTCTTTTCTGTTGTTTTAACCTCGGCACAGTGGCTGGGTCTTAATCTACTGCTGTCTCAGCCAGCACTGGCGACTCTGCAGTGACCAGCCTGCTTCTCTAGCAGTGGCCTGGCTGCTCAGGCCCCAGCCTGGTGGGAATTCTGTTCCCTCAGGAACCAGCCCTATCACTGCTCCTACGATAGCTTTAATTAAATCTCTATCATTCTAATTATGAATAAGACTTAAGATTCAAAGGCTGGGGTGAAAACCTGCAAGCTCAGTGGGGCCGAGTAGCAACTAGCTAACCCTCTCCCTTTGCTGGTGTCCATGGAAGCTTCATACCTCCCCTTCACCAAAGCAGAACAACCTGGGCCACTCCAAACCCCACCCTACTACTTCCTGTGTCTCTCTGTCTCTCCTGGATGCCCTCTGATGCTCTGTGGTTACTGTCTGTCAACTAATTGCTAACTCAGCCTCCTGATCCAAGGTTAATTTTATTTAATTAATGCAAATGCAAACCCGGGGTTCACAGTGTGATCAAATATCCCCAACACTTTTCCATTACTCCTTTTGTCTGTATAAGGTACTTATTCCTGGAGCATTCCCTCATCTGACCTAGGAGAGTCCCCTACAGCCAACGTTTACACTCTGTCCTTGTTTGGGCACCATTGGCTGCATCTATACACAGCTTCTGGGCACTTAGATCTGATTAAGGGTGGAGAGGGAATAAAGAAAAGACAGACAGACAGACACAGACAGGGAAACCTTAGCCCCTAGAAGTCAGAGTGTTTATTTTATACAGGATTGAACAGAAAACAAGGAGTCAGGGTGTGGGATATACAGATGGCTCAAGGGGAAAGCCTGGGTTCACCTTGGTAGGAAGAGCCTCTCTAGTGGATCGGTGTTCAGGCCACAAACATCCAGGGACGGGAAGCTATGGAGACACGTTCTGCACACACTATCGTTCTGCACACATGGACCAGAGGGAAGGCTTTGCCCTTTCCCTGTGAGCCGCACCCTGAAGAGGCGGTTTTGCCCTCACTCCATGGGTCTCAGGCTCTGGTGTCCTTGACATGCCATGTCCATTTCAACAACACAGTCACTCAGGACTTCTCTCAGGGCTTGCTCCACACCCTGTAAGAAATGTCTGATCCCGTTTTTGCAATGTGAGTCCGTGTGTGTAACAGTGTGATTGCGTCATACAGCTTCTTGGATTATAGGCCCTCCTTGAAGTTCTTAGAACTCTGTTCCTGAAATTGTTTTGACTAACAAAAGCCCAATAAAACATTTTTTTGCTGTTTGTGATGGAACAGTTTTTTGTTTGTTTGTTTTTTGTTTTTAATATTAAGAAGCTATCTTGTCCTCCTAACCTGAGTGACAAAGTTTTGATTAAATCACCTGTTCATTTCTTCAGATCTACCAAGGACAGAGGCAGCAAAACTCTTTAAAACCGTTGACCCAGTTCCCAAGGCCTCACTTCCTCCTTTCACACCCCTCCCCCATGGCCCATCGGTTCTGGTAGAGGCAGGTTTTATTGTTTTTTTGTTTTTCAAGACAGGGTTTCTCTGTATAGTTTTGGTGCCTGTCCTGGATCTCATTCTGTAGATCAGGCTGGCCTCGAACTCACAGAGATGCACCTGCCTCTGCCTCCTGAGTGCTGGGATTAAAGGCGTGCACCACCACCGCCGGCTGAGGCAGTTTTAAGGAAATCAGGTTTAGAGAAAAAGAAGTCAAACTGGAAAGGGGGGGGGGATTTCTTTATCTCTCCCGAGGAATAAAGTAGGGCAACATCACTGGCTTATCTTCTTAAGTAATTTTACTCCCATGGAATTGAAGTTCCTACTGTTGCAACGACTCCAGATAATTATGGCGATGCCGCAGGTTGTAGCGTCTGCCCATGTGGCTGCAGGGATCCTGGTCTACTCTCTGCATCTTGCAGCCCTAGCTCACCCCTATGTTTAGCAGCATCTAGTTGGGATGACCTTCCTGTTATAACATATAACATAAGTGTGTCCTTTGCGGAGTGCCAGCTATGACTTTATGCAGCCTGTCTGTACCACCTAACCTCATCTCTCCATCAGCTCTGTGAGGCAAGGACTGACAGACTCATCTCCATTTACAGATAAGGGAAAATGGCAGAACTTGACACTAGGATTTGAATCCAGACGGTACGGCCTCCAGGATCCTTATTCTTGGCCATGCTCCTATGCAGTCTCAGGACACTTTCAGCCAAAGAAAACAAACAAAACAGTCAGTAGGTGAACCACTGGAGTCCTGTTTGTTAACAGAGATGGCCCTGGGTGGACAACCTTGCTCCAGAGAACCTAAGCAATGTTCATCCGCACAGATGTCTCAATCGAACTTCACATTGGCTTATGGGTTGAATTTATTACACCATTAACCATTGATGATAATGCTCTGGGTTTGTACCTGGTTTTACTTCCTGTCTGGAGAAAGGTGCTGCCTTGATGCTGGAGTACAAAGAAGTATTTCACCCTCTTTCCAGTGAGAGGACCCTCTGTGAAACTCCTTAGTGGAGAATATGGTGCAAGCCCCGGTGACCCTCAGTCCAAGTGCTCATCAGGTTTTCTATTTCCTTTGGGATCCAATCTGGCCAGTAACACACACGAACGCAAAGCCCGTGTAACCCTGAATAATTATTCAATCTCCATGTCCTCCGTGATCAAAGCCACACCATCCCTTGTCACCAACTCCATAAAGAAAGTCTGTCTATGTTCTGGCATTCCCTTGAGCTCAGCTGCATACACAAATTGCTCAAACAAGCCAGTGAATTAATCATTGACTCAACAGGACACGGAAGTTCCTCTTGCTTTCCTTCCCTCTCTCTTTCCTTCTTTACCTCTTTCTCCATCCCACTGCCTGTTCTACCTTCCATGATTGAGAGAGACTCAAACGCCAAAACAATATCAGACAGAGACATCACTCACAGTGTTGATGAGTCCCCCGCCAGGTCCAGTATTATATCCAAGCGCCTGTCCAGAGTTCCTCTTGAACATCTTCTGGGGCTGCTTGCCCAGGTGCCCCTGGCTCCTGCTTCTGCCTGGCGGGTTATATGCACCCCCCTGGGCAATTTCCCTTGCTCACCCTCCCCACCAATCAGATCCACCTGGCTTTCCACTGGGCCCTCTCCTTCCCGAGGCTGCTGGACACTCTGCTGGTGCCCAAGATGCTCTCAGGCTTCCCACAGCCCCAGCCTGAGGCACACCTAGTTTCAGCTATCAACGCTGCCCTTTCAGAACATGCCATTCTGACTCTGTCCACTTTAAAAGGGGCCAGTGTCTCTCTCAGGCCGGCTCACAGAGTCACTGTTCTCCAAACAAAAGGCCAACCAAATTCTGAGAGTCTTTCGCTGACGTCTCTGCAGCTCAAATGACCTGTTTTCTTAGGCTTCATTGTTGCCGTCACCGCTGGTGACTCTTGGTGTCCAAATTCAGAAGAAAGCTCAGATTGAGAGTGGCATTAAGAAAGAAGAAAATATCCAGAGAAAAATCAAGGAGGTGAGGAGGTTCCGGGGAGAAATACATATGGCGGAAGGGCCTGCATTGACAATCAGATTGGAGAGAGATAAGAGGTGACCAGAGAGCCAGCTCCACCCAGGCAGCAAGGAGAAATGTCTCCTTGGGCAAAGGGGGAAGCAGCAAGCTGTGGGGAAAAGACAGAGACTGGAAAATAAAGATTCACTTGTAAATATCTTTATTGTCAGGAGAAAGTGACAGGAACTGCCCCACTTCACTGCTCGGTACCCAGGTTACACCCAAAGCTCATTCGCTCCCACTGTTCAGCTGAAGGCTGGGTCCAGAAAGGGCTTCCCCAGCAGAAGACAAGGCTCGTGTTATTCCACAGTTGGCTTAAGGCTGTGCACACTCACCGAGGCTTGGTACCTGTTCTATTCACCATCCACGCTTGTCAACATAATGTACACCAAACACCTCAGTGTGAGACTCTGCCCTGAGCACGGGACAATGCGTGGCAGATTTGGAAGCAAAACCGTCCCACAGCCACAGAGGCTCACTGTCCCAGCTCTGTTCCTAGTCACCTGAACGGCCTTGGGTAGATTTCATATGTGCCCTGTTTGATCTTTAAAATGAGTTTAGAGAAACTGATGAGTTAGGGGCTGGAGAGGGCTCAGCGGGGAAAGCGCTCCCAACAAGCGTAAGGAAAAAGCTGAGCATGGCTGCATTTGTCCACCACCCAGGCGTTGTCTGGTGAAGAGCTTGCTGGGCAGCCAGCCTAGCCAAGACAGGTCAAGTGAGAGACCCCTGTCTCAAAAGTGCAGGCGGAGAACGGCTGAGGACAGCTGTCAACCTCCACAGATGACACACAGCTGGCACCGGCTAGCTCACATGTGTGCACATATACTAATAACGCCTCTCAGAGAGTCACAGTGGAATTCTTTAAAGACCGTCAGCTAGAGAAGAGTGCCTTCATTGGGGGGAAGGGTCTTTTTCTTTCTATTTAGGTCTCCAGATGATGAAATGAGGCCACCTACATCACGAGCACAGTCCCCTCTACTCTCCAACTGGATCATCTTAACTGTGATATGGACAGTGTTACGTCAGCTCAACACAAGCCAGAGAGTCCGCTGAGAGGAGGGAGCCTCAACTGAGAAAATGCCTCTGTAAGATCCCGCTGTAGGGTGGAGAGATGGCTCAGAGGTTAAGAGCACTGACTGCTCTTCCAGAGGTCCTGAGTTCAATTCCCAGCAACCACATGGTGGCTCACAACCATCTGTAATGAGATCTGGCGCCCTCTTCTGTACATAATAAACAAACAAACAAACAAATAAATAAATAAATCTTTTAAAAAAAAAAAAAAGTTCCAGCTGTGGGCAAGAAAATGTAGGGCATTTTCTCAATTAGTGATCACCGTGGGAGGGCCCACTCCATGGTGGGTGGTGCCACCTCTGGGTTGCTGGTCCTGGGTTTTATAAGAAAGCAGGCTGAGCAAGCATAGGGAGCAAGCCAGTAAGCAGCACCCTTCCATGGCCTCTGCCTCAGCTCCTGCTTCCATGATCCTGCCCGGTTCAAGTTCCTGTCCTCACTGTTTTTGATGAGAAACTTTTATATCACAGCAATATACACAGCATTCTCACAGAAACATCCAGAATAATGTTTGCTCTCATGTCTGGACCATGGTCCAACCAAGTTGACACATAGAATGAACTTGTCACCAAGGCATGCTTGCCCATGTGATCCCAGTGAAGAGTTCTGTGTCTGCCTTTAGGGATGGTGTGTTAGGAAATTAATTTGGAATTTCTTCACTGCATGGTGCCTTGCATGGCAGCCCATTCCTTGACACTGTTGTCCCCCACAACACACTCTGGGAAGGAGCACTTAATGCCACTCTTAGCAAACTAGCTGAGAAGAGGAGGAGACCCACGTTAGGCAGCCAGGCAGGTGAGGGACATGCTGTCCTCTGGGCAGGTGAAGAGTTTTGATTAGAAAAATGGAAGGCATGGTGGCACATGCCTTTAGTTCCAGCACTTAGGAGGGAGAGGCTGGCAGACCTCTGTGAGTTCCAGGCTAGCCTGGTCTACAAAGTGAGCTCCAGGACAGCCAGAGCTATGTTTAGAGATCTTGTCTTAAAAAAAAAAAAAAAAAAAAAAAAGAAGAGGAGGAAGAGGAGGAGGAAAGGAACACACTAGGTAAATGGGAGGAGGTGCTTTGGGCCCTCCAGGACTCCTCACAGTGTGAGCCCGATGCCAGGAGAGTGATGGATGAGGACACACACCTGTAGCTAACTTGAAGAAGGGCAGGCATGTATGCAAGCTATAAATCTCAGGAGAAACAGATTAGGAGTGAGCAATGGGGCTGGGTGGGTAGGGGGCTGAGATGTGCTGTCTGAAGGAACACAGGGTATGAAGATGGGGAAATTTCACAACAGGTCCAGAGTTTTTAAAAACATTTGTTTTCACCCCAAAGGGCTAAGAACCAGAAGAGGAAGTGCATTATGCTTCAGAATGGCCATGGCAATGTTTCAGCAGCAGATGAGAAAGGTTGGGGGGAAAGGCTCCACTTTTGGGGAGGGAGAGCAGAGGCAGGATGGAGAACAGATGGGGTAAACCACCAAGGATGCCAGAGGGGGCAGGAAGTTGGGGTGAAATCCAGGCCCAGAAATTACACGTACCCAACGTCAAACGTGGCCTACAGTTTCTGTCCCCTACACCTGAACTGCATTCCCATGAGGCAGCATGGCACCCTAGTGTGTATTCAAGTTTCCACTATTGCCAATCCGACAGTCACCACTTTGCCTCAGACATAATTCGATGCAAGTTCTACCTACAACAGACCATCTGTCAGGAGAGGAGGACCTTAAATCTCCAAGAACAGAAGTCTCTAGAGAGAGGACATTCCGTTCAGTTGAAATTTAAACTTGGCCCTATTGCAACAAGACCTGCTCTGGGGTCTCCAGGCCTCAGGCCTCCATAGTGCTCAGAACAGCATCTGAACAGCTGTCTGGAACCCTGTGTGAGCTGTCAGCTCTGCAGCAGTACTGGAAAGATGCCAGGGCATCCTCCGATGGCTAGCCAAGGATCACAAAGCCTTGGGTGCCCATGGCCCCACCTCAGCTTTTCCTGCAGTGAGCGAGTGTGGAAATGACAGCGTCTCAGACAGTGTGCCCCGCCCCCCTCAAGGTTAGACCTGGGGAGACTGCACTAAGGGAGGGATGATGCAAACCCCACTTGCACAGAGAATGGCTTCAGGTCCTCTGAGTCCTTGGGGGGTACAGCACCCCAGTGGACTTTGAGTCTTTTAAGACAAACTTTCTGACCTGTGTGGCTGAGCCTGGAGAGGGTAGAGAATATCCAGGGTATGTAGCGTCAAAGGTGGTGCCAGACGAGTCACTCACAGACCCCCTGTGTCTACTCAGTGAGACCCTGAGGAGTATCAGAATTTCACTTCATCATCTTTCTACCAAAGGACGCCTCTTCCTGCCTGCTGGCCCTTCTGAAGACTCCAGGGAGTCACTCCTCTACCCTGCCGCTTGCTGGCAATAATGGGGCTCCTTGGTTCCTGCAGCAACTGTCCAGGCTCCCTGATCTGAGCCTACCTCAGCTTTATGCTTCTTCTAAGAATGCCAGTCAGGTTTGAGTGTGGCCACCTTGGACCCGTGTGCCTCCCTTTAGCTTGGTGATAGCCATCAAGATCTGATTTCCAAATCGAGTCACAGTCCGAGGCTCTAAGAATTTGGGGACTAACTACTATTCACTAACCGAAGGTAAAGGGCGCTAAAGGGTTGGGTGAAATGGTACACACCGTCTCTAGGAGTTTGAGGCCAGCCTGGTTTACTTTGGTCTACACAGAAAATTCTAGGCCAGCCAGAGCCGAGAGCTGCCTTTAATAATAATAATGTTTTTTAAAGGCAATTTAATTCCATGCTCTCTGCATTCTGGAAACCTGGTCTAGCCCAGAACCTGGTCTAGCACAGACTAGCCTGGCTTCTGCATACAGGTGTCTGTCAGAGCCTGCAGATTCCTCCCTGGTGAGGAAGCTCATCTGTGTGCTCCTGTCTCCTTCACACCTCTGTCCTGATTAGGAAGTCTGGAAGTGTTCAAGAGCAGGAACCTTGGCAGTGAGTTGCACCCTCAGAGCTTGCCCCTCTGGGCCCAAGTGGGGACAAGCAGGTCCCACACACACCTCTGCTCAAATCTGGACTTACTATTAGGGAGTGTATTTAAGATAGAAGCCACACCCGCCACCCTGGACTCCACTAGTTAGTTATAAAGGCTATCCCAGGGGTTCCGTTGGCTCTCGCGCTTCCCAGGAGACCAGGACTAATGCAGAAACAAGCATGACATTTACTGACTCCCAGAAGACATCAGCAACACCCAGGGTGCACTCTTAGTACCAAGAGACCTCCCAGACCCTCACACACTGTCAGTCCTGTATGACTCTCTCCCTTCATGTGCCAGAAGATCTGCCTGGAAACTGAAAAGGGAGAGTGCCCTCTGTCCCTAGGCAGGCTTGAACTTTCTGGAAAAGGCCAACAAGGGAATTGATTTTACCACCAAGCCCTTTACCTGAGATAACTCGTCTGTATTTCAAATAAGGCCATGAAGGAAGCCAAGCGACAGGGCTGAAGTGAAATATTCGGAATCTCAGAGGAGAGGAAGCAGCCAGCAGTGGTGGCCACCCCACCCCCACCCCCCACCCCCGTTATGCTTCCTTCCTTACCATGGAGTTCCTTCGGGATAATAGCCTCTGCAATTACGTGTTTGCAGTCCTGTACAGCCAGCCTACCTGTGCCTGTGGGAACACCCAGGTCAAGAAGAGTAACAGGAGAATGAGGAGAGAAGAAGAGATTGTATCAGCACTGTTTATCTTAGGGACACTTCCACGTCCTGCACAAACACACCTGCTCCTTCAGTGCCTGCCTGGGGAGTGCCACGTAAACAGGCCATCCTTTAAGGCAGATGTGTGTGTGTGTGGTGGTGTTGGTGGGGAGACACCTGTGGCCACAGAGAGCTGATCCCCAGGAGGCACAGCATCTCAGCAGTGAGAAACAGAGGCCTGAACTCCAGATCAGTATTTAAAATGTTGAGTTCACGAACATTCTTGTGAATTAAGCTAGCATCACACACTGGGGACATTGTGTTTTGGCATCTGCCAATTTCTGTGGTGTAAATCTTCCCACTGTACTGGATTTCAAGCTACCAACCTGTCACGGAATGTGGAACTGGGCAGAGGTGCATAATGCCACACCTTTATGGCATGTGCCACCCTACTCTGTAACCTAGTCATCACTTTTAAAGAAGTGGCCAAATACCTGAGAGAGCAATGTTGGCTCCGTTTCATATTTCCAGTCTGCCACGGAGGAATGAGGAGGGCGTGACTGCGGGACAGCTCTGCCTTTAGTGGCAAGAGTGAGGCCACAAATCCTGTCTTGTGGATCAGGAAGGAAAAAGTGGAACAGGAAGTGGGGCTGCATTATAAGCCTCTAAACCTTGTCCAGAAAGGACAAGCTGTGAGCCACCATGTGGTTGCTGGGAATTGAACTCAGGACCTCTGGAAGAGCAGTCGGTGCTCTTAACCTCTGAGCCATCTCTCCAGCCTGTGATCTTTTTCTTAAATAGGGGAGTATAGCTAAGAGATTACATGAATCTAAGAAGAGACTTTGAACTTTGGATTTTAAAACATTGTTGGGACTGTGATAGACTATGGGGACTTTTGAAGTTGAACTAAATGCATTTTGCGTTATGATATTGTTCCAAGCTTCTGGGGGGCAGGGAGCGGAATGTGGCGGTTTGAATGTTAACATCCCTTAATCTCATAGGGAGTGGCACTGTTAGGAGGTGTGAGTATGACCTTGTTGGAGGAAGTGTGTCACTGTGGGGGCGGGCTTTAGGGTTTCCTATGCTTAGGATACTGGTAGCCCAGTGTCTCAGTCAACTTCCTGTTGCCTGCAAGATGTAGGACTCTCAGCTGGCTACTCCTCCAGCATCATGTCTGCCTGCATGCCACCATGCTCCCTGCTAAGATGATAACGGACTGAACCTCTGAGACTATGAGTGAGCCACCTCAATGAAATGTCTTCCTTTTAAGAGTTACCATGGTCATGATGTCTCTTCACAGCAATAGAAACCCTAGCTAAGACAGGAGGGCCTTACCCCCCAGGGAAACTGAGGTTGAAATTGTCCTGTCCTGTGTGTTGGTCAGCAGATGGCTCAGCTGGTGATGACTATTGGTTAGCTTCCTTTCCCACCCTGCTCTTCCACCTCAAAATGTAACTTTAAATCTGATCATTGCAGGGACCCTTCTCCTGAGCCCTACACTCCCTTGGGGGGGGGGGGGTTCAGGGTCTCTAAGGATAGGATCTCATTTGTAAGCATGCCACCCTAGTGATTGAGCAGACAGCAGCTGCTGGGCCAGTGTCTTCTCTTCTGTTATCAGAGAAGTTTGTGACAGACTGTGGGTTGACCACCCCACTCCCACCCCTACCTCCCAAAGACATTAACCTCAAGTTTTAGTGAAAGCTCATTTGGGGAAGCTCTGTACAAATAAGAACATACCTTTAGCTAAGAATTAGACTTATGGTTCCATAATCTTGTCTCTCCCATCTCAGCCTTTGCAGGGGTGCCCTCTGTCACTCCCACCTTTCTAGGAGGACACTAGAGTATGGAGACAACATTCCCACACCAGGCCCATCATCAGCCTCCTAACTGTCCTCATCAGGATCATTGTCCTATAAATCAGTGTGACACTTTTGCCCCATCCCATCCCTGGGAATTGTGCCAGAGCCACACTGAGTGTGTGAATCTGAGGCACAGGAGGGCCCCATATGGCACACACGCTTCAGTAGGAGCAGGGTATACTTCCAATCTTTTCTAGATGCCCCAACTCCATAGTGCAGGACTGGTTTAAGGCACTTGGGGCTAGACTGTAGTCCAGTGGATAAAGTACCCATCTAGCGTGTGTGAAGCTGAGTTCAGTCTCCAGCACTGATTAAAACTGGGTATGGTCCCAGCACTCAGGAGGCAAAGGCAGGCGGATCTCTGTGAGTTTGAGGCCAGCCTGGTCTACAGAGCAAGTTCCAGGACAGCCAGGGCTACACAGAGAAACCTTGTCTTGATAAACAAAACAAAACAAAAATAAATAATAAAATTAAAATAAATAAATAAAACCGGGGATGGTAGTGCATGCCGATAATCCCAGAACATGGGAGGTGGAGGCAGAGGGGTTAATACAAGGCCATTCTTAGCTACAAAGCAAGTTCAAGACCAGCCAGCATTGCAAGGGAGCTATGAGCTAAATAACCTTTTTCACTTCATAAGTTAATAGTACTCAGATATTTTGTTGTAGTCACACAAACCTGACTAACACACCTTATTCATCCAACATGATCCCAGAGATTTGTAATGTCCCAGGGTTGTCTGACCAAACATGGGACTCTCAGTGAAGTCTCAACTTCAGGTGAATGGCAAATCGTAGTTAGCATAAGCAGATCCTATGCAATACTTCATCTGCTCATTGGGCAACTAGCATCTGAGAGAGTCTGTGTTTCGTGGTGCTAGACTCACAAGTGTGAGTGATTTATGCTCCATGCTCATCTTCCCCCCCCACGAGAGGGGGGAAACATAGGCTAAGTCAGTGGTTCTCACCAGAGGTGATGCTGCCCCTTAGGGGAAGATTCAAATAGAGACTCAAAGAATTTCTAGTGAGTCTACAGCATAGCAGATTTCTTTACAACATGTCACACGTTGCTCGTGTGCATTCTCAGTGTCCTGTCCTTCTTCCTGGCTCCATGTCATCCATGTATGTCTACATTAAACTACGCTGCAGAAAGAGCGTGATACTTGGTTTTCTCTTTTTTTTCTACCATCCTGTCTTGTTTCTCCCTTTACACACACACACACACACACACACACACACACACACACACACACACACACCCCTTTTTAGGCCCTTCCTCCTTAGGGAAGGCACTTTTGCTTTTTGTTTTTTAAATTGTGGTATAGTCGGGCATGGTAGCACACGCCTTTAATCCCAGCACTCAGGAGGCAAAGGCAGGCAGATTTCTGTGAGTTCGAGGCCAGCCTGGTCTACAGAGTGAGATCCAGGACAGCTAGAGCTGTTACTAACAGAAATCCTGTCTTAAGAAACAAACAGGGCTTGAGAGATGGCTCAGAGGTTAAGAGCACTTTCTTGCTCTTCCAGAGGTCCTGAGTTCAATTCCCAGCAACCACATGGTGGCTCACAACCATCTGGAATGAGATCTGGTGCCCTCTTCTGGCCTGCAGTCATACATGCTGTATACATAATAAGTAAATAAATCTTTAAAATCCTTAAACAAACAAGTAATAAGAGAGAGAGAGAGAGAGAGAGAGAGAGAGAGAGAGAGTAAGTATACACTGTACAAAAACACTGGAATACATGCAAAGAGGCCAGAGGAGGACTTTGGGTGACCTGCTCTATGGCTCTCCCCCTTATTCCATTGAGAAGGGGTCTCTCACTGGACCTGCAGGGTCTGCAGCTAGCTTGATAGCCAGAAAGTCACAGTGATCCTGTTTCTCACACACACACACACACACACACACACACACACACACACACACACAGCACTGGTGTCACAGTCATGTGCACGGCCATGCCTAGTGTCAGACATGGGTTCTGGGGATTCTTGTATAGCCAACACTGATCCTCCAAACCATCTCCCCAGCCCTGGAGAATGAACTTTTGATTGGCAGGCTGATCCTAGGGCTCTCCAACTTCCAGAAACTGGAGCTCTATCTGAGGCAGGATGAGCCAGCAGCCATGTACAGAGAATTTTTCTTCTGCTCCAGGGTGCTCACACAGGTCGAGACATGCTTATGAATGCCTGGGCTTGGAAACAAACTCCCTACGAATGCAATATGAGTTTTGTACTGGGAAGGAGCGTGAAGTGTCTGGGACTTGGTTTACTTGTGGGGAAAGATCAACTACCTCGTAGGCTTGTGGAGATTCTCGAGCTAAGGTGTCCATCCCTTAGTAAGGTGGCCTGTTGCAATAAGCAACAACCTTTAACAACGACATCAGTCTCCATGGTACGGAGACCTTGGAGAAAAGAGACAACATCCCTAGCAACCCCTCCGACACCTCCTGCCTCTGCATCCCTCCTGGCAACCCTGCTGATGACCTGCAGCTGGCCTGTTTTCTCCTTGCCTCCACCATTCCCAGGCCATCCTAGCCTAGGGAGAAACATGGCTGCACCAGACATCTGGGACACTCCCACTCTTCCTCTGCCAATGGTCCCCTATTGCATCTCCTCTACCTTTGCCTGTGGCCTCAGCTGCTGAGCAAAGGGCCAAGGATGGGAACAGGATGGGCCCAAGCCAGTCCATCTGTCTCCTGGAAATCTGGATTTGGGAAAGTAGGATTTTGGCCTAGTTAGGGTTTCTACTGCTTTGAGGAGACACCAAAGAGCAAGCTGGGGAGGAAAGGGTTAATTCGGCTTACACTTCAGCATTGCTGTTCATCACTGAAGGAAGTCAGGACAGGAACTCAAACAGGGCAGGATCCTGGAGGCAGGAGCTGAGGCAGAGGCCATGAAGGGGTGCTGCTTATTGGCTTGCTCCCCATACTTGCTCAGCCTGCTTTCTTTCTTTCTTTCTTTTTTTTTTGTTTTTTTTTTTTTTTCGAGACCAGGTTTCTCTGTAGCTTTTGAGGCTGTCCTGGAACTCGCTTTGTAGATCAGGCTGGCCTCAAACTCACAGAGATCTACCTGCCTCCCGAGTGCTGGGATTACAGGCGTGCGCCACCACTGCCCGGCTCCTGCTTTCTTATAGAACCCAGGACCAGCAGCCCAGGGATGGCACCACCCACCATGGGCTGGACCCTCCCCCATTGATCACTCATTGAGAAAATGCCTTACAGCTGGGTCTCATGGAGGCATCTCCTCAACTGAGGCACCTTCCTCTCCAGTTTGTGTCAAGCTGACACACAAAACCAGCCAGCACAACTGACCTATCAACTTGACACACAAACATAACACTATTTAACCCTTCCTTTCTCATTCATCCTCAAGGTATCACATTAAAATTATCTAAAAATTCAAAAGTTCTACAGTCTTTACAAATTCAAACACCTTAAGATTCCAATTTCCTTAAAATATCTAATCTCTATAAAAATCCAAAGTCTCTTCTAAAAGTTCAAGTTTTTCAGCTGTGAGCCCCTTTAAAAATCAAAATTAAATACCTTTTTCAAGAGGAAGAACCAGGGCACCATCACAATCTGAACCAAGCAAAACCTAACTCCAACAACAATATAAATAACTCACTGTCCAATTATCTGGATTCCCTCACGATCTTCTGGGCTCCTCCGAAGGGCTTGGGTCACTGCTCCGGCTCTGCCCTCTGCAGCACACACAGCTTGTCCTCTAGGTTCTAGCCGGCTCCACTCCACCGCCGCGGCTGTTCTTGGTGATCATCCCACGGCACTGGCATCTCCAAAATGCTGGGGTCTCTGCTGCAGCTGGGCTGCACTTTCACCAACAACCTCTCCTAGGCTCTCTTCATGGTGCCAAGCCTCAACTTCTTTGCATGACCCCTTCAGTCCTGGGCCTTCACTAATGGCCTCTCCTGGCCCCTCCCTGTGCCAAGCCTCAGCTGCTCTCCATAACTCCTTCATGCCTTCAACACAAGTACCACTTGGGTGACTCTTACACATTACCAAGTCTGGCTGCCAGCACAAGGTACAACCTTGCCTGCCTCTGGAACACAGCTTCTCTGTCCTCTCAGTAAACAAATCCCACAAGATTTCACAAGTGATGCTTCTCTCCTCTCTCTCTCTCTCTCTCTCTCTCTCTCTCTCTCTCTCTCTCTCTCTCTCTCTCAAGACAGGGTTTCTCTGCATTACATCCCTGGCTATCCTGGAACTCATTCTGTAGACCAGGCTGGCCTCAAACTAACAGATCTGCCTGCCTCTGCCTCCCAAGTGCTGGGATTAAAGGCATGCACCACCACTGCCCAGCTGATGGTGGTGTCTTCTTAATCACTGCTATTTTCTTAGCTCTAGCTGACCAGCATCCAGTATCCCAGCAAAACAAAATTTCGCTTTAGTAGTTCTGGTATCTTGTTAATCACAGCTGATTCTTCAGCCCCAGTTAACCAGAACCACAGGATCTTAATTCAAAATAACAAATGGCTCCAATAGAGTTTTCAACTTCCCTCTGGAACGTCACAAGCCAGGCCTCCATTGTCTGCACTGCCCTCAACATTCTGATCTTCCAAGTTCCTAAAGAACTTGAGCTCTCAACACTCAAAGGCTTTCCTAGCTCAAAGTTCCAAAGTCCTTCCACAATCCTCCCCAAAACATGCTCAAGTCTGTCACAGCAACATCCAACTGCGTTGTTACCAATTTGTCTTAATTATGGTGTCTACTGCTGCAACCAAACACCATGACCATAAAGCAAGTTGAGGAGAAAAGTGTTTATTAGGCTTACACTTCAGCATTGATATTCATCACTGAAGGAAGTCAGGACAAGAACTCAAACAGGGCAGGATCCTGGAAGCAGGAGCTGATGCAGAGGCCATGGAGGAGTGCTGCTTACTGGCTTGCTCTCTATGGCTTGCTCAGCCTGCTTTCTTATAGAACCCAGGACCAGCAGCCCAGGGATGGCACCCCCCACCATGAGCTGGACCCTCCCCCATTGATCACTCATTGAGAAAAATGCCTTACAGCTGGGTCTCATGGAGGAATTTCCTCAACTGAGGCTCCTTCCTCAGATGCCTCCAGCTTGTGTCAAGTTCACACACAAAACCCGGCAGTACAGACTTGAAGATGGAAAATACTCTTATGTCCTCTGCTTCCTCCCTTCCAGCCACTCCTCACTATTCCAGATACTCCCTGATCCCCTTTCACCACAAAGGATTCCAGCCCTCCTCTGAGGATGCTCCCCTTCTTGGTGAGGCATGGTCCTGTCCTCACTCCTGATGTAGCACAGGCTATGTTCTGGGGAACTGGCTGACTCTCCAGAAACAAAAGCCCCATGACACCATGGAGCCCAGCTTTCACATTCCTGCCTGGAAGACATCATCTTCACATGGACCTAAAACTGTACTTTGAAGGAAGAGACCTCGACAAGAAAACAAGAAAACTGTTTGCTCCCAGAAGGTATCTATGATGGTTTCTTTCTTCCTTCCTTCCTTCTTTTTTTGTTTTTTTGTTTTTGTTTGTTTGTTTGGTTTTTTTTGTTTTGTTTTGTTTTGTTTTTGAGACAGTGTTTCTCTGTGTAGTTTTGTGCCTTTCCTGGAACTAATTCTGTAGCCCAGGCTGGCCCCGAACTCACAGAGATCTGCCTACCTCTGCACCGGAGTGCTGGGATTAAAGGCGTGTGCCACCACCTCCCTGCTCTGTGATGGTTTCAGTGAGAAATGTCCCCCATAGTTTCAGGCATTTAAACACTAGGTCCTCAGTTGGTGGCAATGTTTGGAGAAGCTTAGGTGTGGTCTTCCTGGAAGAAGTATGTCACTGGGGGTGGGCTTTGGGCTAAAAAGCCTCCTGGACATTTCCAGTTGGATGTTTCTCTCTCTCTCTCTCTCTCTCTCTCTCTCTCTCTCTCTCTCTCTCTCTCTCTGTTTCATGCTTGCAGTTCAAGCTGTGACTCTTATCTCCCCGATCCTGCTGCTATGCCCTCTCTGCCATTATTGACTCTAACTCTCTGGAAATGTAAGTCAAAATGAATTATTTCTTTGGTCAGCTGCTTTGGTCATAGTGGTTGCTTTTTTTTTTTTTTTTTTTTTTAGCAACAGAGAAGTAATTAATACAGCCTTCCACAGTAAATATGAGCAAGGCTCCATGCTCTAGGTGAACTTGGACTCCCTTCCCAGACAGGAAGCTCTACTTGCATGGTTGTGGAGGAGATGGCCAGTCTCTGGTGATGGTGCTGAACGGGCATTAGATTGCACCTCCAGCAGAAGCCACATTTCCAGGCCTTGCACCGGTGCTAGCTCAGGCATATTCCCAGAGGCCAGAGGAGGCACTGGCCTGGCTTCCATAACCTATACACGGAAGGGTCCCAGAGGAACAGAGGCAGCACCTTCCGAATACTTTCCCAATGTCACACCTGGACAAGGGCTGCCTTCAAGCTTGCCTCCCAGCCCTCCAGGATGCAGACCCCAACTCTGGGTCCCCAGAGTCATATTATCACCTTCATCCACTTCTGCATCCCTCTGCTTCCACCCATAATGCTAGAGTCTGTGTCTCTCCAGATGAATCCAGCAGAAATGCCTGTGCTCAGGAAACAGAGGGCCTTTTGACCTGTTATTCTGGTTATCTGCATCAATTACCTTCGCTCATTAATTACTTGACTTCCCACTTCTGTCAGTGTGCACTTCTGAGTGGCCTGGTTTACGTGGGATACACGGGGTGTGGTGCCCAGGAGCCCCAGAAGCACGCAGGTCCGTCCTCCACATGGTCTTTGTGGAGGTGTGTTTTGTTTACTGCTGTTAAAACACGGGGAGCGGGTTGGGGATTTAGCTCAGTGGTAGAGAGCTTGCCTAGCAAACACAAGGCCCTGGGTTCAGTCCTCATCTCCCGCAAAAACAAACAAACAAACAAAACACAGGGAGCTTTGGAGTGCTGTGAGAAGGACAGAGGCAGGGGCTGGGGACAGCGGCTGGTGGAAACTGACCTCGGGCCTGGACCTCTGGGGACTGGGATTCACAAACTCTTGATCCTGGCCTGAAACTGGAAACCGGAAACTGGGCCATGATTCCTTCCTTGACCTTAAGGCCTGGGTTTGACCTCTCATTTCATTTTCTATTCTTCCCCAGTTGTATGCCCTGCTCTGTCCAGCTTGGCCACTGTATTTGAAGAGGACAGAGGGACCTCGCTCTGTGCCTCAGCTTTGCCAGCCCTCTGGATGTCCTATGTCAACTCCTGCAGGGTTCAGCTCCCCTCATCTCCAGGGGCTCTCCGAGGCCCACCTCTCCCCGACCTCCTCCAGCACTTGGTTGGGTTTACAGTTCACCTTCTGCCCTGGGATCTTGTTCTGGCTCCCTAGCCATACTGTGAACACTCTGGGGATGGAACTTCCTTCTTTGGCCTGGCTCTTCACCAGAAGTCATCCTATGCCCAGACAGGATCCATGTGCCTCGGATGGCTAATAAGTTAATTAGATGCCATTTACACCACTGGAATTCATATTCTTTTTCTTTTTCTTTCTTTTTCTTTTTCTTTTTCTTTTTTTTTTTCTTTTTTTCTTTTTTTTTTTGAGCTGAGGATTGAACCCAGGGCCTTGCGCTTGCTAGGCAAGTGCTCTACCACTGAGCTAAATCCCCAACCTGGAATTCATATTCTTTTACTTATTTATTTACTTTTTTATTTTTAGAAAGGATCTGATTATGTATCCTGTGGCTAGCCTGGTACTCTCTAGTAGCCCTGGCTAGTCTGGAATTCTCTATGTAGCCCTGGCTAGCCTAGAAAACTCTGTGTAGCCCTGGCTAGCCTGGAACTCTCTATGTAGCCCTGGCTAGCCTGGAACTCTCTGTATCACTCTGGCTAGACTGGAAACCTCTCTGTAGACCTGGCCTTGAACTTGTGGGGATGCTGCTGCCTCTGCCTCCTGGGTGCTGGGGTTACAGATCTGCCACATGTCCACCAGCATTCCCTTTTGAAGCCAGGCTAGATGTCTATGCTCTCCTTCCCAGACCACCCATGTGACTCTTCATGCTGTTGAAACTGAAGCACCCCTAAATCCCCAAACCTGTGTAACAAGAAGCTTCCATAGTATGGAGCACAACCACCTGTGTCTGGTCCCTTTTCAACACAGTCCTGGGGACAGCCCCTTGAAAGGGGGCTTTGAAAATTGGATGCAGACAAAGCATTTGGGTTAGAGACCATGCCGTGAGTTCCCAAACTGGCTTTTTTCTCTCTCTGCCTTTCTGCCACATTTGTCCAACATTTTACCAAACAGGCATCCTGGCCACCTCTCTCCCTAATGGCAGCCTCTGCTCTAGAAGGAAGCCAGTGAACTTGGAAAAATGTCATAATGTCTATGCCAGGACTTGCCCCAAATTACAAGGGGCAAATCACTCTTAACCAGGAGTGATTTCACCCCAGGCAGCATTTGGGAACATATGGAAACATGCTAATTCCACCAGTGCTGGGGTAGAGAGGGCTGTTTATGATTTAGTGAGGACAGTCCAAAGATGCTCACAGATATCCTCACAGATCAGCCCCCCACAAGAAAACATTCTCCAACCCCAAATGGCATCAGGATTGAACTCTGTCCTGATACGCCTATGCCAAGTACAACTGGTCTGTCTAGTTTGAGCCGTGGATCTGCTGTCTCCCCCACTCTTCAGTGCCAGGTAACTCTAATACCACCCAAGGGAAACGGAGAACTGGAGGAGACTTCTTACTCGGCGGGGAGCCAACAGGTTCCCGTCTCCCACCCTGTGACTGCAAAGGAGGTCTGCATTTCGGGAGCCAGTCTGCATGGAGGCCTCCCTTTGAAATCGCCAGCACTCCGTCAATCCTCGGTACAGGAAGGCCCTGGATGAAAGGCTGACGAGAGACGTGTAAACGGAGCACTTTTGTTTCTAAGCTTATGGAGAAGGGTGGAGAATTTTTTAACGGAGCCAAACCACACACGCCTCTATTGGGGCATGAAAAACATGCGGACTGGAACAGAACAGCGCACCTGCGCCCACTTGCCATGCGCGGCGCACACAAGGCCACAGGAGCGAAACGAGAAAGCGTATTTACTTAGTGGAAACGCTCAAATAATGGCCCTGCCTGCCCCAGCAGGTAAGACTTGCGGTTTAATTGCGTTTGGTCTTTTTTTTTCAACACAGGATATCTCTGTTTGACAGTGTTTGAACAGATGGTGTGCAGGCAGCTCCCTTGACAGCACGGTGCTCCCGTTGTTCCCAGGCTCAGAGCGGATCCCAGGGTCCCATTGTTGGCCACCGTGTGTGTAGAATGTGCAGGGCTTAGAGATGTCACCTCTGCACTATTTATGTGTAACTGCTCTTCCATCACTTAAAAAGCTTTAGATTTACTTGTTTTACGTATAGGAGTGTTCGCTTGCATGGGTGTCTGTGCACCATTTGAGCACAGTGCCCTTGGAGGTCAGAAGAGTGTGTCGGATTCCCTGGAACTGGAGTGACAGGCAGTTGGCAGCTGCCGTGTGGGTGCTGGGAACTGAATCTGGATCCCCTGTCGGTGCAGCACATGCTCTAACCACCAGGCTATCTCTCCAGCTCCATCCCACCACTTACTTTAACCTACATCACCCAAGGCTTCTTTAAATCATCCAGAATGGCAGACTCGCTGTGGCCTTAAGCCACAGAAAGGATCGGAACAAATTGTCAGGAGAGAATTCCAGAGTCTGTGGCGGACCGACGTTGCTGAGGGTTCTCCTTCTTCTTGGACGTTCTTTACCAGTTAGAGGCTCACTCTTGAGAGCGACACCTGGTGGTCAGGAGCAGCTGCCGCAGCTTCAGAAAGGCTTGGTCGGCTGCACCTTACATGGCCAAACATCCCTCTTGCCCAACACTAGGGGGGTTTTTCGTTTTTGTTTTGTTTTGTTGTTTGTTTTGAAAGTTCCAAGCAAATAAGGGCATGTTGGTCATCCAATGTCTGTCTTTTATTAAGGAAAGGACATATTTCCTAGGGGCCCCAGAATATTCTCTCTATGCCCTTTGGACCCAACCAGGCCATGCCTTTACAATCAGCCCAGTGGCTAGCAAAGGAGTCGCTAATACCCTCTCAAGACTTTTCTCAAGAGGGTAGGAAAAAGTCTCCTCTAGACTTGCCCAACACTTCAAATCCGAGGAACCAAAGCCCCTATCTGCAGGAGTGCCCATGAGGTAAGTTAGTTTTCCAATCAATCGGTTCTGACAACTGAGCTAAGTCTTCTGGGTTATGTCCTGGACACATTAGCCACTTGTGTGTACACTGAAAGATCGTGTGCAAGCTGCAGTCTGGGTGCTGGTAGCATAGCCTCTCTTGGAGTTTCCAAGCAGGACACAGAACTTCCAGTGTCACAGGGGAGCTAACTGGCCAGAGGTACCTGGGATGTCTTCCTAAAGAAAGGGACCATGGAAGCAGAGGCCTCCACAGGGACAACACTAGCAAAGGTGAAGGCTTGAGGGAGGGGTAAGATGAGTGGTCCCCGGGGAAGGCTCTGTGCAGGAAGGGGGTCCTTGGCAGGAAGGGGGTCCTTGGGAAGATGCACGCTAACCTGTGGTCAGCCTGCTCAAGTCTCTGGAACTTGGGAAACCCATTTGCTCTTTCTGTTGCAGAGAACATGGCTTTATCTTTAGACAATGGAAAACTGCTGCAGGATTTTAAGTGATAGAGTAAGGTGTGTGTTTTCAAAGTCATTCTGACCGTGGTGAGGATGCAATAGTAACTTGCTACTGTGTGTCACTTTATGTCTTTTGGTCATGGCCAAACAAGGTCACAGGCCTTGCCACCAGCCATGGTTACGAAGTTGCTCTTGCATTAAATAGTTCTCTTGGAACCCTGGTTACTTCTCATGAAAAGCTCCTATGGAAGAACAGAACTAACCCTTCCAGTCCCTTGGGCTCACTGTGGTGTTATATAATCACCCTGTCACCCCTGCTGTGATGCAATTAGCCGTGATAGGTAGCCAGTGAGACCACACAATGCTGGACCTTCAGCCTGCAGAACTGTGAGTTAGATGAGCCTCTTTGCTTTCTATGTTATCTGGCCTCGGGCACTTTGTTATGACAATGATAAACATACAAGCATAGCCCAAGTTCATGACTCACAAAATCAGCCGCTGTAATAAAATGGTGGTTGTTCTGAGCCACAAAATGTCAGTGTGGTTTGTTAGGTAGCAACAGATAATTGAAACACTGCAACCATAATGACTTGCTGTTATTCGCTTATTAGATTTTAGTTAATATGCAAGATAACGGGTTTCATTGTGGCATTTTCAAGTCCACATTCACCTAATAATGTCACTTTAGTGTTTTAGTGTTTTTTAAGAAGCCCTCTCCACTTGAGCACTCCGCTAGCCATTTGCCGTGAACTGCCCTTCAGGAAGCTACGGGAAAACCCATAGGGGCTGTTTCTGTCTGGCGGGTTTCTCCTCCAGGAAAATTGTTGGGTTTGCAGAATCTGGCCTTAAGGAATGCCCAAGCTCTGTGTGGAGTAAACACAAACTGCCACAGAAGTCAAAGCCAAACCAAATGCCAAATTAACCAGCAGGCTCTCCTTTTGAATAAAAATAATGCAATTACCTAAATTCTTGGTTTGCCCATGCACACAGCAGAGGTGCCTTGGAGTATGTGACCTCTGAAATACACAGGGTGGGGGGACACTATGGGCCCTATGCTTCAAATGTCAGAGTGAAGTGAGGCAGTGTTGCTTTTAATCAGTATTTATGCAACATACCCCCAAAACTGTGACTTGCAGAGGGAAACACCACCTTCTCTCTTTCAAACACCTTTTACTTGTTATTTCAATAGGAAATTATTCTTTCAGAATTAGCTACATCTGTCAGCCCAGCATTCCTGGCTGCCACATAAGCAGCTCTTACAGTATCCCACCTCCTCAATAACTTTCTCTCTAGCTTCACCTTCCCTGGATTTTATTTATATTTGACAATTCCCTGGGGTTTCCTGACAGGAAACGTTAGTGAGAGCTGGGATCACGTGGTTTAAACATTCAGCGCTACATAATTTTTCTTTATTAGTGTTTCTAAATCTGAAGAAGACAGTGGATCCACTCCACACCAAAGGCTGTCCACTTTTTAGTTTTTCCATACCCATCACTAATTGTAAGCCTTAAGGTACCAACTTAATTGTTTCCTTTGTTGGTATGAAGGGTGCTGTGAGTTGGGGAGATGTCTCAGTGGGCTAAGTGCTTGGTGAGGAAGTGGGATCCCCAGTGCCCACTTAAAAACCAGGCATAGTGACACACACCTATACCCTCACCTCTGAGGAGGGAGCAGACAGTCTATCCAAAATAACAAGTTACAGGTTAAGTGAGAGACGGTATCAAAAACAATGTGGAGAGGGATAAAGGAAGGCATAGACATTAGCCCCTGGCTTCCACAGAGTCCTGCACAGACACACACACACACAGACACATGTAAATTTGTATACACACACACATAAGTTTGTATAAGCATGCACACATCTATACATGCATGCCTGTTCTGGGGCTGAGGATGTACCTCTGTAGTGGAGCGTTTGCCTGGCACTGGGCCCTGAGTTCCAACCCGGTACACCCAAAGTGCATTTTTGTCAGATTGGCATAGGCTGCAGACGAAGTTCTTTGTACATGCTGAGCAAGTCTCCATGGATGCGCTCCTTCTCACAGGCACTGTGATTGGCCAGGGCCAAACTTCCCCCTCCCGTTACTGGTCATAAGCCCTGATCAGTGACTGGCTTTCCAGCGGTGTGCCTTGGCTGGTACACAAACCTTACCCCTTTCTTCAGTCTCCATTGTGACTGACACATGGCATCCCCTCCACCATCTCTGGAGCTCTGTGAGGCTGTGGTTCAACAGTGCAGAACCAGATGAGCCTGGCTATCATTGGAGTTCACCATGAGGCAGGTAAACGGTTTCCTGACTAGCCTGAAAGCACATTAGAGGAGCCACCGTCTGGTGGAAGGGGGGGGTCCAATGCAGGGAAGGCTTTATTCTCAAGAGAAGGGGTTTTTACTAAGTTGGACTCATAATCCTACACAGCTGTACCCCTGGGGCTCCCTTATCAGCAAGCTGGCTTTGTGGTTTTCTTCCTTTCTGTGTGCAGGCATGCACATGTGTTGGCGTCTGGAAGACAGCCTTGGGTGTTTTCCCTCAGGCATCACCCACCATTTTCTTTATTGGAGGCAGGGCCCCTTGCTGTCCTGGAGCTGACTGAGCAGGCAAGGCTGGCTGGCCAGTGAGCTCCAGGGACCTGGCTGTCTCTGCTTTCTCAGAACTTGGATTATAAGTGTGTGTGGCTGTACACAGCTTTAGACAAACAAAGATTTATTTTTAATTATGTATATGTGTCTCTGTGTGGGTATGTGCTTGTAAGTGCAGATGCCCACAGAGATCAAAAGAGGGCATCAGATGCTTGAGCTAGAACTACAGGAAGTTGTGACCCACCTAATCTAGGTACCAGGGACTCTGCTCAACTCCTCCACAAGAGCAGTACATGCTCGTAACCAATGAGTCATCTCCCCTTTACACATGAGTTCTAGGGATCAAACAGGTCCTTGTGTTTGCAAGGAAAGCCCTTTACCAGCAGAGCCGTCTCCCAGTTTGCAGCTTTGGAGTTCTCTATATACCAGCAGATCTTAATGGAAATCAGAAAGATAGAAACAGCTCTCTGCAGGTAATGCCTGGGGGGCGCTCACCAACCTAAGACAGAACACCTGTGTGGCCTGGACAGGTGTCTCCATGATTGGTAAGGTGACCTGCTGAAGTCCCATGTAGCCTAAGTCAGAAGCTCATTTTTTAGTAAAAGGGGGGGGGGGGGGACCTGTAGGTCCCTGGCCCCGTTTTGGGTAACTGTTGCATTGCTTGCTGACCTTGACCTTGATATTCTCCCTATGCTAATTCCCTGCGAGATTCCACCCTCCTGAATGCTTAAGGGAAGCTCCTTGTCTGTGTATCCAGCATATTGGGTGTTGACTGCTTAGATGCAAGATTGTAAAACATCAGGAGCAGGGGTGGGGATTTAGCTCAATGGTGGAGCGCTTGCCCAGCAAGCGCAAGGCACAGGGTTCAATCCTCAGCTAAAAAAAAAAAAAATCAGAAGCAAACTTTTGCCATCCGGGGTTCTCCCATTGTGCTGTAAGCCTGTATTTAAGACCTCCTCCCTCCTTCAATAAATGGCATTCGGCATTAAAAAAAAAAAAAAAAAAAAAAAGAAAGAAAAGGAAAGGGAAAAAAAAAGAAACAGCTCTCTGGAAACACAGAAAGCAAATGCTGGGTGGGACATGTGCATCTTACCCCGGCTTTAAAACACACACACACACACACACACACACACACACACACACACACACACACGCAAGTCTTGAAGACACAGTGTTCCTAGGCTCTCCGTCAAACATTCATGGCAGCCCAGATCCTTCCCAGCAGACTTACTGTGATACTTTCCAGATTTGGCTTTAAGATGTGTATTATTTATTATGGTCTGCCATGTTCCAGGAAGAGTTGGAGGCAGCTAGCTTAAATATACAACCATGAAAAGCCGATTCAACTTCTTTCTTGGTTAAAGATGCCCTGCTATAAATAGAAAACATTGGAATCCTTATTATACAGCAACTTATTCATGAATATTACCTTTTTTTTTTTACAACAAACAGACGTTTCTAATAAATGAATACAGTTAAGTATATATCCAAAATTTTTCTTTTGACCTTAAAATCATAGCCAATATGTAGTGTTTTCATTTTTGCCTAATCACAAGGAAATCTGATGTCATCCTGTAAATTACACAGAAGGATTTTTTGACATGGGCAAAGCTAAATAGTCCTGATGATTTGGATAAACTCTGCCATCCTCATCCTTGTGTGGCATGGAGAGTCTCCTGCTCAGACCCGTCCTGGGACGCCTCCATCCATGACTCTGACTCCTTTCATTTCCTTCAACATTGAAGCACATTACTTCCCAATTTTTTCCCTTCTGTGGGTCACCTGAAATCCCACATTCCTGTGATTTATTGGAACATTCAAGTGCCAACCCCTTATTTGTGTTTTTATAAAAAGTCTCTTGACTCTCTGCCAAGCAGAGAGGAATTTACGCATTCTCTGGTGGGGTCAGGTTTTGGTGGGACTGTATGATAGTGTGTGGCCTGGAGTGCTGACTTAGTCATTACCTGGTGAGCCAGTCTACCTCCTCAAGTGGACCAGAGAACGAGGGAGAGGAGCATCCCACTGCCCTGCTGGGATGCTGCCCAGTCCATCCCCCTCCTCCGATTGCAGGTATACATGGTAAGGCCCTTGGCCAGCTGGTTAGTGAAGAGGATGGTGTCGATCCCAATCTTTGCTACTCCAAGCATGTCCCTAGCATTGACTTTTCTTAAGAAAAGAGGGCCACCCCGTGCCTGCCGGAGCTTAGAGCACCCTGTACCCACAGGGTCCTGGGACACCCCGGGTGAGGCTTCGGTGGGAAGAGAGGCAGTGAGACCTTGTGTGTTTGGAGAATCTGTCGCCCTTTGCAGCCATCTGTTTGATAGGATATAGCCAGGCCAGATTCCCTGTTGACTTAGTTCCCATCTAAGCAAAGCCAACAGCCCGTGTTTGAGGAAGAATGTCACACCAAGGAGCGCAAAGAAGGCCCTGACCATCAGGCACTTGGCTGCCCGGTGCTGAGGGCAGCTTGGGGATTCAAACTGTTCCCACTCTGCAAGGGCTTGTGAGCCTGCACTGGATACGGCTGAGGAAGAAGACGTGTGGACGTTAGGCTTCTCCAGGCCCCGCTACCCCAAAGAGGATGGCTTTTATTTTCTTATTGATGACTTTGTTTATATAATAAAAAGACAAATATATAATAATCATAGAATATCATGAAGTAGGACAGCATGCCATCAACTCTCTAAAAATAGTGCCCTGTGTCAAGCTCAGCACACATCACCCTGTGGAGAAGTCTCAGTTCACATCTGCTGCTGCCACAAAATACCCTCAACCTGAGTAGTTTGTAAACAGCATCCGTCCACTTCTCATAGTTCTGGAGGCAGAGAAGTTCAAGAGTAAGGCACTAAGAGTCAGTGCCCCCTGGAGCCTACTCCCTACAGATGGCGTCTTCTGTGTCTTCTTCACAACAGAGAAGATGACAGCTCCCTTGGGACTCAAGGTCACTGTCCATACCTCATCATCTCCCAAAGAGAGAGGTGATCTCTCTTAACACCACTGCTTTGTGGACTTGGTTACGACATTTGGATCTGGAGGGGACACAAACACTCATGTAGTTGCATTCTGCCACCCCCAAGTTCACATCTATTTCTCTACACATTTATTATAATGCCCCATCTGATATGAATGAGACTTGTTTGGTCTTCTGTAACAAAATATTACAGGTTCAGTATTAATAAAGAAGACAAATTGATTTAAGAAATTTTTAAATTCATTTTACATAACAACCACAGATCCCCTTCTCACCCCTCCTCCAACCCACCCCCAGCCTCCTCTCCTCCGACCCACCCCCCTCATCCTCTCCTCCAAAAGGGTGAGGGCTCTCATGGGGAGTCAGCAAAGCCTGGTTCATTCAATTGAGGCAGGACCCAGTGCCACTCCCCCAACTCTCTACCACCCACCCCACCCCCAGCCTCAGGGTGAGAAGGTGTCCCACCAAAGGTAATGGGCTCCAGAAAGCCAGCTCATGCACCAGGGATCGATCCTGATCCCACTGTCAGGGGCCCCTCAAACAGACCCAGCTACACAACTGTCTCCTGGATGCAGAGGGCCTAGTCCAGTCCCATGCAGATTCCACAGCTGTCGGTCAAAAGTTCATATGAGCTTGGTTCAGTTGTCTCTGTAGATTTCCTCATCATGGTCTTGACTCCCACCCCACCCCACCCCTCATATAATTTATCTTCCCTTTTTCAACTGGACTCCCGGAGCTCAGCCTGGTGTTTGGCTGTGGGTCTCTGCATCTGCTTCCATCAGTTACTGGATGAAGGCTCTATGATGACAGTTAGGATATCACCAATCTGATTACCTCTCCACCATTGCTAGTAATCTAATCTGGGGTCACCCTTGTGGATTCCCAGGAATTTCCCTAGCACTAGGTTTCTCCCCTACCCCATAATGTCTCCCTCTATCAAGAGATCTCTCTCATTGCTCTCCCACTCTGTCCCTCCCCAGCCCAACCATCCAGTTCCCTCATGGAAAACGAATTTATAACACCTCTACTAATGTTCTGAAGGTTCTGGCATTTCTTGTGGGTCTTCTTGCTATGTCATAATATGGACATCCCACTGCTAGAGGGGGAAAAGAGGATGGGAAGAGGGATAAGGAGAGGGAGAGAGGGAGGGAGAGAGAGGGCATGAGATCAGAAGAAGACCTAGTCCATCCTTTCCATCAGGACATTCCCATGATAACTAACTCATTTCTGTGACCATGAGGACGATAGATCCCTCCTGGCCTCACTCCTTCTTAAAGTCCCACTTCTTAATACTGTCACGATGGCAATCCAGTTCAACACGGCTTCTGCCAGGGACATCCCAATAATAACATAACTCCATATATGACCCTAAAATAAAATCAAATAATATGCTCCTAAACACAGTATTAAGAGGAAGAGGGAAGATTGACAGCCAGCCTGGATAGCAAGAGGCTCTGGGTCAGACTGAGCATTAGAAAAACATGAAATGGATGAAATTGATTGAACAGAGAAAGAGCAGGGAAAAGAAGCCAAAAGAGGTAGGCTGGGTGATCCAGCTCCTGTTTGTCCTCTGTGAGCTCCCTGGGGTCACACTCTGAGGCAGCAGCGGGGGACTGCCATGATCTCTGCTGCTAGACACACTGAGAGGGACTCAGTGCGTGGACAGCTCACAGCTCTGCAGTGGCACTCAGAGCGTGGACAGCTCACAGCTCTGCAGTGGCACTCAGAGCGTGGACAGCTCACAGCTCTGCAGTGGCACTCAGAGCGTGGACAGCTCACAGCTCTGCAGTGGCACTCAGAGTGTGTGGACAGCTCACAGCTCTGCAGTGGCACTCAGAGCATGGACAGCTCACAGCTCTGCAGGGGCACTCAGAGCGTGGACAGCTCACAGCTAGGCAGTGGCACTCAGAGCATGGACAGCTCACAGCTCTGCAGTGGCACTCAGAGCGTGGACAGCTCACAGCTCTGCAGTGGCACTCAGTGCATGGACAGCTCACAGCTCTGCAGTGGCACTCAGTGCATGGACAGCTCACAGCTCTGCAGTGGCACTCAGAGCATGGACAGCTCACAGCTCTGCAGGGGCACTCAGAGTGTGGACAGCTCACAGCTCTGTGGTGACACTCAGTGTGTGGACAGCTCACAGCTCTGCAGGGGCACTCAGAGCATGGACAGCTCACAGCTCTGCAGTGGCACTCAGAGCGTGGACAGCTCACAGCTCTGTGGTGACACTCAGTGTGTGGACAGCTCACAGCTCTGCAGGGGCACTCAGAGCGTGGACTGCTCACAGCTAGGCAGTGGCACTCAGTGCATGGACAGCTCACAGCTCTGCAGGGGCACTCAGAGGGCAGTGGCACTCAGAGCGTGGACAGCTCACAGCTCTGCAGTGGCACTCAGAACGTGGACAGCTCACAGCTCTGCAGTGGCACTCAGAGCGTGGACAGCTCACAGCTAGGCAGTGGCACTCAGAGCGTGGACAGCTCACAGCTCTGCAGTGGCACTCAGAGCGTGGACAGCTCACAGCTAGGCAGTGGCACTCAGAGCGTGGACAGCTCACAGCTCTGCAGTGGCACTCAGAGCGTGGACAGCTCACAGCTAGGCAGTGGCACTCAGTGCATGGACAGCTCACAGCTCTGCAGTAGCACTCAGAGCGTTTGGTCTGTGCCTCGATACAGCCAGCTCTCTAAACACTCTTCCTCTTTGTGTCCTGAGATCCAGTGACTTGACACTGGAATCACCCCAATATCAATGGAAAAACCATGCAAGCATGAACAGGAGGCCAGGAATCCCAGATTTCACTCAAAGCAACAAAATGAAGTGCTGTGGCTCAAAGAACCTTTAGTCTCCCAGATAGGACTGTCTGTGTTATGTATTATTTTAAAGAAGTAGTTGGTTGTTATCAGATGTACAGACATGTGAATGCATGAAGGCTTAAAATGTCTCTTGAGCCCTCCATGCTCTGTTCTTACAGCTGCAAGCATTTGTATCCCGATGCCCAGGATAACTATGGATGAGGCCCAATGTGGAACTCTTAACATACTTAAAACCTGAGGTCTCTGTGTGATTTTTATTGTGTAGCTTGATTGTGCAGATCTCAAGCACAGACTGTAGATGACAGCGTCATGTTGTGATGCCTAAAGCTTTGGACTGCATGGTAGATGATTCCGTATCATTAGAAAGACAATAACTTACCCTCCAGGCTTATGGTAGCCCAAAGATGGCTTCCACGGCGGCACCCTCCAAGCAGCTCATCCACATCTCCTACATTGTGATGGTAGAAACAAGCTTCAGGAGTTCACAAACCTCCTCCATTCTTGAAGTGCTTTGTCACCACACACAGACAAAACACTGGTTTTATTCTAGGACATGGGATCTCTATATTGCTCAGGCTGGCCTGGGATTCCTGGACTCAGGTGTCCTTTTGTCCCTGTCTCTTGAGTACCTGGGCCATAGCTGCAGACAGGCTTGAAGAGAAGTGTGCAAAAGACGGGTGTCAGCATTCACGCTGTTCTGGATTGGTCTTACTGATGCTTACCTGTCCTGCCCCTGCCATTGAAGGAGATCCCACACCCAAGAATCTTTGAAGCCTCACCACTGGCTTCCACTGGCTTCGTCCTGAAGAGTTCCGGGCACCACAGTATGATGGAACCCAAAAGCATAGTCCAATGTCTACTGGAACCTATCTCTACATGAGTTCTTTCCTAGGAGTCCTCTCAGGCCTCCAGACCACTAGATTCTGGGCTCAGGCAGCTATGGACTTCACAGATAACCCAAGCCTTCCCACACACACACTTGTAGGGAGTAAAAATCCTTTGTTCTGCATATTTTGATGAAGAAAGTCAAGGAAACTGTCATGGGCAGGAGGCTGCCAAAGATGGGAAGACCAGATCGGACCATTCAGGACAAGAGCAGAGGTATTTCAGAATGTTGAGACATCAGAACAGGACGGCTCTGAGCTGGTGGATCCATCAGCGTGACTCAAGCAGCAGACAGCCCCACGTCCTCAGTGGCCACAAGGGCAAATGTGTGTTAGAGGGCGTCCTGCTGTATGTCTCACATCTTCCCATACAGAATCGTACTAACAAAGCAACATGTCCTGGGAAACAGCGAGAGAATGCACTCCCCATAATGTTCCTTGGTAGAACTTCAGCATGCCTACGGCTTACGTCCCACATACTCATGTGAGGTGCAGTATCCTTCACAGCCAAGCAGGGTCAATGGACAGACGTGTATCTTTCTTTAACAGGGAATTAGGGGTATGAATACCCTAGTTACTACAGGTAGGCTTGCCTGAGGGCCACATGAAGTTGCAGAAGAGGTCTGCACCATATTCCTATCAGTCTTGGTTCTCAGTCCTGATTCTGAGCTCCCCAAGATACTGCCAATGTACCTTCTGAAATGTCTTCCCAGATGCTAACAGATGGGTGGGCAGGGCACTTTTAATACACGTCAGTGATTTGACGATGCTACTGGGGTGTAAAGACTCTCCAACTCAGGGAAGAAGACTCAAGGCCTCACTTTTTTTTCACTCTGAGCCCCATAGACCCTGCTGGAGGGGCAGCTCCTGCTACCCCCAGGAACACGCTCTGGGAAACAGCAGCATCACGCCACTAGTCAAATAGACTCGAATTTGCCCCTGGAGGTATGAAACTCGAGTTTGATGTTGCTGTGAGGAATGTTTTAAAATAGCATAGCCTGCCTATAAATTCTTCACAGCTTAGACAGGGACACAGCTTTCCCTTTTAGGACAGTCACATGACTGTGTAGGACCATCATTAATTTTGACTATTTTTTCCACTTTCATTTCTTTTCATTTTCAGCCAAAAATGCAATAAATGTCTTGGAACAGATCTTCTTTAAAGCCATTGGTGAGTGAATCATGAGTATCTGGAAAATGTTTTTTTTTTTTCCCTTTCCAGTGCAATGGTCTTTTTCTTTTTAATAAGAAACAACAAACACTACAGCTCCTGCCCCAACAATGAAGAGTGTCTTACAAAGCAGAAGCCTGGCGTGTCGCAGCTGCGTGCCCCTTCACTCCCAGCACATCATAAAGGGCCTAGGATGGCCTGTCTGTCCGAGCTGTGGGTCTGTCCTGGAAAAGACTTCAGGAATCAGACCGTCTCAGGCCACTGGGGTATTTTTTTCCACAATGATTCCTTTTATTTGTAACATATGTGAAATTAAAATAAACTTTATATGATTTTTTTTATTTCCACAAGCCCTTTAAAAAGTGAGACCCTAGTCAAATGGCTCAAAATAAAACTGAACTACACTCCAGTCTCCCTTTATCAGAATCTCTGACCAGTTGGAAAGGAGATTTTAAAAAGCAAAACTGGGTCTAGGAAGGCTGTCGTCCCCCCCCCCCCGTCTCCTGGGTAGGTGGCTCTACACACCTAAGAGCCAGGTTGAAAAGAGGCTGAGGGCCATCTACCCAGTCTCCCAGAGCCTCAGCCCTACTGTGTGCCCCCTCATCACAGACAAGGCCCGTGAGCAGACTCTGTGCCAAGAAGGGAGAGCAGATAGAGTTCCACAGAGCTCCTTTTGTGTATGAGCAAAATGGATTTCTGGGCTAGGATGTTCTGAGGTAGAGCATCTGACTAGAATGAGCCAGGTGTTGACATCCTCTTCCAGCAGGGGGAAGTACAGAAAGGAGGGAGGGGGAGGGAGGAAGGGGAAGGGGGAGGGAAGGGGGAGGGAGGGGAAGGGAGGGGAAGGGAGGGAGGGAGACAGACAAAATAGAGAGCAGGAGGAAAGGATAGGGGAAGCAGCAGGTGGTGGAGCGCTTGCCTAGAGTGTATGAAGCCCTGGGTTTAATCCCCAATACTTTATAATCCAGATATGGTGGTAAACTCCTGTAATGCCAGGACTCAGAGAGGCAGGAAGGTCAGAAGTTCAAGGTTGTCCTTAGCTACATAACAAGTCCAGCCTGGGCTACAGGAGACCCTGCTTCAGAGAGAGAAGTAGGGTGACTCTAGTGTCCACCACTTGGACAGGGAGAGATAGTGTAATTCTGTTCTTCCAAGTAGTTTGGGTCTGCCATCTTCCTCCCAAGTCTTCTGAGGGTTGTGCATCCTGCAGACCCCAGTGGTTTCCAGCATGAAGGCTCCTGGCCCCTTCAGTGGCTGTTGGGATTGCAATGCTGAGCCCAGCTGAGTAGGGTACATAAAGCCTGCTTCACTCAAGAACTTGGGGCATGTAGGGGACAGACGACACCAGAACCTCGCTGGGGCTGGAAGATCTTATCTCCTTCCTTGCTTTGATGTGTCTTTATGTCCCCATACTACCACGGACTGACCGTGGCACCACCGGTCTCTGGGTCTCTGGGGCATTTCCTCTTGTGGAAAAACCATTTTATGTCTCAATATTCAGTTAGCTACCATCATATACACGTCCCAAGTAATATTCAAATGTACTTTATATGCCTAAAACATAGCATATTGAGAAATAAATGTCTGTCACTGACAATTTTGGGCTATTTGTCCCAGCAGGGATGCTGACTAATACATCAGTAAGATCTCTTCTAGAAATAAGTGTATCTGAATAACACACACACACACACACACACACACACACACACACACACACACACAGAGAGCATTTGGACCATATGCATACATTGATTTGCATGTGATTTTTATTACCATTTCAGGACAATGGTGCAATGTTTGCTACTTTTCTCAGTAACATACATTAAATACAAAATGATTAGACTAAAAGTGTATTTTAGGTCGGCAGCGAAGAGCACTGTCTGCTCTTCCAGAGGACCTGGGTTTTCCCCAGCACCCGCACACAGTCATCTGTGACTCTAGTCCCCAGGAAGCCAACACTCTCCTTCGGCCTTCTCATGTGGTGCATAATATGGAGATACGCAAAACACCCATATATGTAAAATGAAGGAAGTCAACATTGTAAATCTTTTAGCTTGTTATTTCATCAGTTGGTCAGCATCCCCCACTGCTATAGGGGTTTCTTTTGTAGAGCTGTGCTCTTTCCCAGCCCCGCCCACCCAATCCTGCTTCTATGGCAAGTCCAGAGAAAGAAGGAAAACAGAATAGGAGAGAGGACTCGGCCAGGCCTTCTCCTCTCCGAGGCCAACTAGAGAAACTGCTAGGGTTTGCTTGTTCTGGGAACAGTGGGGCCTGGTGTTCCCGCACACCACACCTCATACCCCAGTGAGGACAGACTTCCCCCAATTGCCCTGGCCCATCCAACTCCTTCCTCAGTGCAGAACAGTAAGCTGTTGTTTTGTACAGAAGAAAATAGCGTTTTAACGACCTTCCCCACCAGTGGCCTGACTTTCATCTCAGAGGACACACTCCAGGGAAGGAGGTACCATCATGCCAAGCGCCCCCAAGCGCCCCACACCCTAAGCCACAGCTTTCCTTCTGGCTTCTGCTACTGCGTGCATGCTCTTGACATTGGACTCCCAGGCCGGGACTCCAGGGTGTGTGGCCACTCACCTTTCCTGTGCTTGAGGGGAAGGTGACTATAAGCCAGTGGACATTTCACGTGTGTAGTAGATGTCACAGCGGATTGATTCACATCTGCAGTACTGTCACTGTTTCGGCTTCTGCAGGCTCCTGAAGCATGCCTGGGCATTGTCTGCACTCCCACAGCTGTGCGCCCTTTGTGTCTGAAGTGACAGGGTTGCAAAGAGAGAGCTACCCACTCGGTGCATGTTTTTCTAGCAGGGCCCTGAGAAAACATTTGCTACCTGTGGTGTTTCCGGAAGTCGGTGAAGCACACCGTCTAACATGTGGATTGCATTACCTCTGCCTGGAGCTTGCCTTCCAATACACGCGAGCTGGGTGTGTGCAGTGGGGCGAGTTCCATAGAAAGATGGCAGCTTATGCTGGTGGATGATGAAGGGGCAAAGCACCAGACATTCTACTTCATGCTACTGTGTCTCTCAATGAGGATTGTCCCACAAGATGCGTGTGTGTGTGTGTGTGTGTGTGTGTGTGTGTGTGTGCATGTGTGAGTATGTGTGTATGTATGTATGTGTGTATGTGTATGTATGTGTGTGTGTGTATGTGCATGTGTGTATATGTATGTGTGTATGTGTGTGTGCATGTGTGTGCGTATGTGTGTATGTGTATGTATGTGTGAGTATGTGTTGTGTGATATATGTATGAGTATGTGTGTGTATGTGTATGTATGTGTGTGTGTGTGTGCATGTGTGTATGTGTGTGTATATGTATGTATGTGTGTATGTGTGTGTGCATGTGTGTGTATGTATGTGTGTGTATGTGTGTGTATGTGTATGTGTGTGTATGTGTGTGTATGCATGTGTGAGTATGTGTGTATATGTGTGTGTATGTGTATGTATGTGTGTATGTGTATGTATGTGTATGCATGTGGGAGTATGTGTGTATGTATGTATGTGTGTGTATGTGTATGTATATATGTGTGTGCGTATGTGTATGTATATTCATGTGTGTGCATGTGTGTGTGTGCATGTGTGTGTGTTTCCTTGCCATCTGGCAGCCCTTGTCCTATATGTACCATCTTTCATGATGCTTGCTGGTAAGGACTGTGAGCAGGGCTTCTCTCTGGCTTCTGCTGGTTTAGCTGTTACTTCAACATTCAGGTGTCTGTGCTTACGCCCTCTGACTTACCTGAGGTCACTATAGCAGGTGGATGGAGAGAACTAAGACTGTTTCTGCCTTACGGCCAAAATCATACAACATGGAGCTAATTATGTCACTCATGAAGCCCAAGGTAGGCTCCAAGGGGAAGCTGTGTTTTCAGTATAATGCTAGAGGGAAACTGCTAAACTGCAGTCTTTCTAATCATGAGCTTCAGGTACCCAGTGGCTATTGGGAAGTTCAGAGCCAAATCCACAGCTGAGTCTCAGTGAGCTCAGGAAGGCTTTGTGAGACTTGATCCGTTTTGTTGTGGAACCAACAGTGTCGTATACATTGGGTATGTTCTCAGGAGCCTCCAGGCCTTGGGGGAATGTGTTAACACAAAAAGAAGTCCTGCCAGGTACCACTTGCTCTGTAGACAAGCTTTGTTCTGCACATCTTCGGGTCTAGGTCTAGAGATATCTCCAAGATACCAGTGCATGGCTCCTGACTAATACCCCTCAAATGACAAAGTCTTCAAAGTGTCTGCAAGTCCTAGAATTTCAGAGAAGGAGAGTCTCTGATAGCTTTAGCAGTCTGGGACTCTTTTCTGGTCTGTTGCATCTTTTGGGAGTCCTGAGTTTGCCTGTGCCCTCCATTATTATGGGAATATAAAGTTTCCACCAGGGGGCGCATGATTCCCTCCAGTGGTGGCCCTGGGTGGGGACAGACCCTGGGGACAGATATGGGTGAGTGTAGAACCTTACCATCCCCACTGCCACCCTGTTCTGCACTACCCCACACCTCTGAAAAGCTGCTGTGTGCACTGCTGACATTGGTGGCTGAGGGCCAACTGTCTGGGAGACCTGGGCAGACCGTTTCTTATGGCTGTGGCTAAAGATGGATCTGGAAGATGGCTGAGGTGTGTTTGTGTAGTGGGGGGATTCTGATCCTGGCCATCCATCACTGGTCTGTGGCCAGAGGGACCACTATCTGGCCTGGAAAGTAGTCAGAGGCTCTAGAGGAAAAAGGAAGTAAAGGATTGTGTCCACACTGGTATCCAAGAGTGCCCTCAGAGCAGCAAACCTGCAGTCAACAGCAGATGACATTGCTGTCACTGCCAGGATCCCAACAGCAAACATGGGGTCTCCGGTGCCACTGCACTTGGTCTTGTTGAGGACCATGCTTGGCTAATTTGCTCTGTGACCCCATCAAGTGTCTCTGCTTGGGCTCTTTGAGATGCTATGTTGGGGTTTCTGAAGGTGACTTCCCAGCCCTTGCCCATCGCTTGCTGTGTGTTCCTCAAGTAGAAATGCTGAGGTTTGTGGCCCCAGTGGGAAAATGCCCATACTTGGAAAAAAATGGCTATGACACTTTTTAGGATGAGGTCATACTCAAGTGGGCTGGCTCCTAAGCCAGTGTGACTGGTGTCTTCATAAGGAAAGGAGCCAGAGATGCAGAAAGCGGGGCCTTGTGACCAGAAGACGGTGCCCACAGAAGGGCCAGATGCTGATGGGCAGGGCAGGATGCTCCCTGGGCTCCAAGTGACACCTTTGTCCAGAACTGTCACCAATGCAACCCAGCACAGGGTGATCTGTTTCAGAGGGGAGAGGTAAAATGAGAATCAGTGTTTGCACTCAGCGTGAAGGGACGCTGCGTGTCACAATTTTAGGGGACGTCAGCAAGCATCCGTTTTCCTTTTCAGTCAACATTACTTTGCTAATGAGGAACATGAGGTGATGGCTGGAGAGTTGTCTCGGCAGGTAGAATGGTTGCTGGCCAGCAGGAGGACTTGACTTAGACCCTCCTCCCAACACCCATCTAAAAAGTGGCATGTGCTTGTAATGCCCTGGAGAGGTGGGGACAGGTAGATTCCTGGGGCCCAGCCAGCTTAGCCAAAGATCTATGATTCTAGGCCCCAATGAAAGACTTCAAACGAAACCTTCTACATGCACGGGCACACATGTACACCTGCACACACACACACACACACACACACACACACACACACACACACACACACACTTAAACATAGGGAGCTTTGTAAATTATTTGCAAACGTGGGCTGTGCTCCACTGAAAACATGGAGCCAGGTTCCAGCTCTCATGACAGACTGTAATCTCCTTCAGGTTCAGCTAAGTCCCCTTGCAAAGGGGAGGGATAAATGACAAGCCCAGTGGGGTGATGGGCAGCTGTCCCTGGAACACCCTCTCCAGTGACCCTACCATGTCCATGCAGTACCACAAGGCTCAAAAGCCACACTGTCTGTGCTGTGGATAGAAGTGTACCCCCTCTGGACCCATGGCCTGGAGCCCTAACCCTGGGACCTCACGGGGAGCAGAGCTGTTACAGATGTGATCAGCAGGTGAGTTCATGTGGGACAAAGTGAGATTTAATCCAAAATGTCAATTAAATGACAATATCCTTACAAAAGGGGAGATCTGGCCGGGTGGCGGTGGCACACGCCTGTAATCTCAGCACTCAGGAGGCAGAGGCAGGCGGATCTCTGTGAGTTCGAGGCCAGCCTGGTCTACAGAGCAAGATCCAGGACAGGCACCAAAACTACACAGAGAAACCCTGTCTTGAAAAACTAAAAAACCCAATCAAACAAACAAAAAGGGAAGTCTGGGCATGGACATACAGAAGGAAACCCACAGGAAGGTGCGGCTAGGTGGCCATCCGCAGGCCTAGAAGAGACCGACCCTGAAGCCACCTTCAGTTCACACTTCCTGCCTCCCAGGAGACCGCGAATCTCTGTGCTCTAAGGCCTCAGTGTATGTCGTGGTGTTGAGCCAGCTGGAGCTGATGACTCCAGCAGAAAATTCCAGATGGGGGAGTCGGGCCTAAATGACCTTAAGTATAGCCTGTGTGCCAAACAGCTATGGGTGCTGGGACCCTGGCTGTTCAGAAAGGGAGCTGCTGAAACCCAACCCTGAAGAGAAGCTGATGTCTTTCCTCCTCCCCCTCCTCCTCTTCCTCCTTCCCCCTCCTCCTCCTCCCCCTCCTCCTCTTCCTCCTTCCCCCTCCTCTTCCTCTTCCTCCTTCCCCTCCTCCTCTTCCTCCTTCCCCTCCTCCTCTTCCTCCTCCCCCCTCCTCCTCCTCCCCCTCCCTCCTCCTCCTCCCCCCTCCCCCTCCCCCCCTCCTCCTTCCTCCCTCCTCCTCCCCCCCTCTTCCTCCCCCTCCTCCTCCCCCTCCCCCTTTCCATCCTCTTCTTCCTCCTCCCCCTCCTCCTCTTCCTCCTCCCCCCCTCCTCCTCCCCCTTCCCTTCCTCCTCATTCTCCTTTATTTTTTTTTTTCCTGAAACAGGGTTTCTCTGTGTAGCTTCAGCTATCCTGGGAACTAACTCTATGAACCAAGCTGGCATCAAACCTACACAGATCTGCCTGACTCTGTCTCCCTAGTACTGGGATTAAAGGTGTGTACCATCACATCTGGCTTTGAAGGCCTTTCTTGGTGGCTTCTTGATGATGGTGATCCAGGAGGTTTGGGAATGGTGGCAGCATGGGATGTATACCACCAGGAGAATGTGGTTGTGCTGGCCCTTGGCTTGCTCACTTCTACTACAGACCTTTCCTTGAACAGCACAGGGCCAACCTCACTCCACATCTCCTAGACCCTTCCCTCCTTGGCCATGTAGAAAAGGAAAGACCTGCTGGCCACCTCCCAGGGAGAGGAGTGGAGCCCATCTCTCACCTCTCAGCATAACCCTCCCCTATACACAGTAATGGGCACACGCAAACCACTCCGTTATCATAAAATCATAGCTCGAAGTATAGAGAGCTCTGGGAGCTGGATAGAAATGGAAGGCAGCCTCCTTTGAAGACTGAGTCCTTTGGGTTGTCCTGGTGTCAGCAGCGGCAGGGAGGTGCAGCCCAGCACCGCCTCCAGAGCCTAAGGAGGTCCTCTTTCCAGACGTCCACTCAGGAAGAGCCAATCCTTGGTGATGTCACAGAAAAGTTTCAGGATGAGTCGGCATGAAGCAAAGTTAGTGAAGTTACTAAGTACCGATCAGAGCAATCCATCATGCTTACGGTTTGAACACTGGTAAAGGAAAGGCAAGAAACAGTTCTACCACAGCGGGGCTTGATACCCTCGAACCATGAGCCAAAATAAACCGTTCCTTCTTTAGTGGGTTTTCTCAGGTATTGTGTCACAGCAAGGAGGTAAGTAACTAATGCGCGTGCGCCTCAGGGTACGGAAATCTGTAGATTTAATAGACCTCACCAACAGGGTGAAGGACAAAAACCACATCAGAAGCCAAGCACAGTGGCTCACACCTAGAATCCCAACGCAGGAGAACAATTCCTCAGCTATGCTCATGTAAGTAACTTTAATTAGATTCAGTGGGGCAGGAAAAGAGGAAAAGGGGGGAAAAGTAGGAAGGGGACTCATTAGGAAGAGGGAGGGGCTCAAGCGGGAGCAGGAAGAGCAAGAGAGTGGAGGAGAGAGCGTGGTCACAGGACGCCGCACACCTGTATGAAGTGGTCAAAACATTAAAACTCTGCCGGGCGGTGGTGGCGCACACCTTTAATCCCAGCACTTGGGAAGCAGAGGCAGGTGAATCTCTGTGAGTTGGAGGCCAGCCTGGTCTACAAAGTGAGTTCTAGGACAGCCAGGGCCACGTAGAGAAACGTTGTCTAAAAACAAACAAAAAAAAATTAAAATATAAATAAAAAACGAAGAATTCAAGGCCAGCCCTGAAGGTTACATGAGATTCTGTGTCAAAGGTGGGGGTGGAGCATGGCAAAATTCAACTTGTTCTCATGGTGAAACTCTCAGCATGACAGTTAGGCTGGCTGAAGACTTCCACAGGCCCACCCAGTGCCTTGGGTAGGGTAGGTGCCATTATGATGAGCAAATATAAGTGGAGAAATGGGAGAGAAAGGGGCGTGTGAGGGTTCGTGAGCTGTGGAAAGAGGCGGAACTGAAGAAGGCAAGGCGGAGAGGAGCAGGCTGATGTGGAAGGCCTGCTTTCTACCCAGGGCCAGGCTGATGGCCAGGCCCCAGCTGCTGCCAAGGGCCATGTCTGGGTCCATGATCCTACTGCAACTGGGTCTGTGTTGATACCCATGACCCATGCTGCCACCAAAGGTCACAAGGATGCCCAGGGTCTGGGCTGCCACTTGGGCCATGTGGGTGTCTGAGGACTGTGTTGCTGCTGGCGTCATGGCAACACCGGGGCCACGCAGATGTGAGTGGCCTGTGCTGCCACCAGGGCCTTAATGACATCGGGCTTGAGCCACGGGCCATGTCTAAGTCCATAGCCCTACTGCAGCCAGGGTCTGTGTTGATGTCCAATGGCTTCAGTAACCTCTGAAGGCCATGTTGATGCCTGGGTCTGGTCAGCGACCTGAGTCCATGTTAGTGCCTGAGAGCCATGCTGTCAACAGGGTCATGCTGATCTGAGTGGCCTGTGTTGCCACCCATGGGCCCAGGCTGAGGTATAGGAGCATGTCTGGGTCTGTGACCCTACCACATCTAGGGTCCATGGCCCCTGTTATCATTGAAGACCATGCCAATACCAAGAGTCTGGTCAGCAACCTGAGACCATGTTGATGTGCAAGGGTCATGCTGCCCCCCTTTGGCCATACTGATCTGTTGACCTGTGCTGCCACTGAGGCCATGGTGATGTCTGGGCCTGTGGTCCTTCTGCACCTGGGGCCTGTGTTGATGTCCATGGCTCATATTACCAATGGGGGTGTTGAAACCTGAGGGCCGAGATGAGCCAGCCCCACCCTTTGCTGGCCCTGCCCCTCACTGGACACTGAAGCAGGAGAGCTGGCCCTGCTCCTCACCACAGGCTCGGGAGAGTTGGCCCCATGCCATGGAAAGCTGACTCTACCCCTTGCCTGAGGGTGGCCATCCCAGTGACTCGGACTGACTAGCCCAGCTACCACCCAGGCCCACATCCTAACATCTACCCCATGTTTGGCCTGCTCTAGTGTGTGAAGGGACCGGTCCTGCAAAACAGTAGCTACAGGATCTCCATGACTTGAGATAGCAGCAGGATATCCGAGAGAAGTTTTGGTGAGGGTCAGTGATGATGGTGTACCAGAGGCCTTGAACCAGACTAATGACTTAATGCAATGAACATTTTGTGGGTGGGGCTAACTGGACAGAAGGGTGTACTGCATGGCACACTGCAGCTCCCAGTGCCACTAGGAAGAATGAAGAGGGGTTTAGAGGTGGGAAAGATGGATGAGCGGGGTGGGGTTTTTGTTTGTTTTGTTTTGTTTTTAATTAATTTTAGAGGGGTTTCTTTGAGGAGGAGCTGCAGGGTTTAGGGGCAGATAGGGAGGGACTAGCAGGTGAATGGAATTGAGATGCAATATGTAAAATTCCCAAGGAATCAATAAAAATTATATTTAAAAAAAAACCCTCAAAACATTCAACACAAGCTGGGTGTGATGGCACATGCTTTTAATCCCAGCACTTGGGAGGCAGAGGCAGGTGAATCTCTGTGAGTTCGAGGCCAGCCTGGTCTACAAAGTGAGCTCTAGGACAGCCAGGGCTGTTACACAGAGAAACTCTGTCTTGAAAATCAAAAGAAAAACAAAACAAAGCCAAAAAGAAACAAACAAAAACCTCTGAACACATTTAGGACAGAGGAATACCATAACAGGAGAAGGTTCTACATGGCAAGCGTGTTGCAGACAGCAACCTGCCCACCAACTCCCACTGTTCAGTTCTGTCAAAGGGAGTGGGGACGTGGGACAATCCCTCCCCAGTCCTGATCCCAACTTTTCAGACTGAGCTACACGGTCTTCCTTTTTATTTATTTATTTTTGTTTTGTTTTTCGAGACAGAATTTCTCTGTGTAACAGCCCTGGCTGTCCTAGAACTCACTTTGTAGACCAGGCTGGCCTCGAACTCACAGAGATCCACCTGACTCTGCCTCCCCAGTGCTGGGACTAAAGGCATGCTCCACCACTGCCCGGCCCTTTTTATTTTTTAAGTTATTCAATTGACTTTTCAATGTCTTTTGTTTTAATTTTTAATGGACCCTTACTATTTTCTAGCACAAATGGGATTCAATGTGACATTTAAGTACATGCAAGAGAAATGATCGGTAGAACTGAGCACAGTCCACATGTTTGTCCCTCAGACAGTGATTGTTGTTGGTATTGAAAGGTTCATACTGTCTCTGTCAGTTCTTTGGAAATAACCAATGATTGTTCTTTTCTTTCTTTCTTTTTTTGTTTTTGTTTTTGTTTTTGTTTTTGTTTTTTTGAGACAGGGTTTCTCTGTGTAGCTTTGCACCTTTCCTGGAACTCGCTCTGTAGACCAGGCTGGCCTCAAACTTACAGAGATCCCCCTGGCTCTGCCTCCCGAGTGCTGGGATTAAAGGCACTCGCCACCACCGCCCGGCCTGTACACCTTTTCTAGCGATGATGCAAAGGTTTCTAATGGCTCACTAGGTTGAAAACATCACTGAAAACCTTCAGCCCGAGGCCCAGAAGGCCCAGGAATCTAAGCTGTCATTCTAGTACCCTCTAACTGGCCATCTTCCCCCTGGTCCAAAGATTTCAGGTCACAGACCCAGCACACACAGCAAACTGCCTGCCCAACCTCCCTGGCATGGTATATGCTGCCCAACATTTCATAAACAGAGGGACGTGGCTGTGCATAGAAGTTGGAAATGGTGAAGACAAGAGATATTTACCAAAATAAGAGCTGACATTAGCATTTCCAGATGGCAGAGCGTCGGCCGTGGGTGTGTAACAACTGGAGCGCCAGGCCCCTGCTTTCACAGGACTCATTTGAATAATCCCATCTAACAATGCAGCAAGCAAAATCGACAAGTAGACTGGCTTGCAGAGGTGGGGCGGGGGAAAGCCTGTCAACAAAGGGAGGGAGAAAAAAATTCCACGGGTCAAAAAAGGAAAGACACTAAGAGGAAACCAAATGTACAAGTGTGCCTCTTAAGTCCCACCGGTCTGTAGGGATTTGTAACTCAGGAACGCCCTGGAATGAAAGACAAATCAAAAAGTGACCAAGAGTCGTAATCCACATTCCTAAATAAGTTGTCTTTTCCGGTAATGAAAACAGAGAAGGACTGTAAATATACAGTATCTCCCTCCACCACCTCAGCTTTCTTAAAATATTACAAAGCAAATAAATCCCACGTTCTAATCCATTACAGCCGAGTCCCATACCTAATCAACTTGAAGCCCGGCCATATGGGGCAGTGCAACCCCCCATTTTTTCTTTTTTTTTTTTTTTCTTAAAGTCAATCTGAGATAAGCAAAACAGGAAATTGGAGGTGGGTGACCAGGAAAATGATATCCCAGTGGTAACCTGAGCAGCCAAGCCACTAAAACCTTCCTGCACTGTAAAACAGAGCTTCCCAGGACCGGGCTCACCCTCCACCCCCGACTGCAGTCCATCAGCTGTAGGAGTCTACAGAGTCACTGCCTGGCTCTTTCTTGCCCCCATTGTCTGCACGGTGTACTGGACTGCAGGATCCTGGGCACCAGACACTGCCACCTGCTCGCCTAAGCCTGTGTGGTCCTGCCTGCAGCTGAGCCGAGAACACAGATGCACCCATGTGTTTTCCTAGCGCCTGTGCAGAAGGAAGTCTGTCTGTCTGGGGCAGTCTCCCAACCCTGGCACTGTTCACATTTCGAGGAGATGATCTTTTCTGGAGATGGAGAATGTGCCCTGTCCATAAGCAGGATGTCCAGCTGTCCAGTAACACTGTCCTTAGCCATGACCATTGACAATCTCTGGACATGGACAGCTAGCCCTGAGATGGAGAGGCAAAACTCACCTCCAGTTGAGAATACCTTTCTTTCTTTTGCTTTGTGTGTGTGTGTGTGTGTGTGTGCGTGTGTGTGTGTGTGTGTGTGTGTGTGTGTGTGTGTGTGTGTGTGTTGGCCTCTCTGGGGGCCTCAGGTCATCTGGAGATGGTATTCTTGCTAGATAATGTGTGGCTAGAGACCAGGAAGGTCCTACCATGCCAGAGCCAACAAACTTGGCAGGTGCTGGTGCCTGTGGTATGGGGCAAAGGGTTGGGTTTAGCTTTTGTAATGGTATTGTCCCCCTTTCTGGAGTAGCTATGGGTTAGTGGCTTCATGGAATCCCAGGCCAATCCCTGCTCTGCAGCTGGCCTTCTTCCTGAGGCCTCAGTCTACAGTCATTATATGAATCCTGTCCCCAGGATGCCTGGCCTAGGAGCTCCTGCCACCTCTGTCTGGCACAGTGGGCCACACACAGCTGACCCTGGGCAGAGCTGTTTCTGCCACTCTGAGGCATCCAAAGTGTCTGCCTGGCCTGGGCCAGCCACCTCTGTCCATCCCCCGGCATCTGTGTCTCAGGATGTGATAGCTAACCTTTACTGTCAATGGGGGGTTGAGAATCATCCCAGAAACAACCTGGTTAGATTCTTTCTCAAACTGAAGTTTGAAATAAAAGGACTGGGGTGTACCCCAGTGGAGGAGTGCCTAGCATATGCACCTCAGGTCCTGAGTTCAAGGTCTAGAACTACAGATCAGCATCCTTTTCCTACTTATGGCTTTGAGTTGTCTACCAAGGACAAAGAATGGGGCATGTGGCAGGGACATTTCTGTTTTACTCAGTGACATCTTTAGGTTAGGTCCCACTGGAGATGCAGAGGCTGTCATGGGCTCCTGAGGCCTCCAGATGGTCTAGGAGTCTGGCCAGTCTGAGCTGCCTCAGTATGTGCCTTCACTACTTCCAAGACGGCAGCAATTTCCATGCTGGTGCCAGCCACAACTCACCATCCCATGTATGCATGGGGATAAAGTGCTTACATAGCAAACACCAGGCCTGCAGAACCAGAAAAACATCAGTAAAACCAAGCAGGAAGCATGTACATTCTTTCTGTCTGCATTTACAAAGCACCCACCAAGTACCAAGATCTGGCCGCTGCCCTCTTGGCAGGATGTGAATGGTGAAGGTAGGTACAAATTGTGTTTCCTTTTTTTTTCCCTAATGGTTTGAGTCCTAAGAACAAAGCCTAGATTTCATGAAGATTTAAATTCTTGTATGTGAGTGTGAACAAGAGTGTGTGCAAACTACCTCTTGACACATACAGAAACACTCAAGAGCAAGTCGCCATCTCTGCCACTCCATTAAGGAGGGGAAACATCTAGCTGCCCTCTGCGGGGAGCCAATGTGTACTGGTTTTCAGTGTTTCCAGCTAGTGAAGAAACACCTCCGTGTGTAAACTCGTTCCATCCACGAATCGTCCATTCTTATCTCAGATGTACATTTATGTTTCTTAGTCAGCAGGAAAACACTAGATAGCATGGATGGCTGTCTCATTAACCCCGAGAGGATGAATGAGGCTCAGCTTTCACAACGCACCAGCAGAGGAAGGGGGTCCACGCACTGTGTCATCTGAGAGCATTTACTCAACACAGGAAACACTTCCTACCAATGGGAGGGTGGTGACCAGGGAGGAAGGAAATTTTGAGCAAAGCATTCAAAAATGTCATTGTCAAAGTGAAATCAAATTAGCAACAGCTTCAAAAACAGCTTAAATGATGGTTCTTCGGCCCTAGGAGCCTGAAGGATGCGAAGAGAGCTAGAACTCCCTAATAGTTTACTGTGGGAGCACACCCAGGGATGCTTACTGAATGACCCATCCCTTAGGTCAGCAGAATCTTTGCCTCCAACTCTACTTCTCTGCTTGAGGGAAGAGGATTGAAACTCCACCCCTGGGACTCAGAGATGGCTCAGGCTTAAGAGAGCTTAATGCTCTTCTAGAGGACCCAGGTTCGGTTCCCAGAACCCACATGGGAGCTCACAACCATCTGTAACAGTCCCAGGGCATCGCAGGCCCTCTTCCAGTCTCCGTGGGTACCACACATGCAAGTGGTGCACAAACATGCGTGCAGGAAAACACTTCCACAGGAAATAAAATAAATATCCATATGACTGACTATTACAAACAGCAATCTTCTGATATGTGGTACCATGCAGATGAACCTTGAAAATACACTGAGCGAAAGAAGTTATATACGTATGCGATGTATTGGGATGTATTGTGATGTTTGACTTCATTTATATGAGACACCCGCAAGAGACACATCCATAGAGGCAGAAGGCAGACTGATGGCTGCCTGGGGTCGGAGAGCAGGGCAGAAGGAGTGGGAAGCAATGGTTTAGAGTTCTCAGTTCCTGTGAGGTGGTTCTGAGTACTTTCTAACTGAACTAGACAGGCTACCCAACACAAGGATGCTACCAAATGTCACGGAAGTGTCTGCCTTAAAATGACTGATTTGCCTTATGTTAACTTCAACACGCACTCTCGTGCACACACACACACCTTGTAAACTGAAAGTATCCATGCCTTGAATTTTTTTTTTATTTTACCTGATATTGCTTAAAAACTGTGTGATAAGACACACACTTTTCTACATGTTGATAATATGTTTTAAGGATTAGAAGTCACTTTTGGCATAGGAGTCCAAACTCCAAATTTCTGTTCACAGTTTCACGCACTGATGAGCCTTAGGAAGAAGATTTTCCTTGACATTTGATAAAATACACATCCTTTCATGATGAATGAAACTCTCCTCAGATGAGGAACAGAAAGAATATACCTCAACCTAATAAATACCTTACACAACAATGCCACGGCTGTCGCTGTACTAAATAAGAAAAAGCTGAAAGTATTTCATCTAAGATCCAGAGTAAGAAAGACAACAGGGCCTGCTTTTGCCGCTGACACTCCATTGTCATGGGAGTTCTAACCAGAGCAGTGAGAGAAAGACGCCATGAACACAAAAAAAGAAGATCAAACCATTCTTGACGCAAAGAGCAGTGTGCTTGTTAGGTTTCTGTGGTTGTGGCTTTGATTTTTTTATTTTTGTCAACTTGACTCAGGATAGTCTTCTGGGAAGAGGGAAAAGTCAGCCGAGGAGTTGGCTCCATTAGACTGGCCTGTAGACACGTCTGTAGGGGATTTTCTTGATTAATGATTCATGTGAGAAGGCCCAGCCTCCTGTGAGCAGTGCCACCCCTGGGCAGGTGGTTCTGGGTGGTGTAAGAAAGCAAACTGAACGAGCCACAGAGAACAAACCAGTACGCAGCACCCAGCATACGAAGCCCCAGCAGCCTTCCCATCTCCACCTCCCACAGCGCTGTGGCCACTTCAAGATTTTTTTTTTTTTTTTAATGTAAGTCCTGGGATCTGAACTCACAGTCTCATGCTTGTACAATAAGCACCCTGACCTACTGAGTCGTTATCGCCTCAGAAGAAAATAAGTTTTAAAAGAACAGTTAGTTAGAGAGAGAAAAAGTACGTCATCCCTCTCTCCTGCCCAGGGCTGACACAATCAGCTCAGAAGTGGGGATGTCTTGGAGAGCAGCTGACATGTTGATACCTCACCCAGCTGGGACCTGGTGCCTGCTGCTGATCTCCCCTTGGCCGAATGTGCCAATCATAGCAGCTGTTCTGGGAAAACCACACTCTGCCCCTTGATTTCCACATCCGTGATGGGGGTTGAATGACATGGAGCTTCTTGCTTCAGAGTTTGAAGGGTGATGTGCCATGTTAGATGTTAACTAAAAACTGTACAGAGACAGTGGCTGTTTAGTCGTGACTTGCAAAAATGGCCAAATTGTTGTCATCAGCTAACCCCTTTGTCTCTGCTACTTCAGGAGACCCTTACCTGCCTCCCGCTGTCCTCAGCATCACGAGAATTCCCAGAGCTGCAGAGTGAACTGTGCAGGACTCTAACTAACTCCAGACATCCTCCAGGAACCGCCAACAGACTCCAGGGCCTCCTCCACACACGGTAGCCCTCCACGCAGCCCAGCACACTGATGGGCCCTTCTGCTGTCTGTGTCTCTGCCCTTGGGCCCTGCATGTGGTTATCAAGAACTCCCCTGAATCTGGGACCAGTTCTTTGAGAGTGTTCTTTGTGGCCTAGGCTGTGGAAATGGCTCTTTGGGCCAGGTCAGTGTTGCCTTCTGTGAAGTGGTTTGTGGCCACATCAACCTAACACCAGTTTTATGGAAACTCTCAGACTTAAGAATTGCTCACCAGCTCACTTAGGATGTGGGAGGTACTGGGTTCAATTCCCCTACCCCTAAAAAAAAAATACATGCCCCACAGCCAGTGATTTATAATTTACAAACAGCCTCTGGCTTATGCTTGAAGTTTCAGCTTCTCACAGGGATCTTCCCCCATTCACAGATGGTGTTGGCTTTGTGGGGGCTCTTAGCACCGTGCACAGAGTCTTAGCTCCAGCACCCCTGTCCTTCTGTGGTGCTTTATCTGCTATAGGTAACACTCCAACCCCGGCTCTGGTGACAGCTGTCCCTGTGCCCTGTTTTTCTGGGTCCTGTTTCTAGTCCGGGGTTTGTCCCTGTCTTTTAAGCCCTGCTGATGTTTTCATCGCTGAGGACCTCCAGCTTTTGTAGACATTGGGATGAAGAGCTGTTCTGTGTCAGCTTGGTCCTTCATGGTGCCAGAGTCACAAAGTCCATAAGACATTCCGTAAATATTGTCCAAGTTCAAAGTATTGGAGAAACGCATTGATCAGCTGTCATCCGACAGAATGGGACTCGTCACTGAAGTAGCCAGGTTGTCTGCAAGCCCTGCTGTTCCCCAACTGTGAGAAAAGGGCCGCACAGGGGCTGAGAATGCAGTTCGTTTGGTAGAGAACTTACTTAGCATGCATAAAGCCCTGGGTTTGATCCAGCACCCCATTCATTAATGGAGCCTGGTGACAAAAGCCTGTAATCCCAGTACTCAAGAAGTGGAGGCAGGAGGACCAGAAGTTCAAAAAGAGGTGAAGGCTAGCCTGGGATACTCAAGACACAGATAGATAGATAGATAGATAGATAGATAGATAGATAGATAGATAGATAGATCATAGACAGACAGATAGATAGATATCTAACTTTTTGTGAAGATAGAATTTTACAAAAAAAAAATACAGGTAGGCACTCCTCCACTTATGGTGGGTTTACATCCCAACAAATGAGTTATAAGTTGAAAATACAGTCAAAATGTCCACAGTACACCCCACGTACGAGCACCCCATATTAGCAGCAGCACATCAGAGAACACTGGCTGTTCAACCTCGTGGCTGTATGGCCGATAGGGAGTCATGGCTGGCTGACTCCCAATATCTCAGAGAGCATCCACACCAGCCTGGAAAAAGATCAAATTTTAAAATTCAAAGAAGGATTGATGTAGATGAGTACCAATCCATGACATTGTAAAGTCGAAAAATTCCTAATCTGGCCGTCCGAAACTGAAGAGTGTCTGCACAGAGAACATGACAGCTGCCACCCATCTGTCACTTCCCTTTTGGCTCACGGGTTTGTCCTTGTCCACTGACACCAAAGAGCAGCCGAGCATCACCGCATATGTATACATGTGTGATGGTATGTGCAAGTGTGTATATGTGTTCTGACAAGTGTGGGCATTTACAGTGAGTGCTCACATACATCCCATCTCTTCATGCCAGCATCACAGCTCTGTGAGGAAACCACATTGTCATTCACACTTTGTAAACATTGAACTCCATGATGCACAAGTGTTGACTTTGACCATGTGTCCTGGCCAGTAAACAGTTATTCCAGGTTGAGCTGGAGCCATTTAAAAATCCAGATTGCTGTTTGAAATAAAGGAAAAAGAAAGAACGGGCAGAGTGGACAGAAGACACTGGCTTCTTCTGACCTCAGACACCTCAGTCCACAGAGTCCATGGTGGGAGAACACAGTGCCTAGACCATCGATCTCTGTCCTTTCCTGAACTATCCCAAAATTCCTCCTTCTTCCTGCCTTCCTTCTTTAAGGACAAAGTGTTTCTCTAGCCCGGGCTAGCCTGAAACACAGCATCCTCCTGACTCGGCCTCCCAAGGGAGGTGTGCACACCACAGCTGGCCTCTTCCCTTGCAGGCACAGACTTCCATTTGGATGCTGGTCCACCCCCACCCATCAACTACTTCTCTCTGATCCAGATTCAAGCTCCTGAAGCCCATGCTCTCTGATGTCCTGGCTCATGAGCCATGTGGCTCATTGTCCGAGACCTGGAAGGATGCTGGGTAATGATTATGCCCTACTGTCTCCCCCGTCTCTCCCTGCCCTCCAAGCCCAGGTCTAGTCCAAGGGCAAAGCACAGGGTCTGTGTCTGCCCTGGCTTTTGTTCTAGGCTCATCACAGTGGGGCTCTTCTCTGCAGCAAAAACCCAGAAGGACCCTGCCTCCAAAAACCTCCCAAAGAAGGAGGCTTTTATTCCATGCTGTCAGGGCCAGTCAAAGGGCCTTTAGAGTACATGTAGACATTTTAGGGATGAAGAAAGTTGGATGAAGAAAGAATGGGGACCAAAGGCAGCCACAATGACTGACGGTTCCTGTGAGCACTTGACTGGGGCCACACATGAGGATGTCATCCCGCTGGCCTTCATCATCCAGCCCTCTCCTCTCAGGGCCACCCAGTCCTTCCTTCTCAGTACCGATCCCCATTTCTGGCTCTGTTCTCCCCTCCCAAGCTTTATCCTTCCCTTCCTGGTACCCCGTGTCCAAGTCTGCATAGCCGTTTCTCCATTTCTTCTCCTCTTTATCCATGGTACGCCCCCCCCCACCACCGCCAATACACACACCTGACAACTGACGGGGTGGATGTGTGCTTGTCATTTCGTGGAGACCAATGTCATGTTAAAAGGTTACTTCTTTTACAGTACACTATGCAGCCAGGGACAGACACCTTGTCAGTTTCTTTATTCATGAAGCCTTGCTCTTCTTCCTGCGATTGATGGGTGACAGCTCTTGGCTCTAGGCCTTCCTTGGGTGTGTTTACAGTTGCATCCGAAGTACATCCTTAATCAAAGGGGCCATGACTCATTGACATGGCTTCAGAATATTACTGAGTATCTCATTAAAATGTTAATAGTATCTGTCCGGCCGTATTGATCTTGATGTCAACTACTCTTGGAATAATAAGTCAAGTTGGTTTTTAAATTTTTATCTTTCAACCATGCCGAGTGGTAAGTGAGGAAGGGGACTCCAAAGGGAAATGAGTGACTTGGCAGTCTCCGTTGGAATGGGCATTAAAAAGGGGGCTCCGTCAGCTATGCTGGCTATGTCAGGGAGCACAGTGAAGCTAAACTGGATTTGGGGAAAGTGCCCCAAACCAATGGACCAAGTTTTCTTTTTTTCCTAAGCAAATCAACTGGCAATGGTGACTTTGAATCCCTGCCTTGTAAATATCTCTAATCACTGAGCATTTTCAGTGCTCAAGTCAATAAGCCCAGACTACCTGGGACCCACATTCTGAAGGCCATTTGGGGTTTCCCAAAACTAAGGCCAGTGTCCTCCTTCATCTGACTGCTTGCTGGCTGCCTTTTGCCTCATTCACCTTATCCCTGAAGCAGTCAGAACCACGTCTTCTTGATGGTCTAGCTGAGGCTACGCAAGGGCTGTAGAGGTTGGACCCTTTCCTCTTTTCAGCTCTAAAACCAGAAACTTTGCTGCAGCTACTGCCCACATGTCTCACCCTGAAACCTGCCCTACTCTGTGCCCAGCTGACACCCAACCCAAGGGAGCCCTGCTTAATTTGAACTCCATTCCCCCCTCTGTGTAGTAATCTGTGCTACCTGTTGGCTCCGGATCTTGCCTGTCTCTGCCATGTCTCTAGTTTAGCTTTACCAGCTCCATACTGGGAAGATAATCGGCATTCAGTTAGATATTCATTGAGGGCTCATTCGGGAAAGCGCTTGCCATGCAGGCCACAAGACTTGAGTTCGATCCTCAGGACCCACTAAAAAACAACAACAAAAATCACACACACAAAACCACAGGAGCTGTGGTGTGTGTTTCTAAGATCAGTGCTGGGGTGCCAGAGACAGCTGGGGTTCATTGGCCAGCCGAGCTAGCCTAATTGGTGAGCTCTAGACCGGTTAGAGATCCTGTCTCAAAAGACAAGGTGGTCAGCTCCACAGAGACAAGGTCATACTCGGGCCTCTGAATACACATGTGTGTGCCTGTAACACACACACACACACACACACACACACACACACACACACACACATACACTTGTGCACCTTCACACACACACACACACACACACACACACACACACACACACACACACACACACAACTGATTGAATCAATGAATGAAAAGTCTCCTAAGCTCAAGAAGGATCCCAGAATGCCCTGAAGGAATTAAGCTGAAAAGGAGTCTACCCAAAAATAAATAAATAAATAAAGAGAGAAGCCAGTAGGAAATGGCCCCATTCACGATGACGAGGAGGAACTTGGGGGTGCATATCTACATCTCCAATTGCTGCCTACAGCTCACTTCAAGGGGAAAACCTCTGGCATGAGTCTGTGACTCAGAACCCAAGGGCTGTGGTCTAAAGACGTGTTCAAGCCCCAAGTCAACATTCCCAGAACAAACACCCACAACCAGAAGTGGCCAGGACGGCCGACACACCGAATCACTCTCGAATGCCAGGGCCAGGCCCTGTTGGTAGATGGTTATCATTCCTTAGGACCCGCCATCCCTGCCCTGGCGGAGCTGATGCCCCGTCAATGGACCCATTCAGCCGGCCCGCTTTGCATATTATTCTTAATAAACATTCATAGCTCAGGCCATAATGGCCCTTTCAAGGTTCCTGCTTTGAATGTGTGTTAACGACAGAGTGCCTTTGTGTACTTACATGTAAAAATACACTGGCCACCCTGTTGATACGCAGCATATATATTTATAAATATTTATCGCCAAGTCGTGGCTGACATTTCCAAAATGCTGCATTTGAATTAGACTCCAGTTTTTTTCTGTCTCCAAAGCTGAGAGGCCAGACGAGGTTAATTAATCCAATTTGGCCTAATAATGTGCTGCGTAATGATCTCCATGCCCTGGGTTATTTGTCAAGGGGGAGGGGCTCTCACAGGGATTTGGAGAAGACGGGTTATGACTCCAGGCTGGCTCTCCTGCCAGCTGGAGTAGTGGAGACACTGTGCCCTAGGGGGACCGACAAGGAACAGATAGTTGTAAGTGAAGTCTCAAGTGTGGACTTGGGTGATTCTCAAGAGAGGTGACAGTGTGGTCAATAGAGCTTCTCCCCTGGGTCTGTCCCCACCCCATGCCTGAGCCCCCAGGATTCACTGTTCACTCAGAAAAGGCATTCTGAGTGCATGCTCACGAGCAAGCCTGGATCCCCTTGCTTCCAAGGCTGTTTCTACCCATGGACCATGGACATTGACGGAATGTCAGACAAAACCAGGATATCTGCTAAGGACTAGCCAGCTGGAATTCCTGGTCTTTGAATAATGATGGAGTAGACTGGGAGAAGGCCCGGCTTGTAAGCATGAACATTAATGGAGAGACCGCAGCGGCCTGTAACCAGCATTGGGTAAGGATGGGTAGAGGGGGAAAGACAGCTGGACCCTGGGGGTCATCAGCCAGCCAGCTTAGCCTAACCTGCAAGCCCCAGGTCCCTGTGCTAAAACCAAGGTGGATGGTGCCTGAGGTTGGTACCAAGGTTGACTGCTAGCTCACACACACACACACACACACACACACACACACACACACACACTGTACTGGTGGTGTTAATGGTTTAACATCGTGCTCCACACTGTGTGCTGAAGATGTGTTTGTAAGCCTAAGCTCTCTTATTTTCCCCACAAGGATTTCCTGTTTGGTTCATCTGGATTCTTACTGGACTTGTCTTTGCTGGCAGGTGGATGGGAGGCACCTCAGCCAACTTAGCACTCTGAAAGGAGACCTTCAAGCCATATCTAGTTACCCAGAAGTAGGGTAACATCCCACTCGATCGTCCTCATCTCCACAGATGGAGGCAGACTTGTCTCAGATGATAGGCCCCTCCTTCCCTTCAGGGGCTTTCACTTACTCTTAAGAACCCTGTTGGCCAGTCCCCAGGTGACCTCCCAGGTCACAGAACAGACCACACAGACTGCTGCTATTATAGTCTGAATACGAAAGGCTCACAAGTATGGACACTTGGTCCCACTAGTGGCCAGCTGGGAACTAAGGTTGTGGGAACTTGAGGAGGTTGAGCCTTGGTGGGGATTGGACCCCCAGGGTGGGCTTGGAGCCTTTGTAACTGAGCCCCACTCTGTCACTGTCTGCTTCCTGATGGTGGGTGCAGTGTGAGGGCCCGCTTCTTACCCCTGCCGCCACGCTTCCCTGCCTTGGTAGACTGTGTCCCCTCTGACCGTGAGCCACAGCGACCCCTTCTGAATCAGGTTGCTTCTTTGTCATAGCGCCGTGAAAGGAAACGGACACAATGCCTGGCCACCTCCATGCTTGTCACTGCCCAGCTCTCGTGGGCCAGTGGGTTTTTCCATCAACACTACCTTACCCTGCTTATTTCACCTACCTCCTCCTCCTTTAAGCCCCAGACAGCCAGGGCCTTCCACTGAGGACTCAAATGGAACCTAAGTGGCCAAGTCCAAGCGCAGACTGCCTCAGGTGTATTGGACACACCTGCGACACCCTCAGCCTCTCAGCCTTTCAGACCCTCTGCTGCTGGCTCGGCCTTGACCAACGGATCCTAAAGCCAACAGCTCTGTGTACATGGGTTCTGAGAATCAAACTTCATGCTTATGTACCAAGCATTGTACCCACTGAGCCATCTCTGCAGCCCTGATAATTCTTCTCTGCGCACTGTACAGTTTAGTAACAACCGCACAAAGACACAAATCGTCATAGCAGCCTTGAATTAAGTTGAGCCACAGGAAATTCCTAATTTTATAAGTCTGACACAGTTAAAAACCAGCAGTTTTGTACATTTTGAAATCACGGACAGCCAATGTACAAACTCCAGGGGCAAGAGTTCAGGGAAGCGGCCGAGGCGATGGCACAAGGGTTGGGAGCATGAGATGCTTCCCAGGGGGCCCAAGTTTCACTCTCAGCATCCATACGTTGACTCACAACCATCCCTAACTCCGGTGCCATGGATCTGATGCCCTCTTCTGGATTCACTGGGCACCAAGCACGCAAGTGGTACACAGGAGTGCAAAACATTAAAAAACAAGAATAACAAATGTTTTTTGAAAAGAGTTTGAAAAGGCAGGCGGAGCTCTGTGAGTTTGAGGCCAGCCGGGTCTACAGAGCAAGTTCAAGGACAGCCAGGGCTACACAGAGAAACCCTATGGAGAAACAAACAAACAAACCCTCTCCCCCAAAAGAGGAAGAATCAAAAGAAGAAACACAGAAAAAAGGAGAAATACAGAAGGAGAAAGACCCATGAATGAAATGGTACCAACCATGACCACTTTCCCTAGTCAGGACACATATAGCAAGGTTTTGAGGCTGAATTTGGTCTGTGTTCTTTCAACGAAGAATTCTGTTCCACAACTGACTCATTTAAAAGTATGTATTTAGCCTTTATTTGTTGACTGATGGATGAACGCAGAGGTCAACCGGAGGGCTGCCGGCACCCCAAAACAGAAGAACAGAGCAAAACACAACTGTCTGTCTGAGCGACGGTGAAGTTCTGGAATTGGTGATCTCCAGCTCAGAGTAATTTGTCGGGTGACCTTGGATGGAAACGCTAGCTCTCTTTCTTGTGGTTATGGGAAAGAGGGATAGATAATATTTATTCCATACAGGGCAGCGCTAAAGGGGTGAGAGGTGATTCATCGCTCTGACTGCGAGGAAGGAAGACAGTGTAATAAATACTAATTATAATAACGGTGCCGACTTGGAAGAAAAATGTCTTTTAAAAAAAAGAGGAAGGAAAGAGAAACTTCTCCAAAAGAAGGTCTCCTGGGACAGTCTCCTGGGTCACAGACTCATGCTGGCCTGAAGGATCCAAAGGGGCAGTGAAATAGGCTGAAAGTCTATGTTTCTTAATTGTTCGTGCAGAATTTCATATTACAATTGTCAAATTATCCCGACTGTGGTATGTTTGGGGCCAAAACTTGCAAGCAATTATGCCTTTCTTCATTTTTCACAAAATGCTAAGAATGAACGTTTAAATGTTAAGGTCACAAATTAGTCTTGTGTAATAACAACCCCTGTGTATACAATGTTGCATATTTCACCTGGCCCCGGGGCAGATGGTTGGGTCCTTCAGGGAATACGTCAGTGCTCTGTGGCTGCCTGACTCCAATCCTGTGTCCTTTTGTCCGGTCATCAGGAAATAAACGGGATTCTGCTGTTCAAGCTTACAGCATGGACCTACCAACCCCAGGCCCTCCGGTCGGTTCTGTCTCCTCCAGGCCGGGAACACAGAGAGTGTTCGCCGTGAGCAGTGAGGTTCACACCCTCCCAACCTGCACACCGGCTCCTGGGACAGAGGCCAATAGGCTTAGCTTGCGGCCTGCCCGGTAAGGGGTGGTAACTGACACTTGAGCAGGGTATGTTGCATTCCTCCATAGTTCGGCGGTAATTGAATACACATGAGCCCCCTGCACAGCGACCCCGGAGTGTGCCACACACCTGGAAGTAGTGAGGTTCAATTAATGTGTCACTGCCACTAATAGTGGCTACTGGTGAGAACCACCAGTCATCTGCCCAGGCCAAGCAGCTGGGGACAGAGTGGGGAGCAAGGGACAATATTCCAGGTAATTTACCTAATGGCGCCCGCCCGCTGTTCATTTCTCACAGTTTGCTCTAAAATTACCAAAGCAGTCGACCGACCAAGGATGACAGTGACTCAGCAAAATTTTCCACTAACTGTTTTTCAGACAGTCTCAGGCCATGCTCCTGCCTGAGTGCTGGAGTCGCAAGTGTGTCCCATGACACAAGGCTTCTATGACCACATTTTTATTATTGTTTTAACTGCGTGCATGTGTGTGTGTGTGTGTGTGTGTGTGTGTGTGTGCATGCATGTGTGTGTGTGCGTGTGCGTGTGCGTGTGTGTGTGCGCGTGTGCGTGTGCGTGTGGCTGCACACATGTGGGTGAAGGTGCAGACAGGCCAGGAGTTACAGTTGTGAGCTGTTAGATGTGGGCTGGGAACGGAACCGGGTCCTCTACCAGAGCAGTGTGGGCTCTTCACTGTTGAGCCGGCTCTCCAGCCCATTAAACATGGAAAACCAGAACGGACAAACACCAAGAGGGAGGTGTAGGATGGGATGTTCTGCCTTCTCACGCTTTCACTAGTCCTCAAGAATTTGCACAGTGCTCATGATAGCACGGGAGCCTGTGGCCTTCAGCACAAAGAGTAGGGGGGCTCAGGTCAAAGAATCCATGCAGTGACCTGGGACAAGCACCCCAGGTCAGCAAGGGAGAGTCCTGAGCAGTGTGATCGTGGTCTTCAGGGGTTTACTGGAGGAGAGATCTGGACCCAGCTGAGGATGGGAAAGCACAGAGCACACACGCCCTGAGCCCCGTAAGACACCGAGAGGAACTCTGTCATCTTGGGGTTCCTCAAACTACAGACAAGAGGGCTGGAGAGATGTCCAGAGGTCCTGAGCACAATTCCCAGCAACCACATGGTGGCTCACAACCATCTGTAGTGAGATCTGGCGCCCTCTTCTGGCCTGCAGTGAGATCTGGCGCCCTCTTCTGGCCTGCAGTGAGATCTGGCGCCCTCTTCTGGCCTGCAGGGACACATGCAGACAGAACACTGTATATGTAATTTTAAAAATTAATTAATTAATTAATTAAAAAACAAAACCAAAAACTACCGACAAGACCCGGGGCCCAAGCTGGAGCTTCAGTTTGCTTCTTCCACAGCTTGTGAGTTGCCCTCTCTTCTCACCTCCATCTCCAGGTCTGTTTGTTTGCGGAGAAAAGCTTCCTTCTGAGGGGACCTGAGAGAGAACAACCATTTCTCTGTCTTTAGACGGGTTTGAGTCCCAGTGGAGAGGTATGCTGGAGGGCAACAAGCCTGTGCGTGGGCCGAGTGTCCACAAGGCCTTGAGTGATGGTAAAATTATTAGCTGCCTCTCCCTGCGGTCGGCTCTATTCCCTTGGCCTGTTGTGAAATGGGAGTGGGAGTGATATGTGGTGCTGCTGAGTCAAGCCATGGGATTTCTCAGGCCAAACACACTTACTTTTTTTCCCATTTCTGCCATAAAACCAGCTTGCCCTGGTTGGACATGAGGCCTTAAATCTTCAGCTTGAGTCCCAGGTAAGCAGAGAAAACACAGTATACACAGATCTAAACCTGAAACTGGTTAAGCAATTTTAGGGGATGTTTGTTACCACAAAACCTGACTGATACAGCCACAGTGACAGTGCAGCCAGGATTGTAGGAGGGGCATTCTCTGTCTCCTGAAGGAATGAGCACCCGTCCTGGCTCCCCAGGGGAAACTGTCTAGGCAGTTCACAAAGATAACGCCTCACTCAGAAGGAGTTGGTGTAACCCTACTGAGGACCAGAGGCTGCTGGTATGGGGGAGCCATGAAAGGAACATTGCCTCAGGTCAAGGCCTGGAGGTCCCACGTGGGCATGGGGACCCCACCTTGATGGCTTGACAGCTGTGGGGGTGCTGCAGCTGGCAAAGCCAGAGTGGGACCCAGAGGTGCCAGACACTGAGCTGTCGAGATGTTCACTGCTGGGATTTGATTTTGATCTGATGGTTGTTAACGCCTTGGTTCTTCCCTCCTTTTGGAATAAGAAACTTGTTTTATTATATAGATGGCCACAGTTAAGAGGCTTTGACCTTTTAAAGAGACACCGAACTTTCAAAGCCTTGGAGTTTTTAAAGACTCGGGCACTTCTGAAATTGTACGTTTTGTGTTGTGATATTAACATGAGATCCTGAGGGCAAACAAAAAAATGTTACGGTTTAACATTGACGTCACACATCACACTGACAAGGAGTCGAGTGTCCCAGTTAATTTTTATTGTCAACTCGACACAACCTAGAGCCTCCAGGAAGGAGAGAACCTCAAGTGAAGAATTGCCTCAGTTGGATCTGCCTATGGTGGCGTCTGTGAGAATCCATCGTGACTGATGATTGATGTGGGAGGCCCCAGTCCACTGTGGGCGGCACCATCCCTAGGCAACTGGGCCTAGACTGTATGAGAAAGCATGAGCCAGAGGGAAGCTGGTAAGCCACGTTCTTCTGTGGTTTCTGCTTCAGTTCCTGCCCTGACTTCCCTTAATGTTGGACTGATCTGGAAGTTCAAGCCAAATAAAGTCTTCCCTGAGTTCTTTTGGTTGGAGTATTTTATCACAGCGATAGAAAGCAGACTCGCCCTTTTTAAAGGAAAGTCAGATTTCACTATTACCAGTAAGTCTGAATTAAATTGGTTTGGTGCTAATCAGCTTCCCATTGGGGTAACAAATTTAGACAACTTAGGGCTCAGATGACTCAACGGGTAGAGGCACTTACCACCGAGTCTGAGGACCGGAGTTCTGTCCCTAGGACCCACACAGTAGAAGGAGAGAACCAGTTCCCCCAAAGTCCTCTGTCCTCCACGTGTATACCATGGCACATGAATCTCCCCTGCAAACACACACAGCTCAGAAACTACACAAATACATTTTTTAAAGGATAATTAATTAGAACCAGAAGGCTAATCTGACTGTTTTGAGGTTCCAGTCTGTGACTAGTTGACCCTCTTTTACAGGACTTGTAGGGGAGTATGGCTGCTCACCTCATGAATAGGAGCTGGGAGGAAGCGACCCATGAGGACATATCTGCTCTGGGTAGAACAGAAACAGAGCACATGTCTTAGCAGTGGGGAACCTATTGTTGGTTCACAAGTGACCACTATGGATGACTTCAGAGGTACAGGGTGTCTTCAGCAGTGACTCCAGAGCAATGAGATGAAAGCCTCAAGTTCTACAGCTCAAGGCTGTTTCCTTTATGTTTTCCTCTGGCCAGGACATCAGTGTTCCTGGAAAGGGCCACACTCTAAAGATGGGCTTATTTATATATTTGTCCTAGCATTTTCTTTTTCATGTTTCATGCTTATATGGTATGTATGTGTATATGCCCATTTGTGTGTGTATGTGCACATGTTGGGGAGTTCATGCTTGTGGAGGTGCAGGGTTGGGTGAATGAAACTGAGGTTGCTCTTCCGCCTTACTCACCGAGGCAGGGTGTCCCAATCAAACCCAGGGCTCACTAATACAGCGAGTCTTGCTAGCCAGCTTGCTCTGTGAATCCCTGTCTCCACTTTCTGAGGCTGGGTTGCCACCCCTATCGGGCATTTACATAGATTCTGGGGATCCAAACTCTGGTCCTCACATTTGTCCCTACAAGGGGCAAACACTTTAACCACTGAGCCATGTCTGCAACCGCTGTTCTTGAAGTTTCTAAGTGTGAGATAATTATGGTGGGAGAAGATCCTCTGTGCTGGATAAGGAGATGCTGTGAGATAACCCCTCTGTGCACTGTGAATATTTTATTACCGTTGGTTAATAAAGAAGCTGCTTTGGCCTATAGCAGGGCAGGATAGAGTCAGGTGGGAAATCCAAGCAGAGATACAGGGAGAAGAAGGGCAGAGTCAGGAGCAGATGCCAGCCAGCTGCCAGATGAGCAAGATATGTCAGAACACAGGTAAAGCCAGGAGACATGTGGCAAAACACAGATTAATAGAAATGGGTTAATTTAAGTTGTAAGAACTAGCTAGTAATAAGCCTGAGCCATCAGCCAAACATTTATAATTAATATTAAGCCTGAGGGATTATTTTGAAAGTGGCTGCATGACCGGGTGGGACAGAAAAGTCTCCATTTACAGGTGAAGATGCACATGCAAACTGACGCTGGGTCCTACTGTTCCTGAGGAGTGTCCGGAGGGACAACTCCATATCTAGATGTGTGCATCCACACAGGCATGTCAATCCACCCTCAAACTAACCTGTGAGGTGGGCACCCCAGCCTCCCCAGGAGTGAGCAAGGTGGCAGGCATCTCATGTCCCTTTGTTCTGGTCCAAGGTGACACCAACAAGTGTATGTGTCCTGGCAATGTGAAGGTCACAAACGAAGCCCAGGTGATAAATTCAGTTTCTAAACCCTGGAGAACCTGGGGTCTGGAGATGCTGTCTCCGTAGCAACAGAATCTCAGATGTGGTGCTGCCAGAGGTCTTAGGGGATGCCACAAAATAGGCACAAGGGGAAATCGAGTCTGAAAGGTTGGCACAGAAGAAGAAGGGGTCTCACCTGGGTTCCCCGGGCTGCTGTGACCTGAAGCTGAGCAGGAATCACCAATAGTGTGGAGGGTGAGCCCTGGGAACTGGATGACGGCAGGGAGACAGGGCTGGGGTCACTGGGAATCTGAATAGAGCTTTGTGGTGATGGGCAGAAAGGGCTGTCCTGAGACCGTGCCCACAGGGGGCTGAGTCTGAGGCTCCTGGAAGGATTCTGCAGTGAGTGTGTTTGGAGGAGACGCCTTCCCAGGCACAGCAAAGCTGAGGCAGATTCTCTTCGCCGTACAGCTCCTCTGGTTAGTTCTGCAGGAATCCCACAAATTAAAGTTGCTGTACATATGACCTCACGAGCAAACACTAATAAACGTGTGGGGAGGCAAACTGCCACCAATATGAAAGCTGACAGAAAGTACCCACAGGCAAAGCAAGACTCATCTGTACCCTGGCTCCTGTGGGCAGCAAAGGCAACCATTCTGAATCCTCGCTGCAAGGCAGGCCTTCTTTCTCAGGCTAGTGAGCATGCCTGGTTGGGTCTTCCCGGCCTGAACACAGTGATGACTCTAGCCACGCCTGGCCTAGAGATGCTTTTACCAATTCAACAGTGTGTAGACTGATATTAAGTGGAAATGCTTAAAGAAGAAAGAATATGCTCACAAAGATGGATAGATGGGGGACATTGGTAAGAGCAGGGGAATAAATGAGTAAGGTGGCTAAAAATGTCGAATGTGCCTGTTGATTGACATTTCCCATGGACCAGTGAATAAAAATCTCTCCGCCGCAGAAAGGACATGTGGAGAGACCTTTTAAAGAAGTGATTCCACCCAAGTCTAGCTTGTGAACCAGTGGGTGTACTGGGTTACTTACAGGATCATGGGTGGCCACCAAAAGGCCCACCCCCAGCGTGAGGAACAGCTCACAAACGCTGTGTCCCTGGAGCTCTGAGCAGGCAGGTCAACAGTCACCTCTGCCAGCATCTGCTTTTGTAAACTACTCCAGGCCTGTGACTCAGTCACTTTCTGAGCCTCGTGAGCCCTACTCCTCCTTCTAGAGGAGGATGCTTCAATCTGGAGGAAACAGCCGCACACAGTAGCCGGGGATAAAACGGTGGATTTGCTGAGTGGTGGGTGACGGACTAAAGAACTGGGAAGCACATCCGAGGCCTTACTGAGAAGGCAGAGTCGGAGAGATGAAAATGTGGAAGAGTATACACAGACGTGGAGTGTCTCTGTAAATAAACTTTGCTTAGAAGAGGCCACACTCATTTGCAGATGGACTGACTGCCTAGAGATTCTTTTCATACTACAACCCAGTTTTAAAAAGCTCAGTACTTGATACACAGACCTTGTGGCTTCCAAAGCTTGAAATACTCACTTTCTGAATATTTACAAAGTTGGCCTTGCTCTTGTATATATCTCACTGGGAACCCAGGAGGAAGTGGAGACAGAGAGAGACAACATTTTCTGTTTTCTTTTGTTTTCTTCTTTGAGAATTTCATACACTGTATTTGGATCATACCCACCCCCCAATCCCCAAATACTCCACACCACTATAGACTCACCCAACTTTGTGTTGAGTCCAGTTAGTGTAGCCTGTATATCCCTGGGTGTGTTGCCCTCCACTAGATGGTGGCTGACCTACCACGGGTCACACCCTTAAAAAAAAAGTGAGTGTTCCCTTCCCCAGGAGTTGTCCACTCCCAACAGCTCCTCAGCTAGGGTGCGGCCTCATGAGTGCGGCCTCACACCCGCCTCCCCTTTCTGGGCTGTCTTGGCCTTGCACGGGTGTTGTGCCGCCAGGACTACTGAGTTCCTATGTGCGGCTGCCCTGCTGTGTCTGGTAAACAACGCCTCTTCATAGCCATCTGTAGTAGGAATCTTAAATGGGCTTATTAATAAAATCAAACCTGAGGCCAGTTATTGGGGTGAATGCTGGGAGATCAGAGACACAGAACAAGCCACAGCTTCCTCACCTCACCACTTCCTCAGCTGGTTTTGTTTCCTCAGACTGCAAGCCTCTGAGTCCTCATCCAAATGAATCTCAGCTGAACTGTGCTGCTCCAAAGCCTGAAAGCTTAACCAGCCAAAAGCTTCTAGTTTCTGGTCTTCACATCTTATATACCTTTCTGTTTTCTACCATCACTCCCTGGGATTAAAGGCTGGATTTCTGGGATTACAGGCATGAGTCACCAAGCCTAGCTGTTTCTAATGTGGCCTTGAACTCAGAGATCCAGAGGTATTTCTGTCTCTGGAATGCTAGGATTAAAGGCGTGTGCTACCACTGCCTATCCTCATGTTTAATATTGTGGCCGTCCTGTTCTCTGACCCCAGATAAGTTTATTAGCCTGCACAATATTTTGGGGAACACAATACCACCACAGCCATCCACCACCCAAGGGATGTTTCTAAGGTTAAGTACTGAATTTCCAGAATTGACTGGAAATGTGAAGCCTTGGATGCAGAGAACATAATACTGTCCAATGAGGATGAGTGAGGAGCAGGCCTGCACAGTGTGATGAACTATGTCCCCCCAGAAGGCCCTGGAGCCCCAGCCCCACTGCTTGAGACTATGACCTTATTTGGAAATAGTTTCCTTGCAGATATCAAGTTAAGGATTTTGGTTTTGCTGCGGTGCCCAGGACTCAGCGCAAGCTAAGCTTGAACTCTGCCCCTGAGCTATGTCCCCAGCACTCAAGTTCAGGACCTGGAGATGGGATCATTCTGTACTTGAAGTGGGCCCTGAATTAAATGATTGGTATGTTTTTCTTAAATATTTATTTAAGCTGAGCAGTGGTGACACACACCTGTAGAGGGAATTCACTCAGTCCATGACCTGGGGCTATCTGCATTTTCCTATTCCTGTTTAAGATAATTTGTATAGTGATATAAATAAAAAACTATATTTGTCATATTGTATGTATGTTTCTACTCCTATTTGAAATATTGTGATGTTTGAAATGTTTGATACAAATGTAAAATTATATTTGTCATATTGTATGTATGTTCTACCTCTGTTTAGGATATTTTGTATATTGACACATATTAAGGATGTTGTCATATTGCACTATACATTTCTACCTCTGATTAAGATATTTTTGTATATTGTCACAATTTCGAGGTCATTGTCCCTGTACCGTACATCTGTTTATAGACTGTTTATTCTTATAATGTGAAGCCTTAATCTTTAAACTACATAGTTTGATAAGAATTACAGGTCAATAGTCATCCGTGCTTGTCATATTTATGGTCATGTTAGTTAGGTTTTCTAGATATACAGAAATACATGTTGCATGGATAGGTGATCTTCAAACACTTCAAAGACTTAGAGAATATGGCATTTAAATGTTTTAATAACTTAGAATTCTGTTGATGGGGACACAATTGCTTCTGGCAGCACAGATCTACTCCTAAGAAGATGTTGGGCTCCTAAGACACTCCATATGGAGTTTGTCTTCATGGCGAAAGTGGCCTGTTGGGCAAAGAACTGCCCTGCCTTGACTGCTGACAGAAAGCATGCTGTGCATTCCATACAAGCAGGACAACAGGAAAAGTGACTGCTGAACCTTGCCAAGACAGGGTAAGACAGTCTTTCAAAATATCCTGCTTCTAAAAATGGTCTGTCAGATATTCTAGGCCTGTAGTCAAAAGTGGATGCCCCAGCATTGCAGCGAAACACCGGTGACTGTCCAGGCAGCCAGCTGTCTTGTCATTTCTTGCATTATTCAGAAGTTGCTTGCTGCACTTCCTGTTTACTCAGGTAATATTATTTCCTTCTCGGGTCTTTGATGGGGTTGAAGACTAGAAGGTTACAGTTATAATCCTCTCATATCTTAGTTAGGAGCACATCAGGTACTAGATGTAAATTCTTCAGGAGAGGACAGCTATTGGAGTAATCTCCGTAATTTGCCATTTATCTATGGTCTGGACATTTGGTGTGTGTTTCTTGCTTGATGCTGTTCTTGTTGGTTGTAGTTCCATTTTTGTTTATGTTATTGCCTTTTCTTTCTCCTGGGCAATAATTGATAATCATTCTTACTGTATACAGCTTTGTATTAGGTTTAGAATGATCTTATTTAGACAAAAAGAGGAAGTGTAGTGGGAATTCACTCTGCCCATGACCTTGGGCTATCTGGCCTGATAGAGGTGGTGCTTCTTATCTGCCTACGTGACTGCTTTAAAGGGAGGAGAAAGGGGGTCTGTCCTTTGGGTGGTGAAGCCTGGATCAGGCGACTGAAGCAGCGTGTGATTGGTTCCCAGCTTTCCAAGGACTCTGCAACTGCATTTACCTTCTCCTGTATCAGTGAGTCTGTTTTCCTCATAGAACCCCTTAATAAACTGAGACTTGAGCCTCCATGCCCAGCTTCGAAACCACTTGCCACTCTGGTTCCAAGGGTCCTGAGAAGGCTTTTGAAGGCAACCACACACAGGGATGGTGAGCATAAACTCATGCAGGCAAATATATACATACATATAAATAAAAACATGCATCTTAAAAGAGAATAGAGGGACTCGGGAAGGCAGCTCAGTAAGTAAAGCACTTGCCTCGGAAGCCTGAAGACCAGAGTTCAACTCCCAGGACTCAACGTTAATAATAAACAAGTAACATGATGCTATGTCAGTAAACGAATATTTTTTATAATTTATTTTTATTTTATGTGCACTGGTGTTTTCCCTGAGTATTTGTCTGATCCTAGAGTTACAGACAGTTGTGAGCTGCCATGTGGAAATCAAACCCAGGTTCTCTGGAAGAGCAGTCAGTGCTCTTAAGCCCTGAGCCATCTCTCCAGCCCCGAAACGAATATTATTTTATTTTATTTTATTTTATTTTATTTTATTTTATTTTTTGGAGCTGAGGATTGAACCCAGGGCCTTGTGCTTGCTAGGCAAGCGCTCTACCACTGAGCTAAATCCCCAACCCCGAATATTTTCTTAAAGCTGTGGTGGCATATGATTTTATAATCGCAGCACTGGAGAGACAGAGAGAGTTGTCCCCCTGGGGTTCGCTAACTAGCCAGCCTAGCAGAATCTGTTAGCCCCAGAAAACAAAGAGAACAGCATGCCAAGGAATGACATCTCAGGTTGGCTTCTGACCTCCACACACATGCACATGCATGTGAACATGTACACAGAGAGAGAGAGAGAGAGAGAGAGAAATAGGGAGGAGGGAGGGAAGGAGGGTGGGCAAGAAAAAGAGAAGCAGGGAGTGGGGGAGAGGCCGGTGACACAGACGTGCATGGAGAAGCCGCGTGAATGTAAGAGCTGGTCGGCCAGGCATAAAACCCCCACAGAAGCTGAGAGAGACAAAGCTTTCCCTTCCCCTGCCTCTGAGTCTCTGAGGGGGCAGGGTATCGATGACAACCTGATTGTGGGTTTCTGGGCTTCCAGCGCTTTGGCAATTCATTCCCACTGTTTTTGGCTCTGTGGGCTGTGGTAAGCTGCTGTGGCAGGCACAGGGAACAAGCTCAGGTCTGGGGTTTGGTATGCTAGAGTGAAAAGGAGTCCAAGCTCCTGTCGTTCCCACTCTAAGAAAGATGGAGTTCCTCTGCTCTGGAGTCTTGGCTGGGCAGGGCCTGTCTTCACACACAGATGTGACACCAGGTCAGCTCCAGGCTTGAGCCTCTGGAAGGTAGGGTGGAGTCTGCCTTCCACTCTGAGAGCTTTGAGTTGCCACATAGGAAGTGCAACACTTCGCCTGAGAGCCCCTAGCCCCCCAGGAGAGAGAGAGGCCATGGCCACAAGGACAGAGAGGCAGGCCGATCATCGGTCCTCCAGCTGAGGACCCGGCTACTTTGTGGAGCTGACTTCCAGCTCAGCCTCACTCCTGCCCAACCCCAAATCCTGGCTGTTAGAACCAACTACAGTGTTGTCTGGATGCCAGAGCACGGCCCCAAAGGCAGCTCAGCCTCTACCAGAACCATGCAGGAGCTGCTGTCATCCATGTGAGCCATCTTCAACATCGCAGACTAGTTGAGCCTCCAGATTGCCACGGCTCCATGTCCTGCAGAGGAGCCAGCCAGCTATCCTCAGTCTGCACCATGGCCATGAGGCATTGACAAGCTTGAGAACGAACATGGCTTTAGACACAGGTTCTGCGGGGAAATGTGGAGACGGTGATTCTCAGTCCTTACTAATTCCCAGTTGACGGACTGGTAATATTTATTTATTTACTTACTTACTTATTTATTATTTATTTTTGGACACAGAGTCTCATGGAGCCCAGGCTGGCATCAGAACTCAGTACGAAGCCAAGGATGATCCTTCAATCTCCTCTCTCTGGGATTACAGATGTGCACCTGGAACCCAGGGCTTGCTGAATCCTAGGCCAGCACTGGGTTAACTGAGCCATGTCCCCAGACCCTAATGACACATCCTTTAGGCCTGTGTGTGTGAACGCTTCACACAAGACAAGTTAGCACCAAGGTGTCACTAAATGGGATGAATGTCTGTAGCCGGAGTGTTGTATCACCATTGTCAACAATCCAGTCAACAACTCTTACACTTAGGCAAATAAAACTGACCAAATTAAAAACCAACACACACATAAACGAGTGAATAAAGCATCAGAACACCACAAAACAAAACACGGGCGCCATGAGCTGAGGGTCAGGAACATGACCACTCGGTGGGACTGTAGAAACAGACTCATTTTACTTATGGTAGCCATGCACAGCCTAGCAGAGAAGAAGAAGGAGGAGTAGAAGGAGGAGGAGGAGGAGGAGGAGGAGGAGGAGGAGGAGGAGGAGGAGGAGGAAGTGGGCCGGGGGATAGGCTAATGGCAGGATGGTTATCTAGCACACCCCCAACCCTGGATTCCAACATCAAAAAGATGGGGAAGAGGAAGGGAAGAGGGAGAGGAAATGGAGGGGAGGGAGGAGAGGGAGGGAGGAGAGGGAGGGGGAGGGAAGGGGGAGGGAAGGGAGAGGGAAGGGGGAGGGAGGAGAGGAAGGGGGAGGGAAGGGGAGGAGAGGAAGGGGGAGGGAAGGGGGAGGGAAGGGGGAGGGAAGGGGGAGGGAAGGGGGAATGAAAAGGGGGAGAGGGGAGGCGGGGAGCCAATCATTATACTTGTGACAGTCGCCCAGATAAGGGTGTCCTGTGCATCCTCTAAGTGTCCCCACACTCTCTCAGGCACAGCCTTCATCCCAGGCTTCTTAGAGCACTGACCTCCCAGGGCTTGTCAGGCATCTGGGTGCTACAGTCCTTGCTGTCTCCACACAGAGCAGACATGGTGCTGTCAGCCTTGGTAATATGGATTGTGTTTTTCCTTTAAATCCAAATTAGTTTTTTATTTAACAGCCCATTCCTTCCGACCGCTGAACATCCTTGCAGGAATTTTTCAAATTAAGCTTTTTTTCTTTTCTTTCCCTAAATGGTTTTGTCTCCCCCCACAAAAAAAACAAAGAAAAAAAAATCTTCCATTTTTCAGGGGCTAGAGAGTTTTAGAGGTTAAGAGTGCTTATTGCTCTTGCAGACATGTGAGGCTTACAACTGCCTGGAGCCCCAGCTCTTTCCTCTTCTGGCCTCTGAGGACACTTTTACTCATGTGTGTATAAACATACACACACACACACAGATTAAATAAGAATAAATCTTTTTTAAAAAACATCTTCCATTTTCAGAGACCACGACTGAGAGATCGGGTCCTGCTAAGTGGGAAAGAGAACACTGGGTGGTACCACATGGTGAGCAATTATGTTCCTCATTTAGTCCCCACAACACGTACATGAGGTGTCTTTTCCTCAGGGGGAAAACACCTAGGGTGAACAGGTGGTTAACAGGTGGGAAGTGCTTCTGTGTGAGCGCAAGGACCTGAGTTTGATCCCCAGCACCTACAGAAAGCTCCAGGTGCCTGGCGATGGCTGTGGTGGGGAGCAGGGGAGGTGGAGGCAGGCAGACCCTTGGCCATGGCTGTGGTGGGGAGCAGGGGAGGTGGAGGCAGGCAGACCCTTGGCCATGGCTGTGGTGGGGAGCAAGGGAGGTGGAGGCAGGCAGACCCTTGGCCATGGCTGTGGTGGGGAGCAGGGGAGGTGGAGGCAGGCAGACCCTTGGCCATGGCTGTGGTGGGGAGCGGGGAGGTGGAGGCAGGCAGACCCTTGGCCATGGCTGTGGTGGGGAGCAGGGGAGGTGGAGGCAGGCAGACCCTTGGCCATGGCTGTGGTGGGGAGCAGGGGAGGTGGAGGCAGGCAGACCCTTGGCCATGGCTGTGGTGGGGAGCGGGGAGGTGGAGGCAGGCAGACCCTTGGCCATGGCTGTGGTGGGGAGCAGGGGAGGTAGAGGCAGGCAGACCCCTGGCCATGGCTGTGGTGGGAGCAGGGGAGGTGGAGGCAGGCAGACCCTTGGCCATGGCTGTGGTGGGAGCAGGGGAGGTGGAGGCAGGCAGACCCCTGGCCATGGCTGTGGTGAGAGCAGGGGAGGTGGAGGCAGGCAGACCCTTGGCCATGGCTGTGGTGGGGAGCAGGGGAGGTGGAGGCAGGCAGACCCCTGAAGCTCACTGCCAGCCGCTCCAGCTGACTGAGAGACCCTATCTCTAAAATAAGGTGGAGAGTGGGGAAGACACTCGGCGCCAACTTCTGAACTGCTCCGTTGTGCACCTCCCTATACACCGTGTGCACGCTCATGTGCCCACATGAACAGACATAAGCCACACAAATGCACACACACAGCAAAAGAAAAACAAGGAAGTCATAAAGCTTGCCGTCTGACCCTGAAGAAACTGACAGCAGTTACAAACAGTTCAGGCAACAACAAAAACCCAGTTCTCCAGTAGCCTGACACAGAAGCCCAGCCAGGGCATGCCCACTGGACTCACAGTCTCCCATCATGCTCTCTGATACGCCCAAGATTAACTCTTTAAAAACAAAACGTTGTTAGTATGGTTTGTATATGCACGTGTGTGATGGGTCTGTGAAGGTATGTGCTGCAGCTCATGTGTGGAGGTCAGAGGACCACTTTATTATGTCATTTCTCTTTCTTTACACAGTCCCTGGGATCAAACGCAAGTCATCAAGCTGTGTGTCTTTACTCTCTGGGCCATCAGCCCCAAGCTGACTTATTTTTTTTGTTCTGAGTTCTGGGTTTTTGCTTGGCTTGTTCTCTCTCGTATTTGACGTCATCTTCTAATATCTTGCTATGGACTTTTTTGCATGCATTTGGATTTATGATTCCAGAAGGAGAGACCATAATAGTGACCTGACAGCAGGAAGCTGAGAGCTCACATCTGTGGTGGCATTGTGTTCCCCAAAATATTGTGCACCCTAATAAACTTATCTGGGGTCAGAGACACAACAGCCACAATATTTAACACAGAGGATAGGCAGTGGTAGCACACGCCTTTAATCCTGGCATTCCCAACAGCAGAAATCCATCTGTTCAAGCATACAGCCAGTCATGGTGACTCACGCCTTTAATCCCAGGGAGTGACGGCAGAAAGCAGAAAGGTATATAAGGTGTGAAGACCAGGAACTAGAAGCATTTGGCTGGTTAAGCTTTTAGGTTTGGAGCAGCAATTCAGCTGAGACTCAGTTGCTTCCAGTCTGAGGAAACAGGATCAGCTGAGGAACTGGCAAGGTGAGGAAGCTGTGGCTTGTTCTGCTTCTCTGATCTTCCAGCATTCACCCCAATACCTAGCTCAGGTTTGGTTTTGTTAATAAGAACTTTTAAGATTCCTGCTACACACATCTTTAACCATATAGAGAGAGTGAACTGGGAGTGAGCTGAGGCAATGAACTTGACAAGTCTGTTCTTCCTCCAACAAGGCTGAACCTCCTAAAAGATCCACAACCTGCCCAAACAGCACCACCATGTTCAAGTACGTAAGCCTATAGGGGACATTTCATTCAAACCACTACAAGCCCAAGGACCCACCCCCAGGGCCTCCTTCCTTCATGCAGGCCCCAGTTCCTATAGTTTCCACAAACTCCCAAAGGGGCACCATCAGCTGGGTCCAAGACAAGTTCAAAATGTGAGCCTGTGGGGCGGGGCGTGTTCTCACTATAAGAGAGAGCAGCGGGGCAGATGAAAATCCTGCACCATTTGATAGACGCGATGAGGACACAGGCCCAGAGCGCATTAATTCCACATCACCTGGAACTAATTCTGAGGAGCATCGGACAGAAAGGCCAAGGAACCGCTTTGGATTAGAGGATCTAACGAGACGTGACAGCTGTGGGCAGAGGGCATCATCCTGGATTGGGGTCTGGAGTGGGGGCAGAAGTTATAAAGGACGTTATTTTGTAAATTGATGAAATTTGAATATAAACTTTGGGTTAGATAATAATAGTGGTCAACAATAAATTTCCTAATTTTCATAATCATACTGAGGTCATGCAAGAGAATATGCCTGTTCTCAAGAGATAGGTAGTAAAGGATTTGTGGGCCAGCGGGGCATGGCGTCTCCAGCTTGTTTTCTAATGAATCAGAGAGAGCTGGTAATCAAATGGAGGGAGTGTGAACAGCTGGAATCTAGGTGAACAGTTGTGGCAGAGTGCCACACTTTTCTAATAATTATGTACTTTGGGAATTACATAAAAAGGATCCAAAAAGGTCCATTCATTTCTGACTTCACTTTGAGTTTTGTTTTTTTTTTTTTTAAACCAGCATTTACTGGTTTAAAAATGGGGCCTTAGGAGCTGGAGAGAGAGCAGTTAAGAGAGATGCCACCTGCTTTTCAGAGGACCTGGGTTCGATTTCCAGTCTGTAGCCATTTTCCAGTCCCAGGAGATCAAGTCAAGTTTGAGGATGCTGAAAGTTTAGAACTAATAGGTACACACCCCAGGCTACCCACTGAGACCAGGCAGCATCTGGGTCTGAGCACGAAGCAAATCTTTTTAAGGAGAGGATACTTAGTGTGGGCATGATCAGGTGGGACCCAGTGCATTGATCTAACACAGGAACAATTGGGGTGGGACACACAGTGGGTCAGGTGGGACCCAGTGCACTGATCTAACACAGGAACAATTGGGGTGGGACACACAGTGGGTCAGGTGGGACCCAGTGCACTGATCTAACACAGGAACAATTGGGGTGGGGCACACAGTGGGTCAGGTGGGACCCAGTGCACTGACCTAACACAGGAACATCTGGTGGGACACACAGTGGGTCAGGTGGGACCCAGTGCACTGACCTAACACAGGAACAATTGAGGTGGGGCACACAGTGGGTCAGGTGGGACCCAGTGCACTGATCTAACACAGGAACAATTGGGGTGGGGCACACAGTGGGTCAGGTGGGACCCAGTGCACTGACCTAACACAGGAACAATTGAGGTGGGGCACACAGTGGGTCAGGTGGGACCCAGTGCACTGATCTAACACAGGAACAATTGGGGTGGGGCACACAGTGGGTCAGGTGGGACCCAGTGCACTGACCTAACACAGGAACATCTGGTGGGACAGACAGGAGACAGAGCATGTCGACAGCTATATTTGAAGGCTTCATCATTGGCTACTTTCCTAACACTGTGATAAAAACTCCATGGCCAAGGCAGCTTAGAGAAGAAGGGTTTACGTGGGTTATGTTCCATGGTGGTGGAGCAGAGGTAGTGGGCAGCTGGGCAGCAGCTGAGAGCTCACGTCCCAAACCTCAAACAGGAAGTGCCCCAACTAGGGTAAGCTGACAAACCTCAGAAGAATCGAGAAAAGAAAAGGTACTGTCTTAGGGTCTTCAAGGTCATTTTCTCTTGCCTTTTGAACAAGGACCTCACATTTTTATTTTATTTTGGACTGGGTGCAGAAATTACAGGATTACCTGTTCCTCGTTGGGACTTAAAGCAGAGCTCAGGAGAGGTAGATTTAAAGGAACAGAAGTGGGGTGGCTGGAGAGACGGCTGGGCGGCTGAGGCACGGCAGAGGACCTGGGTTGGGTTCCAGAACCCACATGGCTGCGCACGACCATCTTTAACTACAGTTCCACAGGATCAGGAGCCCTCTTCTGACCTCCCTGAGCACCAGGCATGTACCACATACATACAGGCAAAACACTCACATATGTAACATAAAGCAAATAAATCTAAATAGTGAGTGTAAATGGAAGCTTGCAGCTGAGCTGGGAAAGGCTTTTTCTACCCAAGATGCACTCTTCTTTATTTAAAAAAAAAAAAAAAAAAAGCCGGTAGATGGTGGTACACACCTTTAATCCCAGCATTCATGAGGCAGAGACAGGCAGATCTCTGTGAGTTCAAAGCCAGCCTGATCAAAAATTGAGTTTGTCTCAAACCCTGTCTCAAACAAACAAACAAACAATAAAACAAAACAAACAAATAAATAAATTTTTTAAAAATTTAAAGGAAAGATTTATTTTATTTAAATGTACAAGTGTGCCTTGTTCCTAAGGAGGTCAGAAGAGGGCTCTAGGTCCTCTGGAATTGGAGTTATACATCAACAGTTGTGAGCTGCTCCGTGGGTTCTGGGAATCAGTCTCCAGACTTTTGCAAGAGCATCAAGTGTTCTGAACCATGGAGCCATCTTCCCAGCCCCCTATTATGTATTACTAAACAGGGTACAGTCTGAACAACAGACCCACGTCAGGGGTGAGGGGTAGGGCTGTTTGTGAAAACTAAATGTTCTCATAAGTTCTTAGCATAGACTTTGCCTTTTAGATTTTTTTTTTTTTCATTTGAAAGTCATTTGGGAGTCTGGGGAGACAGTTTAGTTAGTAAGATGCTTACAGATGAAGAAGGAGGCCCCAAGTTCCACCCCCAGCACCTACATAAAGCTGCCCCTGCACTGCTACATGCTTCTAATCTTAATGCTGAAGGGACAGAGACAAGAGGCTCCCTGGAGCTCCCTCACCAGCCTAGCCTACTTGGCAATCCTCAAGTCAATGCTTCTGATCCCCGCACATGTGCACACACACGTGCACACACATGCACCATCATCTTTGAAATCCCCGCCCCCCTCACACTCACTCAAGACAGCTGCACCTGACCAGGTGTGACAGTATGGTAGGTACTGCCTCATCACTGTGACAAACCGCTTGACTTGAACAAGCTAAGGAGGGAAAACAATGGTTCTGGCCTCTGGCTGCCTGGCAGCAGGGGAATGTTCACATCCTAGCAAACAGGAAGCAGAGAATGGGACAGGAAGGGAAAAGATGCCCCCTCGAGGCTCCATCTTCAGAGACCTACCTCCTCCATCAGGGCATCACCTCTGAAAGCTTCCAGAACCCTCCCAGACAGCGCAATCAGCTGGAACCAAACCCCCAACCCATGAGCCTTTGGGGGACATTGCATTCAAATCCCAGGTGAGTGTTTTATGGTGCACATGAGGGTGCTGGGCTCACACAGGAGCAGCCTTAACCACGGATGTGTAAATGTGTGTCACCTGGAACACAAAGGGGCAAAGTTTCACCCTTCTCTCGGAAAGTGTGTGGGTCTTCAAGCACCAAAGTTGTCCAATCAACCCAGGCAGCCGAGACCTGATTGCAACAATATCACAGGTATCCACCTGCGGCGGCACAGGACTATGTCCCCTAGCGTTAACGGAAGTTCCAGTCAGACCCCGAGCTGAGCTTGGCCACCCCTCACCAGTGAGTCAGTCAAACACACAAGCAATAGTAACAAGCAGAGAAAGATGTTTTCAATGTGGCCACACATGACAGAGCAGTGAAAAGCTCCAGTGACCTCTCTCTCCATGTGAATGAAATTGTCCCTGTGGGCTCAGGCACTTGAATACTTGGTCCCCGGTTGGTGGAACTGTCTGGGGGAGGCTTAGGGGGGGTGGCCTTCCTGGAGGAAGTATGTCACTGAGGGCAGGCTTTCAGAATACATAGCTTCACCCTATTTCCAGTTTGCTCTCTCTGCTCCGTGCTTGTGATGGAAGGTGTGAACTTCCCGTCCCTGCTGCCACAACAGCCACTTGCTGCCAGGCTGTCAAGGCCAGGATGGACTCTTATCCCTCTGGAACCATAAGCCCGAATAAACCCTTCCTGCTACAAGTTATCTTAATCAGCACGTTTTGTAGCAGCAGCAGCAGAAAAGTAACTGATTCATACCCTCCCCCCCCCTGTCGCTGAGGTCTTGCTATGAGGTTTAGATTTAAATAGAGAGCAAGAAGTATGCAAAATTAAAGGTCCTGGTCAAGGTAACCCCCATAGATCTATCATTGTATAGGCTTCTGTGGATCCCGCCGCAAGGGTGTGACAAGTTAAACTGGGTGACATCTCCGTCTGGGAGATGGGCTTCTCCTCTCTGGACTCCGGGCTTCAAGCCTTTCCTTCTCCCAGCATGAAATCCATAGGGAAATGCTGGTTCCTTGGGCCTGTTGTCTCGATGCAAAGGAAGGACACAAGTGTCTCTCCAAAGTAGCTTCATCGCTATCAGGACGGTTGTGCTAGGGGCACCCAAGAAAGAAAGAAAAAAACACGGAGAAATATGGAAATCCCTGGAGATGTTTATGTGCATCACTTGGTAGTGGACCTCTGTCTGTCAACCCAGAATATGAAGGCCTTCAAGCATTTGTGACGATTGCTGGAGCCTTCCAGCGTGGGACACCTGGAGTTACAGTCTTGTTTAATGCACGGCCTCTAGAGGTACTTTAGTGGCAGGACAGACACCAATACCTTCATGGAATATCCCACAGTCCCCAGGTTCCAGGATTTTCCAAATGGCAGGAATCTCTCCAAGGAAATGTACAGAGAGCTGGTTTGCACTCACCCACACTCTGAGGGAAAGGAGAGCTCTCTGAGTGTGTCATCCTTGACTGTGGCTCCTGCTCCTCCTGACCCACTAAATTATGCAAGCGCATCAGGCACCAGTCCCTGGAAGCTAAAATTATCATTTCACGGGCCTTGCCAGAGAGTTCTTATGTCTCTGGTGGAAATTTTCCTTGCTCTTGTGACAGTATCCACTGATGTCCCCATCAGGAGAAGAAGAAAAGAATTGAGTTTCTTGCTTTGTTTTGTCCTACTGCATGGAAAATTGACACGTGGACAGCCCACTTGTTTTTTGGTGAGAATCCCACATTCTCTCAACAACTATTTATTGGTCATCTGTGATGTGCCTGACTCGAAGCAGGGTGCTAAGGGTGAAGACACAAGATGGGCAACATCATGTGCTGGAGCCAGGAGCCTGGGCCTCTGGGGCCAGCCCGACCTCCTGGCCACACGGTTTCCAGCCAAGCCTTGATAATCACATCTTGAGTATGCACTGGAAGAATTCTGAGGGAAAACAGTGCCCTACCCCATCAGGAAGAACATCAATCCCCAGCTCTCTTCCTCCTCAGCTGTGTGGCAGGAGCCAGAGGCCATTTAGATGTGATCAGGAAGGGAAAAGCAGCATCGGAAGAGGGGTCCACAGGCAGGATCAGAGGGAAGACACACGGCTCCTGCGTCTCCCGCGCTCTGGTGTAACTTTCCTTCCTGGAAACATAGTGTGATCAAGTTGTAATAGGACCACTAGATGAACAGCTCATCACGTGGCAGGGGCCTTGTGGCAGGATAGAACAGATCCAGCATCCAACTGCTAGAAGTTGTAATGTGAAAATACCATTGAGCACTGTAGAGCTGCTCCAGAAGACCCTATAGGTAAGTTTCTAGCAGCTGTGTCGGAGATCTCACAGCTACCTGTAACTCCAGCTCCAGGGATTGTGATGCCCCTTCCTGCCTCTAAGGGTGCCTACACATATCTGTGTACACACACACACACACACACACACACACACACACAGAGAGAGAGAGAGAGAGAGAGACAGAGAGAGAGAGAGAGAGAGAGAGAGAGATATTTAAGAAGAAAAAGGAGCTTCGTCTATGATCAGCTGTGCGATCAGGCAGAGGAAGCAGGAGACAGTCAAAAGCACGAAGTCCAGGGTGCCTGGGCAACAGGTCACATGGCACAGTCGCCTTCCTAGAAAGTGCACAGATTTCCTTGTGCATCTGGCTTGTTTCCAGAAACTCCATCTGAGCCTAGAGTTCAGCATGTCCCCAAATTACTGGCCAGTGATGTGAGGGTGGAATCTGCAATCACGTCTTCCATTCAGTACACTAGCTAGCCTGGACTTCTCTTCTTTTCTTTTTTCCTTTGAGACAGGGTTTCTCTGTGTAGCCCTGGCTGCCCTGGAACTCACTCTGTAGACCAGGCTGGCCTTGAACTCACAGAGATCCACCTGCCTCTGCCTCCTAAGTGCTGGGATTAAAGGTGTGCGCCACCACTGCCTGGCTCATACTTTCATTATAGTCTAAAAATTTCCTAACTTGTTTTCATGTCATTAGTGCAGGGTTAGGAAGAGTTGGGGATGTGGTACTTTAAACGAGAGTGGCCCTCATGGCACATATGTTTCAATGCTTGCTCCTCAGTTGGTGGAACTATTTGAGAACATTAGGATCTGTGGCCTTGTGGGAGGAGATATGGCACTGGGGTCAGGCTTTGAGATTTCAAAAGACCACTCCACTCAGTTCTCTCTCTCTCTCTCTCTCTCTCTCTCTCTCTCTCTCTCTCTCTCGTGTGTGTGTGTGTGTGTGTGTGTGTGTGTGTGTGTGTGTGTGTGTGTTGTGGTTGTTGTCTCAAGAGGTGAGCTCTCGGCTCCTGCTTCAGGTCCATGCCCACCTACTCTAAGTAGCCTTGGTCTATTGGCCTCACGACAATAGAACAGTAATTAAGACAGCAGATATATACACGAAGATACACAGTGCATGCATGTTCACACATGTACACATACACACATATACATATGCATGCACACATGTACATGTGAGCAATCTCAACCATATGTACCTACACATATGTTATGTGACACCATTTCTCGGAAGACATGAACCAATGTCGTCTACTCACTATAGATGGGAAATAGTGACAGCCCACAGGAAGGGCACCAAGTCCAACCTGTTGAGCCAATGAGTTTTATTGGGGTTATTTATAGGAGTGGGAGTGAGGGGTCACTTACAGGAGCAGACATGACTCAAAGACAGCCATGTTACCAAAGCCCCAGCTAGGGTGATGGGTCCTGAAAACTGGAAGTGTGGAGAGCCCAACAGCAAGCCCCCAGCTAGACAAGAATCTCTTCCAGGCAGCTCAGCTGTTCTGAGCCTCTCCCAGGTGGCTCCATCCATTTGAGTGTCTCTCATCAACCCTGACTGCTCACATAGGCTTGGGGAGGGCAGGGCCTAGTGAATCTGGTCAGTTTCAGGAACTTCCTAAAGCTTTTGAGTTGTTTACTCCTGGCTTTTAAGGAGCTTCCATCCACAGAACTTGTAGCTCAAAGGACACAGTTATACAACAAACAAGTACACACATGTACAGGTGTGCACACATGCACAGGTGCACACACGTTTGCATTCATCAACACAGAGTGTTTACCAGTGGTCCCTACCAGAAGAAACCAAAAAGGCAGCAAAAGTGTGACTTCTGTCTCAGTCCTTGAATAAGCACATCCAATTGGCCATACCCGATCCATTCAGGAATGCTGGCTACAGGGGAGTCTGGGAAACATACGTGTATATGGGAAGGCATTTATCATGCCATGTTGTTGAAGACTATAAAAATCTTTTATTAGCTGCATATCTTTTCATTGAACAATTACCAACAGCTACCCACTCCCACCCATTTAGGATAGTTCATTTTTAGAGCTTAACTGTATAAAGGTCCTAATGTTAGTGTTGTATTAATAATACTGTAAAATGATGCCAATAATAACATGTACAGTTTACTAAATGCTTCCTTCTCGTGGGTAGGGGGCGAGGCCCTTTGTCATTCATTATATCGATCAATCTTTCTTTTTTTTTTTTTTCTTTTGAAACAGGCCTATGTAGTCCAGACTGATCTCCAATTCATGATGCTCCTGCTTCAGCCTCCTGGGTACTGGGTTCACAAGTGTGTGCCATCACACCTGCTTTATAAATCATTTTAAAATGAAAACTTGATCTGGGCATAGTGGCACACACCTTTAATCCCAGCACTCAGAGGCAGAGGCAGGAGGATTGGAGGATTTCTGTGAGTTTGAGGCCAGCCTCTGTGTGTGTGTGTGTGTGTGTGTGTGTGTGTGTGTGTGTCCTTAACTGTCACACAAATACAGGTGCAACAAAAGTTGCTGTTTTGTTTGTTTTACATTACACATGCTCTCCACCGGTCACACAAGAGAATCAGTGATTCAAATGCTGCGAGCCTCGTCCAGGTCCTCTGTTTACAATATGTACAATCAGGCCAGAGTTGAAGTTGAAGTCCAGGCCAAGACTAAGAATGTTCTCAGCGGTAGGAACTCAGTTTGTCTTGTAAATGCCTGGCTGGGATCCAGGCAAACCGCTGAACAGATCCTGCCTGGGTCATAGCGTGAGCGAGCGAGCAGCCATGCTGAGGATTTCCCAATCTGAAGGGCTCCATTCCTTCAGGCCTCAAGCAAGTGTCACTCTGGACTGCTCATGAGAATGAGGAACGTGCCTGAAACATGCAGCCCTCTCTCTCTGAAGCCGCCTTCACACGCTAGGTGAGTCACAGCAGGAGACTAAAGCCATCTGGCAGGCCCGAAGTCATGCAGCCCAGGCACAGGGCACTGATTGGATAGTTTAAAATTTTTATTTTTAAATATATAAGGGAAGGGGGGCGGTGCACATGAGTGCAGTGCTTGAGGAGTTCAAAAGGGGGCGCCAGAGCCCCTGAAGTTGGAGTTAGAGGCTGAGTGCCGGAACCAAACTCAGGACCTCTGCAAGAAGACCTTCACTGATCAGCTGTCTCCCAGCTCCTGGATGGTTTGACCTTTGTTTTGTTTGTATTTATGTTGGTAATGAAAACATTTTTTCCCAGCAAGGGCAACTGCTTCAGTGTGGATTATTTAATAAGTTAATTGCTCTGTCATAAGCTAGTTCTCCACATAAACATTAGCCACTGACATAGTGTTACTCTCCACCAGAGCCTAAGGCAATGAGACCCTAACCTTACACTGCCACAGCCACTTGCAGCCTGAATTCAAGGCTTGCCCCTGTGCCTGGCAGTCATGGGGCAGGGAGGCAGAGGCAGGAGGATCTCTGAGTTCAAGGCCAGCCTGGTCTACAGAATGAATTTCAGGACAGAGAGGGCTGAACAGAGAATCCCGGTCTTGAAAAACAAAACAAAACAAAATATCACAAAACTTGGCCTACTCCTTGCAGGAAGAAGTAGAATCCTAAGCAGGGATTGCTAACATCAATCTTGTACAGCTGTAGATCATATACTGATTGCTTCTGTCTGCAGAGCCAATGGAGCAGCAGCAGGAGTGTTACTACTTACAGGCACTGAAGTTGCAGATTGCTACCTGAAACATCATGTGCCTGTGTTTCAATGAGTCCCTTCTGACTTCCTGTTTCCCGTCCTCCTGATAAAAAAAAAAGAAAAAGAAAAGAAAAGAAAAGAAAAAAAAAATCAATCCTGTCAATGATGGTGCATGCCTTTTAATCCCAGGCAGAGTCAGGCAAGATTTCTGAGTTCAAAGCTATCCTGGTCTACAGAGCAAGTCCCAGGACAGCCAGGGCTGTACAGAGATACTGCTGTTATTAAAGACACTCCTTTTTGAAATCATATCTACCTTCTTGGAACTTTTGAAGAAAAAATTAAAAAAAAACAAAAAACAAAAAAACAAAAAACTTGTCTTGATGAATGAATTCTTGAGCAGAAGAGATGACTGATGGGTAGAGGCACTTGCTATCAATCCAAACCTGGTCTGGTCTCCAGCATAAAACCTGAAAGTATAAGAGGAAACAGAAGGACCCAGGATTCATGAGAGTTGGGGGCTATCTTGGGCTACGTGAGACTGTCTCAAAAAACAAAAGGAATGAGAAGCTTCCAAGGCCGGCCTGGACTACACATCAAGGCTGTCTCAAAAAATAAAATAAAATAAAACCTAGAGAAAATCTCTTGGTTCCTGTACTCAGGCTAGTCTGTGTGATATCTGTCTATATCCGCTCCTCCTACCACAAGGACTGGGCTACTGGGAAGCAGCATCACCCAACCAGACTGTGGTTTTATGTATTCCACATGGCTCCAAAACATGCTTGAACACAGCGTGCTATAATTTTTCTGGTGATTTATATGAATCATTTTTTTAAAATTCTGGATAATGTTTTCAGAGACACTCCTGCAAAATTTTACCCAAAGTTCCCTTGATAGCCCTCACACAAAGCACCTCCAGTGAAGTGGCTTCCATGACCCACACAGAAAACCAACTTCAGAGCAGAGACTCCTAAAAGATCCATCAGCCATCTCCACCCTGTCACCACCTGCCTCACCATTTCCACATGCAAAGGGACCCTGAGAAGTGGGGGCCACAAACGGAGCTAGGAAAATGGACTCGCTCACGGCCAACTGGTGGTTCTAAAGGATGTTTCTACAGATATCAATTTCCTAACTTAATCTGGAAGCTCTGTTCTTCCCTCGTGGCTCAGAACTGTCCTTGTGTTTAAATGGTTCCCCTTTCTGTCACCCCATATTTTTTGAGTTTTCAAGCGATCCGCGGTAGCCACAGGCCAGCTTCCTGCCCCTTTGCTCAATTCAGGCTGCTCAGAAATTAGAACGTTTAGGCCAGACGGGGATCTCCACTTCCAGTCTTACTTCAGAAACCCAGACTGATGGATCTCCAACATCAAGGACGGTCCAAAGGCGGTGGGGCTGCAGCCAGAGCCTAGGTTTAGCCTGTAGGAAGCCCTGGGTTCTCTCTCCAGCAATGCAGAAAGCCAGGGAAGGCGCGTCGGTGGTGTCTTTAAAGACCCGAGGGTGGGGTTAGTCCTGGAATTCCAGAGCTGTCAGAATTGGCTTCTAAATAAATAAGTAAAATAAACAGAAATATAAATAAGACAGTCAGCTGTTACTGGGACACCAGTGCGGCTTAAACGGGGAAGGGGGTCCTTCCGGTCAGTTACCTTTAGCAGACATCAATAAGCACTATATAAATTATTTCTGTGTGGGTAACAATTGGCAACCCCCCAAAACTCCAGGAATAAAGGCAGGTCCGCACGCACGTGACCTTTCCAGCCTGCATAGCTCGGCTTAAATTATTTTAAAGCTATTTGAGACTGTTCCTTGGTCCAGACGCTGTACAGAGCTATCTGCTCTCTGAACGCGGCTCTGGACACCGGCACGCCTGCCCCCGCCCCCAGCAGGATTTACTGAGAAATTGGGGCATCTCAATAACCACTTCTAGAACTCTCTATCCCGGTTTCCCTGCGCCCAGCGCTGGGCCTGGCAGATGGAAAGTCTCCAAAAACAAACAAGTCTGAAGGTTTAATTGGCGTCCACTCGCTGATTCCGTTCCACTGCGCGGCTTTGCACCTGACCTCTTGTCCCTATAAAAGGACAGTGACCCGCAGCCTAGGTGACAGGCCCAGAACCCCGCCTGGTTCCAACTCATTTGGGAGAGAAACAGAGAACACTGTGATCCATAAACGATGCCCACATCCGCGGGTGCCAGGAACACCATCCAGGCAGTGAACACAATTAGTTTGCTTCTGTCCTGGGGGTGGGGGTGGGAAACGAAGGCGTCGGAGTTGGGGACCAAAAATATCCATAAATCGAAAGTCACTTGTCAGCTAACCGACGCTTCCACCAGGAACAATATTCTTTAGTTGAGGACGTGTCAATTTAAAAAAAAAAAAAAAAAAAAAAAAAAAAGACTCGGTTTAACCGAAAACTTGCTACCTCCGTGCCCGCCCGACTGTTCCAGGGTGCTCCTCTGGCATCTAGAGAGATCCCTCTCTTCTCTTGTCTCTCCCTCCCTCTGTATCTCTCCCCCCCCCCGCCCCCTCCAATTCAAACTTGGAGACGATTTGGATGTACAAGGCGCATTGGATTTAGTTCCTTAATCCGGAGCCACTCCGGAGTCTAACCCCAAAAGACTGATCCTTCAGCTCGAGCAAGAACTCTATGTAGGGCAGGGAACGTAAGAGCTGGGGACCGGTGCAGGGACCTCACAGACGCTTCAAAAACACAAACCAAAATAAAACAAAACTGGCTTCGAGTGCCACCAGACAGGCTCCCACCCACGGGACCGGCCTCACCCTCTGCGCCCACTCGACCCGAGTCTCAGCTGTCCCAGGCCACTGCTTCCCACAGAGCTTTAAAGAACTTGGGGGCGGGGGTCGAAGCGGGCCCGAGTGACCCGAATTTGGAGGGAAGATGCGTCCAGGCAGCTCACATCGGGGCCTCTGCCCACGCAGGAGAGACCCATGCAGGAGAGCCGTGGGCTAGCGATCCGGGCTTGCATTTGTTAACGCGAAGGTTTTCCGGCTTTAAAAGGCCAGAGACACCCAAGGATTTGGAGAAAAACCTCCTCACCAACTTGCTCCCGCCAGGAAGGCGGGCGTCCGGGAGCTGAGCCGCTTCCCCGGAATTGAGAACCCTCTGCGGGGCTCCTGCTCCCCTCCCACACCCTCACCCTCACCCCAATCCTTCCAGCCAACCCTGCGGCCCCCCAGTGTGACCCACAGCTCAGAAGCCCGCACACATCCACGTCCAGCTCTCATTGGTCCTGGGGTGCGGAACTTCTGGCCACCTCTGGCCTCAGGTCCCCTCCTCGAACGAAGGTAGAGAGTGTTCTAGACACACACCCCTTAGGAATCCTACCTTTCACGTTAGCCTTTAAAAGAAAGAGAAAAACAAAATGAAAATCTGAGCAAGTCAAGGAGAAGCCCGGCGGGGCTTGAGATCCGCTATGGCCGCCTAGGCCAGGCTGTGGCACGCCAGCCTTGCCTACCCGCCTTCCTGTAACTTTGAATGAATCCAGATTTGTTTAGAATAGGGAAGAAATTCCTCGCTGGCAACTTGCAAGTAGATAAAGCATGTTAATTAAACGAAACGACTTTCTAGTCTATAAAATACTGCGCCGTAGTCAGACCTACCTTAAGCCTTGGTGGCTACTATCACTTACGCGGTGGGGGCGGGGGAGCATCGTATCTGGCTTTCTTTGATGTCCAGAAATATTTATCTCAGGTGGATAGGTTTTGTTAGGGCTCTTAAAGGGGATTTTTTAGGTTGAGGTTTTTTGAAGGGCTGTTTCAGCGACGTCATAAATGAACTAATCGGTTTTCAGATTTCAAGGCGGTGTGTAATTGATGTAACCACTGAGGAATTTCAGTACACAGCCTACTAAGCCTCCTCCCACTTAGGGGTTTTCAAACGTGATCCAGGCCTCCCTGAAAGCCGTTTGTAGAGGAAAAGCGGGGCCTTGCCTAGTAGCAGGTGGGCTTTTGAGGTGGCTGTTTCTGTTAAGCCGCTCCAAGAGTCCTTTAGGAGAACCCAGCGGGTGGTGGCAGGTCAGGTGGCTTCCACTCTTGGACCAGGACTCCCCCCCTTCCTGTGCCGGAGCGAGCCTAGCTTGAAGCCTGGCAGCTAGGTGTGCCCGCAGCCTAGGCCCCCCAGGAGGTCACTGCAGGTCAGCGTCCCTCAGTGGAAGTCCTCACCTGCTGGTATCCTCCCAGGGACCAGGAAGGAAGCAAGGTCTGGCTAAGAAGACAGAGAGGGAACCGTTGGGGGTGGTGAGTGGGGGGCTCCCCCTTCATCTCCAGACAAAGTTGAAAGGATCCATTTATGTTTAGGAAAGACTCCTGATGATAGTATCCGCTCCCCTAAATGCAGCTTCTTGAGAGGAGGGCAGAGGAGGGCAGCACCTTCTCCAGCCTTTAGATGAGAGTAACTGGAACCCTCTGGAGTCACCATCCTGGAATCTGGAATCCTCCTGGATGACCAAATCTAAGGAGAATTGCTCTTCTCAGAATCCTGACACCACCCCCACCCCCCAGCAGGTGCCCGGGGTTTAGGAATACCTCTTTCCTCGGGGCCAGGAAAGGCTCCCAGGAACAAGAGCTGGTGTCTGACTGCCCGTGTGGCTGCTTTCTCCGGCTCTAACCTCAGACTCTGCAAGCCTGACCCCTGAACCCGGTGTGAGAAGACGCACCTGTCCCATTACTGGGGTCTAGTTAGAGAATTAGTGCCCAAAGCTAAGGCAAACACTTTCTCCCGAGAAGCCACTCTCAGTGAGGGAGGCAAGGGGGTGGGGGAGGGAGAGAGGTTTTACACTAGTTGGGAAGGAACAGTGTTACTGTCTTGACCTCTGCCAGAATAAATTACTCTGAAATTGCTCTGGCTACCTGTAATTATTTTTTAGACAATGTGCTTGTTGATACTGTAATTGGGAATAACAGTGACCCCAAGGGGAGTTAGTGTAACTTATACAAGGAGTGAGGACAGGGAGCTGAAGTGTTCTTTTTGGGTAGCTCCTACCAGAAAAGACTTCCAGTTGTGAGACAGTCACATCTGTGAGGCTGGACGGGAATGAGGCTTGCTGAGTAAGCACATCCCACTGGTTGCCTGTGTAGACAACGGCTTAGAAATCAAAGTTTCCTATCTCTGAGGCGTCAAGATTTTCTGTTTCCTCTGTTAGCTTGGGAGGTTGAAGTTCTTAAATTTCTCTTTGGAGACAAAGCCAGGGAAAGGCCGGTTCTCCTGCCCCACACACCTGGGTGGTGGCCAGCTCTCCCATCTCTGATCTCCTGGTATGCACCAGCTTTCCCAGAGCCCATCTTGAGATGACTGTCTGTGAGGGCCTCGGTCTCACCCAAAAGTTGATTTTTGCTGGGGATGGGCCTCAGGTAGGCACGGGGCGTGCAGCGTGGCAAGAAGGGTTGCAAGCATTTGAAGCGGAAAATCCAAACAGATGTGGGGCAGCCTGGCCCACCCCTTTCTTCTTGGGGCCCAAATTTCATCCAGATTAGTTTCCTGATGGAAAATTTCTAAGAGGTGGGGCTGGTGGGCTGTGCTTCTGATCTGGCAGATTGAGGGTGTGGGTGCCCTGCCAGCAGGCGGTCAGTGGGATCTTCACACCCGCCCTGTGCAGGCTCCTTCCAGCCAGAGGTCGGAGAGTGGCTTCTCGGTGGTACCTGGGATCCCAGGGTCTCTGCATTTCGGCTTCTTCCTTAGGGCCCAAGGCTGGTGCGGGCATTGTTGATTAGCTTTAGCCCCAATCTGTGGACCTCATTCGTTTACCATCATTCTACACTTTTCCCCCCATCAATAAGTCCCTGGTGGGGCAGAGGTAACTTCGGCTAATCTAACTTTGTTCCTGTATACGCCACACAAAACCCTGAGTGTATATATAGTAGGAAGAGGCTGGTAATCTGATCTTTGGCCAACTCCGGTCGGTCTAGGGGTCAGAGACCAGTAGTGCCTGTACTAAACTACACTCAGCTCCAAACAAAACTTGTCCGGAGCCTGATGAGACGGCCCAGTAGGTAAAGTGCTTATTACACAACGTGACGACCTAAGTTTGGATCCCCAAAATCAATGTAAAAAGTGAAGAGGGGACAGGAGCTCTATACTGTCAGCACAGTGCGCTGGAGACAAATGCGCAACCGGGGCTCTCCAGCCCGCGGTCTAGCTGAAATAAGGGGTTCCAGGTTCCGTGCAGAAACCGGTTCAAAAAATAAAGTGGCAAGCCATTCGGGAAGACATCCCCAGTGGATCTCTGGCTTCCTCATGCAGGGGGGGGGGGGGGGAGACTCTGACTGACTCTTTTCCACCTTAGACGGAGTTTCTAACTTAATACCGTCTCTCACCCACGTTATGGACGTCTAAGAGTCCTGTCTCAGGAGAGCTCTAGCCCGGGCCCCAACTACAGGCTGGAGCTCTTCATTATTCCGCATGGACCGTACACTCCATCCCAGATGAGAAACCTCTAGTACTGAGATCCCCGCCCAAAGACTTGTACTTTGGCTAGTTGGCCCTGGGGACCCTAGTTCCATAGCCCTGTGTGATGTTTGGGTGTCCGTTGAGTCGGGCTCTGGGCCTGGAGCTACCCCATGCCCACTTCAACCGCGTTTACCACCTCTCAAAGCCCGATACCCGAAACTGTCTTGCAGATGCTTGAAGATGCTTGAAAATCCCAGTCGCAAGAATTCAAAAGCGCCTTTCCTGTTAAAAACTGGGAAATTCGTTTGAGAAGTTTCAGTTCCTGTTTCTTGCCGGGTTTCTCCCACCTCCACTTAACCATGTTTCCACGATCTGGGTAATCCTTTCAAGCGGGAAAGGAATTCTCCGGAGTCCTTAATTGAGGGTCGGGAATCCTGGGGGTGGGGAAAGCCTTAAACCCTTCCGGTAGCCGCAGAGGTGCAGGAGCGCGCTCCAGGGAGGCCTGCGGAGCGGCGGCAGGGTGGGTCGGCAGCCCGGAGCGCCCGGAGCGCCCGGAGCGCCTTCCCGGCGAAGCCCAAGCCCGGGGCGGCCAAAGGCACAGCGCCGCCGCACCGGACTCCCGAAGACGGATGCAGGTTTGGACACTGGGTGCCCGTGCCGCTAGCAAACTGCCCCAACCCTACGCTTGCACCTTACTGCAGGACCCAGAAAGTCTCGTCCAACTCCGAACCCGCAAACGCAAAGCGCCAGGTCTTCTTCGCTCCCGCCTGGCGCGACTTCGCGCCACCCCGCCGCGCTGTCGTTTTAGCGGGGTGCCAAAGGCCCGGGTGTGTGCATCACCGCGTGAAGCCACGGCAGTCTACTGCGGGCTAGTTTATGCCTAGAAAGCCTTCGGGTTCTCAAAGGAGGTCCCAGGAAAAGGCCCGAAGCATCTGTCTGCGGCAGGCACAGCGGATCGGAGCTCAGCTCTCCCGGTGCGGAGGAGGGAAATGTGCAGGTACCAGGAGCCGGTCGACTGGCAAGCTCCTCTCAGACTGGAGTGGAGGCTAGAGAGAGAGGAATGGGGCAATGACACCAGGAATCGAAAATCCCCGTGTGGGGCACCGGGGCCCCAAGGTCAAACTCCCTGCAGCCCACAACTCTACAGCCGCCAAGAGAGCCATGAGGACCGTGGCTGCAAAAGGAGACCTGTCTGCGTCTGTGTGGGATCCAGGACGCCTGGGAAGCTGGCGTCTGACCCGCGTCGGAAGGCTCAGGCTCCAAAGGGGAGCGAGGATTCACGCGACCGCCACCGGCGGCCTGCACGACAGCGACCGGACACCTAGCCTGGTCTCACCAGCCCGGGAGACGCCACGGGATTGTTTAACGTAGTGTGACCCGGTGGGAGAAAGCTTCACTCTTGGCGACCGAGTCTCCCTTCTCCAACGGCCTTCTCCTCCATCTCCGTGGGTCGCATCCGCATCCCCGGGTGACCCTGGCTCTGCTAGGATCGCCCTGAAGCCCTGGCCCAAAGTCGGTTGCCCATATTCCCGCCGCCCTCTGGGTCACCAGAATCAGGGCGCTTGGGCCCTGTTTGCGCCAGCGCCGGGCAAGAGGCTTGGCCCTTGGGCCCAGCTCCCCCACCCCACCCCGTGCCCTCGGGTCCTCCCTGTGCACCCACGGCCTCTCGATCCTCTCTCGGGAAAGCGCCAGCCTCCCTTTGCCCCGACGAGAAAGGGCGGAAAGGTCACTTCGGTGCATGTGTGCCAGTGGATGAGGGGAAGGGGGTGACTTTCCCCCCCTTGGTGACCCCCTTTAGGTTTGCAGGCCTGTGACCCACGGAAGGTACGAGTGTGGGACCAGCTGCAGTACGGGTCCTCCCTGAGGGGCCCTTGGCCAGCTGTTGGCGCCCGGGGCTGACCTGCTTGGAGCCACCGCGGACTCCACCGCACCCCTCCCTCCTGGCTCCTTCGCCGCACCCCACCGCCCATCCTCTGGCCGCAGCCCTGCCACTCAGCCTCCGGAGCGAGCAGGCGCCGCGAGCCCTGTGCGCTCACTCACCCCGACTTACCCCCAGCACGGGAGCGCGCGGCTCTCCGGCGGGACAGTCCCTGGAGGCGGCGACGCGGAGGCGCGCGGGCCACTCCCGGGCCGCGGCGGGGTCGGAGGCGAGACTCAGCGCCCCCGCTGCGGCCCCTCCCTCCCCCCCCTCCCCCGGGCCGCCCCGCGCTCCGCCCGAAGGCGGGTCCGCCATAAACAAACGCCGCTCGGTCGCACGTGGAGCGCCGAGCCGCTGCTGCGCCTGGCCACAGCTCGCGGGCTCCGGACGCCCGGCCTCAGGCACCCGGAACCGCCGGGGAGGGCAGGAGAAAGCGCACCGAGCCCAGGCTTGGCCCCCGCCGCCGCCACCTCGCTCGGCTCGGCTGCCGCCCCATGGCTCCGCTGCCGCCGCCGCCCGTGCCGCCCCTGCGTTCCGAGGGCCTTCGCCGCAGCGGGTGCAAGCCCTCCTTTAAGGACTAAACAGGGTCGCCGCCAGCTCTTGCACACACAGCATCCCCGGGAAGGTCGAGGCCCGAGAGACTGGAGAAGAGGAGGAAAGGCGAGCAGAAAGCCAGGACTCGGGTCCACAGCGGACGGGCCATCCCCCGGCCTCGGGCGGAGAGCGGGGCTGCGCAGCTGGTTGGCGACGGATTCAGGGCTGGCGACTGTGCAGAAGCCGCGCCGTGCTCCGGGCCGGTCCCTCGCACCTGCCGGAGCCCGACAGCCTCGGACTCACCTGACCCCTGGCATCCCGATCCCCGTCCCGGCGGCTGCAGCCCGAGCCGGATTCCGCGGGCCTGGAGCGCGGCGAGGTCTAATATGCCCAGAGCCAAGGCGCGATGAAGGAGAAGTCCAAAAATGCGGCCAAAACCAGGAGGGAGAAGGAAAATGGTGAGTTTTATGAGCTGGCCAAGCTGCTCCCGCTGCCGTCGGCCATCACCTCGCAGCTGGACAAAGCGTCCATCATCCGACTCACCACCAGCTACCTGAAGATGCGCGCGGTCTTCCCGGAAGGTGAGGCTGCCGGTGGGCGTCTGGGGACGGGTGGGGGGGGAGGGGTTGCTGCAAAAAGGAGGCTCCGACGCGCGGGAGAAGCCCGCGAGGGCCCCGGCTACTGTGGCCGCGCCTGGTGCTGCGGCCCGGGCTAAGGGAAAGGGACATGGCTGCTCCCAGCCAGGAGTCAGTCACCTCTTCGCTCCGGGGCAGAGTGGGGGAAAAGCGTTATCCCTAGGTTGGTGTTTGCTGCCAAGCTGGCATGCTACTTTATTTGGGTTCTTTCCCCTTCCTTCCCAGCCCTTCTCACCTTCTCTTTCAGTCCTTCCTCCCAACACCAGTTCATTCTCTTCTCTTCTCTTCTCTTCTCTTCTCTTCTCTTCTCTTCTCTTCTCTCTCTCTCTCTCCCATTTTAATTTTATTTCCTTTTCCTTACTTCTTTTCTGCTTTGGGTTCTTCTTCTTCTTCTTCTTCTTCTTCTTCTTCTTCTTCTTCTTCTTCTTCTTCTTCTTCTTCTTCTTCTTCTTCCCCCATCTCTTCTCTCTTCTGCTGGCGGTAAAGGATCTCGCGGCTCTAGCATCTACAAGCGGTTGGATGCAGAGCAAGACCCAGGCACCGCAGGCCAACGCTGCCGATCCGAGCATTTGTGAGCAGCCGCCGGGGCCTTCCAAGGCTTGGATATCGCTTTTTCCAACTCTCCTCCCTTTGCTCTGGGAAACGATGACATGGAAAGGAGACAAGAGATTGGATGAGCCAGGACATAGCCGCAAAGAAAAAAGGGATTGTTTCAAAAGTGGCGGGCGGGCCTGAGTGTAACATTTCAGGATTTAAAAGTGCTAGGGTGCGCGAGTGTCCCTGGGCCGCAGCTCTCCTGCGGACTCGGGTTTGCAGGAAATAGCGGCCTACTGGGTGGGCACGCTCCAGCGGGCTTCCGAGGGTGACCAGCGGTTGGGTCAGGCACCACAGAGAATCAGGTCTCGGTCCGGGGCACTGTCAGGAAGCGCAGCGCTCCGAGGCCTGCTGCCTCCAGGACCTCCGGGCTCCAGGGCCGGCCGTGCAGAGCAGGCCTCTTGGAGAGCCAGCCGGGGAAGGAAGACAGGCTTTGGAGGGTCGTTGCCCCGGTGGCGACAGGTGTCCCTCGGCCACAGGATTGCTCCGTTAGTGCTGTTCACCGCCGGGCGCTGCACCCGAAATCGGCAAGACCCCCCCCCACCCCGCTGCTGCCACCCGCTGTTTTTCCTTTGTCTGAGTCTTAGCTGAATTTTCCTCCACCACCCTGGTGGAGCTCCGGCTTAGCCTCCAGTTCTACGCCCCGGAGCGCGGCCGACTCGGAGCAGCCCGGGGCGGAGGTGGCCGCAGGCGCAGGCTCGGCCGGGCCTCCCAGCCCCGCTTCGGAGCGCTCTGCTCCCGCCCCGCCGTCCTGAAACCTACCTAACTGGGCCCGAGGAAGGTTCCTCGGGACTTCTCTCCTTGTGCGGGAAGCTCTTGGTCTGGGAAGCTCTAGTCTTGACGGCCAACCGTGAGCCCCTTGGCCCGAGAGGTAGAATTGATTCCCGGCTGCCTGAAGTTTCTGTGGAAGTTAAACAACAAAAACAAGCAAACAAACACGAACTTGGTTTTGCAACGGCAGATTTTCTTCAGTCTCCTTCCCACACGGGAAGAGCAGTGTTGTTAGCTACTGTCCTGCGATCCGCCTTCATGTCCGCTTGCTACAAAATAGGTGTGGAGCTCGGGCCTCCTGCCTCGCCCAGCCATACTGGGTTTTAAAAAATAGAAAGAAATTATCAAAAAAGTAAATGATCTGTTGTCAATGAATTCGAACAAACCAGAGATTAGCTGGCAGGGAGGGCTAGGGGCAAAGGACTAACTGTAAGCCAGTCTTGTTTGGGAGCTGGCCAGCAAAGACTACAAAAACCCGGACAATGCTGTGTGTGCCACACAGCAGCCATTTAAACGAGCTCTGGTCTGGGATGCCCGAGAGGGCACTTGGCTGGGTCTTGCGACCCTGCGGGAGTGGGTGCTCTGTGGGTGCTGCCCTGAGCAGCTGGGGCCACCTCTACCTTATAGCCGGTGACTCTAAAGGTTGGCATTCCCTGAAGGGGTCAGCCTGGAGCTATTTGGCTCTAGAAATTTTTGGAAATGGCTCTGAAATTGTGGGGCCAAGGCGAGGAAGGGGGCAGTGCCCTAACTCCATCCCCTGCAATGCTGGCTTAGGAATACAGTCGAGAAGGGGTAGTCTACCCCCAAGGAGCTTGCCCACCCACTCACCCTCATGGTAACCCCCATCTTCAGGTGAGGAGTTAGGGAGCTGGGAGTCTCTCACCAAGAGCGGGTCCTGTGTTTTGAAATATCTCTGTTATACAAAATGAAGTACCCCCTCCTCCCTGTAATTGCTTGAACCTGTTTTGGGGGAACCCAGGTCGGCTGCTTTGATGCCAGTCAAGACTGTGGCTTTCAGGAGACTTGGCCAGGGCAGTCCTGGGCACTAACAAGACCTTTAGATTAGTTCTCCCTTACAAAAGATGCTGAGCAAGAACCCAGCTGCTGAATACAGGTTTGCTCTGAGCAAGGGTGTTCACTGGGTAAAGGAGAATCTAGAAGGCCAACTTAGGAAAGGAAGTAATGTCTTAGAGGACCCCTTCCTAGCTGGGGAAATTGAGGCCAAAGAGGGACAGGCCAGCGGCCAGCTAATGCTGGTAACTGGGAGGCCTGTACTCTGGCAGTGCAGAGGCCACCAGAAAGAGAAACCGGGAAGGGCCAGGCAGCACATTGGAGAAGTCCTGCAGCTTTTGAGGAATGCTTTCCATTTTTGCTGAAGGCTTGAGGGTAGGTGTTCTGAAACATTGTCTCTGTAAAACCGGCCCATCGAGGACTCCGTGTTCACACAGCATCGTTGTAGACCAAGTGAGAGAAAGCACAGAGGAACCTTGCAACAGACGTGGAAAACCACCCTTTCTCTGTGCCCAGAGACACTTGAATAGCGGGGAGGCAGGGGCAACACCTCATGTCAAAGGCTCTCCAGTTTCTACCCTTGTTCCCATGCTAAACTGATATGGAGGTAAACAGGGTGGGGAAGGCATCTCAGCAAAGCTAGCTTTGGAAGAAGGCCTAGAAATAGGGAAAAGGGGGCACCTTAGTGGGTGATTGGGGGTGACATAGCCTGAGCTCTGTTGAGTAATAAGGCCCAGCCTCTGGAGGGGCTTTGAAATATGAGGCAGACCCTACAGAGTGTACCCAGTTTCTACCCGCCAGACCCAGAGCACCCCTGCTGTGGATTCCACCAGTCCATATCCTCTAAGGGAGCTCCGATTGGGCTTCCTGTTAGTGGGTAAGGGTGGTTCGGACCCAGCACACTCATTATTCCTGGCAGGAGAGACTGGCCCAAGGCTAGGTTCAGGAATGGAATCTCCTCTGCTCCTTTTTCATGTTGGAAGGCGAGAAGGCATAGGCGTCTTATCCCAGTGTACTTCAAAGAAAGCAACACACACACACACACACACACACACACACACACACACACACACAGAGAGAGAGAGAGAGAGAGACAGACAGACAGACAGACAGAGACACAGACAGACAGACACATACACACACACACACACACAGAAAGAGAGAGAGAGATACAGACAGACAGACACAGACACAGACACACACACACACAGAGAGAGAGAAAGAGAGAGAGAGAGAGATACAGACAGACAGACACACACACACACACACAGAGAGAGAGAGAGAGAGAGAGAGAGAGACAGACAGACAGACAGAGACACAGACAGACAGACACATACACACACACACACACACACACAGAGAAAGAGAGAGAGAGATACAGACAGACAGACACACACACACACACACACACAGAGAGAGAAAGAGAGAGAGAGAGAGATACAGACAGACAGACAGACACACACACACACACACAGAGAGAGAGAGAGAGAGAGAGAGTGTGTGTTAGTTAGTTAGTTAGTTAGTTAGTTAGTTAGTTAGTTAGTTAGTTCAAGGCCTGAATTACACCAGCAACTGGATTCTTTGGAGTTAAATTCAGTTGCACACAGCCCCTCACCTCTTCATCAAAATACCCAGCAGGATTGGACTGACTTAGGTCATGCTTCCTTCCGTGGATCAAAATGATTTGATTTTGACACTTTGGTAAGGACACTCTTGCCCTATGCTTGTATGGAATTATAAACCCAGGAGGCGCTTGCTATCGAAATCCAAAAACATGTACTTTTTTTTTTTAATAAGACTAACATTTTAAGAGGTGTGTGTGTGTGTGTGTGTGTGTGTGTGTGTGTGTGTGTGTGTGAATTGTTGTCTTTACAACCTTCTCCCTCTCTCCACTTTGGAGCCTGGCACTCCCAGGTTGGTGCAGTCTCTGCCCCCATGCAGCTTTGGACGGGGAACTGGAGCGCTGGGGTACTGCGAGGGGCATGCAGCTGGTGGCTGCACCAGTGGGCATGGGCGCCTGGCTCTTCCGGCCGCTTTCTCCCGAGTGTGACGATTTATCTGCTAAGTACTTTTCAGCCCTGGAGGCTGCTGTCTTAGGGGCCTTCGCCTTGATGTCAGAGTGTACACTCTAGGCCAGGTGTTGTGGGATGCCCAAACCCTGAAGCCAACCCCTTTGTCCCACCAACCAGTAGGTGACAGCCCCACCTTCCGGACCCACCGTCTACAGATACATTACACAGTCCACCTTTGCCACCCGCTTTGAAATGGGGGTGCCAGAAGAGGCTTTTTCAGGGACTTGAGAGGGCGCAGAAGGACTCTGGGGGGGGCGCTGGTGAACTGGGGACAATTTACTGGCTTCTTGTCTACAAAGGAAGTGCATGAGGTGTACTAGCTGTTGGCCCTTCTGGGGAAAACAAGCCAGAGGGCCGGATAACAAGTCTGGCTTTTATACCCCTGCACAGGCTGAGGCCCTAGCAACTGCCCAGCCCGATTCAGGGCAAGGATTCCAGGTGGTGCTCAGATCCAAGTGGTAGATAGGGTCCAGGGGCAGGAGGTTGGGGTGGTGGTGGTGTGGGAGGTGGTGGTGGAGGGATGGACCTGTGTGCTCTTGGATGAAGACTACCAAGGAGCTGGCTCCTTGCCCCCACCCATTCTGACTGGTTTGAAGTTGCCTTCCCCAGAAACGAGGACAAGGACAAGGGACCATGGGATGTAGTAATGGTTTGCATGATGGCGCTCTCTAACTTAGTCCTAAAACAGTGTGGTTTTGAGTGGAGAAGGTCAGAGCTCCTGGGGTAGTCTGAAGAGTGGGAGATGACACCCTAAACAATGGAGGAAAAAGGAGGCCAGGTCTCCACTGTAGAGGAGGCTCCCTAACTGTGTTTTCACACTCTCTTTTTCTCTGCAAGGTAGGGGCCAGGCAGGCCTGCCCCCAGAAGGAGGGGGTATTAATTTCATTACATTTTCACTAGATCCCCGTGTTGGTACAGTGGTATCTGAAAACCCAGAGTCTCTGCACCTGAGTTGCAAGTGGGCAGCCAGCCTCCCAGGGAGAGATTAATTTCTCTTCCTGTCCTAAATCTCTTGGTTTGTGGTCCAATGTGTTGTAGTCTGTGGTTTGTCTGGAGGTACCCCCAAGAGCCTGGCTGAGACCCCCATAGTTACTCCTAAGTTGTTTGTTGACCCACTGACCAAGAGGCCAAGAGAGGAGGGACCCTATGTAGCTTCTTGATGTCAGTGGCCTGCTGGGGTTTAAACTGAAGAACAGGCAATACGGTGGGGGGTGGGGGGCAAGTACCGTACCGGCCCCAGGACAGCAGAGGAAAAACCCCTAGAAATGGACATGTGGGCTTGGCTCCCTCCCCAGCAGTCTCTCCCTGGGGTCTCACCATGTGACCTGGCCTTCTAACTGGGGGCTCCCAGCTTGTCTGTAGAGGTTAATAAGTTGAGGATCTCGATCTTAAGCCTGGGACACTGCTGATGAGGGTGGGGCCTCAGGCTCCCTTCCTGGGAAGAAGCCGGTTTAGGGTCCAGTGTGACCGACCACCATTAACTATGAATTCTGGGGCAGCCCAATCCAGTCTTCAACTCTACCCTTACTCTTCAAATAAATACGTAAATCCCTTGGGTGGGTCTAGATAAGGGCCATTCGCCTCTTCTTTTCATGACAAACCTTACTTTATTCCGTCTCTAAGTTCAGCCCAAAGTATACTTTTATGGGCTGAGTGAAAAGACCTCTCCCATAGCAGCTCCTAATGGAAGAGCTGGCAGAGTCACTGCTGTGGGATGAGGTGGCTGTGTGTGTGTGTGGGGGGGGGGTGGTGAGTGGAGGAATTGTCCCATGGAGCCCAGACACCTCTGCCAGATCCAAAAGAGGCACATTTTCGAGACGTTACAGGAAAATTATAGTGATGTACAAAAACATCCGGGTATTTGAATTATACCGAAAATAGTCCTATGTGCCCAGGGGCTCCCCTGGTTGTGGAGACAGGACCTTCCACAGGTTTCCGGGGAAGCCCGATTATGGAGGTGGCTGGTTTGGAGGTCATTCCCAAATGGGAAGGGTCCCTGGAAGATTCTGGGAGAAGTCAGAAAAGGGGGGAGGGGGAGAGGCAACTTTTCACTGGGGGGTCAAGAGTCAAGGATGACTTCATAGCCATAGTACCACTCAAACGAAGGAAGGCCCCAGAGGCAGGGGAGGGGACAGTCCCTAGTACCCATCTGTCTGACTTCAGCAATTAGATTTCCTAGACCCTTACTAAATTCGTTCTTCTGGGTGAACCTCCTGGAATTTTACACCGTGGTTCTTTCCAAGGATATTCCAAAGGGGACAAAGGCCTGGTGATGCCCAGCTTTCCTCTCCACAAAACAAAGGACCTAGCCTGAAGCGAGGGGTGCTGGGCTGGGGTTAGGTGGGGGGCGGTGTGTGGCTGCTTGGAAGCAGCTGATTTAGAACCACCTTGCTGTAGACAGAGGCTCAGGGGCCGGGATGACAAGCTGCATCCTTGCAGGGCACTGGGGGTGAGGTGGGGGAGAGAATGTGTGTTAACTAGCCACTTCTCCCTGAAGTGAAGACCTGGATGGGAGCAGAAATTAGAGGTTACCCTTTCCTTCAGTTTCCGAATGGTTTCCGGGAAGCTGTACTGGACTTCGGAGTACGGTTTCTATTTCCTAGGTTGGAGGCTCAGAGACCACGTGTAGGTAGGGAACCATACAGAGGGGGGTTGTAGCCACGCTATTTGCTAAGGCTAGCCAGGATGCCTGCTCAGTGTCCAGCCTTGTCAAGTGGCCGCTGACCTGTAGCCCCACACTTAAGGCACACGGGCAGGAGGAGATCTGGACTAGCCTACAGTTCACCAGAGGACGCGCCTGCTGGGTCCCAAGAGTGAACGCCATGGGTTCGAACTCCTGCTGAGAACTGGTCACCTGCCTTTGGAGTGGACAGAGGAAAACCTCTGCGGGACCACAGCAGCTAGCGAGGGTGGGGTGGGCTGGGGTGAGGGACGTGGGGAGAGGGAGACTGGGAAGGGCCGGGCTCTCTTTTCCCAGCTGCACTCTGGGGTAGAAATCTCAGATCTTAAGGGATCCCTGTAGGTGGAGAGGATGGGAGACCCCTGATTGTGTGAGAACAGACAAGTGCCCTGAAAAGCCACCTGAGAGTGCCTGGAGCTCTGGGATCGAAGAGGACCGAGTTCCGGAGAAGCTGTGGGCGCCCAGAAGACAGAGGGTCACGCGACCTGATGATCTTTGCGGGCTGCACAGGGTAGGGGTGGGAAGAGGGCGGGAGCGCAGGGGGAGTATTTACTGGTCAAATCAATACCCCCGTTTGGCTCCCAGGATCACCAGTTTCAAAGCAGATTAGATTACTTTGTGGCATTTCAAATAAAACCGCAATTTCAGAGCCACGAGCACGTGGGTGACCCCCGGGAGCGGTGGGTCAGGCAGGCTCAGGGAGCAAAGGCACGGGACCCCGGACTGGGCTCCCCACCCCGAGGAAGTTTGTCCTCGGGCTTGGGGGGGCGTTGTTTCTGTTTATTTGCTACCCCTTTGGTGTTTTTGGTTGGTTGGTTGGTTTTTATTTGAGACAGGGTTTCTCTGTAGCTCAGGCTGTCCTGAAATCACTCTTAGACCACCAGCCTGGCTTCGAACTCAGAGACCCTCCCTAGTGTTAGGATTAAAGGCACGCGCCACCGTGTCCGGCTGTGAAGCTTTGGGTTTTTAAACCCGGGACACCCGGCTGAGTCTGTGGGGACTCGGGAGCAGGGTGACGGATAGAGGTCGGAGCTGGGGGTGGGGGGAGCGCACGCAGCGGGGGTTCCACGTGTCTGGCCTGGAGCCCTGGCGTCTGTGGGTGCTGCGGCTAAATGGTTTGCTTTATTCCCTTGTCCCAGGTCTAGGAGACGCGTGGGGACAGCCGAGCAGAACAGGGCCCCTGGACAGCGTGGCCAAAGAGCTGGGATCCCATTTGCTGCAGGTAGAGCCAGTGTCGCGGGGCGGCTGCTGTGGGGAGGGGTTCCCCGCGGCGCCTCCAGGACGCAGAGGCGCGGGGCAAGGGGACCTGGGGTGTCTCTGGTCGGGAGTGCAGTCAGGCCTGCGCTACCCACACCCAGCCCTCCTCCAGCTATACCGGAGAGTCAGGCACAGGGCGGCGTCCGGAGCGGGACTGAGTCCTTGGCACTCTGCTTCGCCCTGTGGCAGACCCGGCCGGGCACTGGAGACCAAGCCAGTGTGCCCGCAGCTCGCAAGCAATGCGCCCCAGCTGTCGCTAGAGAAGTTGAGATGGCCGAGGCAGTGCGCGAATCTTTGACTCTCCAGGGTCCCCGATCCCAGGCTAGATTCTTTTAAAACCTTTTCATCTCGCTGCACCCCAACCCCCTATCCCCTGCACTCTGCATTTTATTCTGAGCGGGGAAATTGAGGACGTGGAAGTTATAAGTAGCATCCACGAGGTCGTAGCAAGAGTTGGTCCAGCTCTGTGGCCCTCATCAATAACCCAGATATGGGGCGTCCTCCAGGGCCATCGGTCTTAGAGCTCTTCCTTGATTTGGGGTCAGGCACTAGGTTCCCCAGAACCCTACCCCAACTTGCGGTTGGGGCTGGGCAGCCCCGGCGCCCGCGGCCACTTCCAGCTCAGCGGCTGGGGAAGCTGAGGACAGCGCCACCTTCCTCTCCTCTCAAAGGCGGTTCTCAGAGTCTGGTCAACGACGCGATTCATTCCCTCCCAACTCCTGTCATTTGTCTCTGCCACCGAAAAATGCCCACGGATGGCTATTCTGCATTTCCTTCTTCTATTTTGTGTTTTCTTAAAAAACAAAACAAAACAAAACAAAAGTTCGCGGAAGGCCCTACTGGTGGGAGAGCCAGCGTTGAGCAAACAAAACAGAAACTCCCATCTCTTTGAAAACCTGTGCTCCAAACCCCGGGTGTGACCTAAAACCTGCACTCCCTGGAGTTGGAGAAGGTGGGGGAGCGGGGGCGGTATTTGGAGCCTGGAGCCTTCACAGCCTTAGCGAAGGAAGTAGCAGCAGAGCCCGGTGACGGTGGCCGGGTGAGCCTGCGCCCTCGAGGTCGCTGGGAGCTCACTTGCAGCCCGCAGCACGCTGTTTGGCCGTTGGCTTATTTCAACCCCTTGCTACCGTGACCTTCATCCTCAGTGACAACTGAGACCTAGGCACCCAGAAGAAACCCGGTGGGTAAAGTGAACTCCTTCCGACTGGGTAATCCCTGTGGGGGTGATGCCCCACACTTCCCTTTAAGAACAGGATTTTTATTTATTTATTTATTTATTTATTTATTTATTTATTTATTTATTTATTTTTTTGAAGCTACTCCTGACAACTTTCAATTTTTAATCGTAACTCCACTCATTTCCTTAGACGCAGTGAGAGATCCGTTTAGTATTTCTTAAATGAATTTGAAGTCCAGCATCCAGATCAGAACGTTAGAAATTGACTTTTGGTTTTCATATCTGAAATGTCACCTATTCTGTCAGGAAAATACTATATAGCTGAGTTAAAAGTGGAATGATGTTTTTAAAAGTGATTTTACCTTTAATGTAGACAGGTTAGATGACAAAGAATTTTGGTAGCAAACTATGTGATAAAGCAAATGTAAGGGGATCTTCAAATTTCGTTTCTACGTCGTTCTTTTTACATCTCCTCCCCTTTGAAGGAGTGTTTTGAAGAAACTCAAAGGTAATCTGCTTTCAATTACATGCTGTAAAAATAGAATTTGTAGCCAGAAATTAGTTTGGAATATTTTTATGGGTGCACATTCTGAGATGTATGGAGCTTTTTTTTTTAACCAACTTTTTTGTCCCCTTTGGGGAGGGGGGTTCCTGAACTTAAAATACGAACAAATACAATATAGTTTCTTCTTTTCCAAAAGCATTTCGTTTTGTCGTTGACAGTTAGTTGTTACTTCCTTTGTTGGCTGAATCACTTTTTACAATCCCACGTTATTTCTGGAGGGTTAGCCAACTCAGACAGAAACCAGAATTTCATTGGAGTCCCTTTCATTTTTCAGAAATTGATACTTGTTTCCTCCCTGACTTTGGCAAAGGTCATTTGATCTCTTTCAAAGTCTAAAGCTTGATTCTGTAGACACGGTCTGGTAGAATAATCGGACATATTGTTTTATTTTCTGGTGAATGGCAATGGTAGGAATTTATTATTCAAGCGGTACTTAGGGGTAACTAGAAAACTGTGGCGAATAAACTGTTGGTCCTTGTGGTATAAGCTGCTGCCAATTCCCACATTAAGTAGTCTGTAGAGCGGTAGATGTTCCCCTAAGAACCATAGAACACCGGATTCGTTCTAAGTGCTAAAATAAGCCCAAACAACAAAGGCACGGCGGCGTTCAAATTGAGCGGGTTAGGACTTCTCAGACATTTTGCGTGGTTCTGTATGTGGATGTGAGATTGTTTTACAAGTGCTTTGAGAGCCTGGCTTGGGAAGTAGACTTTGAGCAGGGTACCTGGAGCCCCTGGGTTCGGTTCTTTACATAACAAAAATGCTCATACATAATTTTGTCCCAGGGCCCCATGCATGCTGAGCAAGCACCCTCCCCCACGAAGCAACGCCCCTCAGCCCTTCTCCTCACTGATGAAGTCTAATTGCATTCTCTACCCTGACACTTTCTCTTTACAGACCCTGGATGGCTTCGTTTTTGTGGTGGCCTCTGATGGCAAAATCATGTATATATCTGAGACCGCTTCTGTCCATTTAGGGCTGTCCCAGGTAGGTACTGCCTGATTCTACGGATCTATTGGAATAGTAAATGTTAACGGTCATGACAGTTTTCCCAACCTGAAATGAGTCTGCTTAAGATCTGCTTTGGTGTGTGAGCACAACCCATAATTGTAACCCCCTCCTGGGACACTACACCTTTCTTTTGGCTCCGAGGTCAATTCAGTGTATCTCAGCTGTGGTCAGCCCTGTACTGAGATTTTGCCAGATTTCCTGACCTGTCACTTAGCAATGTGAGGTGGCACCGGACAGAGCTTCCCCCGGGGGACCCTTCTGCCCTTGCTCCCTGTCTGCATGTGAGATCAGGCCTTGCTGTGGACTGAAAGGCAAACTCTCTTTCCACGTGGGTTTTGTGTGACATGTACACTGGGGAGACTAAAAGGGAAGGGTGGACTCGTGGGTCGTTCCCATGGAATTCAGGGTCGTTTTTTTCTGAGTTTTTTTTTCTGGCTCAGTGGTTGTTTCAGTAAAGTGTTTTATAGGCAGCACAGTCAGCTCACTACTACTGTGCAAGGCCCTGATTTCTTAGAACTTCTCCAGAGTACCATTCCTTATAGGAAGGAGGTGTCCCCAGCTTGTCTGTCCCCAGAGAACTTGCTAGGTGGCTTAATGGCATATCTGGCCAGGGAGAGCTGAAGGGTCACTCCTGTTTCCTCCATTCATGGCTGATGGTGACACGCTCCATTTTTTTTAAAAAAAAAAAGTTCTTTGACCAATGTCATGTGTGTATATAACGACTCCGACTCCTCTACCGCCCCACCCCCTCTCCCTCCCTCACACCACTTCCAACACCTTTCCCACATTCTGGTCTTTTTTCTTCCGTGTGGCTGCTAGCTTGAAGTGACTCCCTGGAGCCTGGTGGAGTCATCAGTGAGTAGACAAGGCACCGACTCCCCTTCTCTCGGGGATCTCTAATCAGTAGTTCTGCAGGGAGGGGAGGGGCCTCAAGCCCATCCCCCAGCCATGCTGGTCCCAGCCTGAGGATTCCCCAGAGCTCCTGAGCCTAAGAGGCAACGGTGGTAGAAATGTCCCTTTTAGGACTGAGAGGTCAACGTGACACATTCTCTGGAGCAGCCATGAGCCTGTGCAGTGACCACCTCTCAGTGCAAAGAAAAGCTGAGAGGAGCCTCTGTCTGCGGCCATAAACACCAATATTACAAGCTCACTTGGGAAGTCACAGTTTTTATAGAGGTAGGAACTCAATGTTTCTCTCTGTCAGTGTAACCGAGGTGGAAGACACTGGAATTAGTGATCATATGGAGAATGGGAGACACCCAAAGACACTGAACCCCAGGCTTTTTCCTGTAGTTAAGCAAAAATTAGCTTTCTCATTGAAAGGAAAAATCACTAAATTTGGAAACCCACTCGTGGTGCAGTTCCTTTTGTTTTTCCTTCGAGCGACACATTTGCAAACATTTTGTCACTGGTGTTTGACCTCCTCTGTGTTATGCCCTTCTCCTGTCCAAGGGGGTCTGTGCCTCTGTGCTGCTCAAGCAAAGTAAGTGAATTGCACATTCCAGTTGGGTGGAGGTTTCTTTTCCTCCAGATGCTCTCTCCTCCTCCCTCCCTCCCTCTCTCCCTCCTTCCCTCCACCTCCCCCATCCACTGCTTCTTCTCCCCCTCTTCCCACCCCCTTCTTTAGAAAATAACACCAGCTCTTCTGAATACAGTTTATACCTGGTGACTCATAGGATTAACATACTTGTAAGACTGGAAGTACTGTTGACAACATGAAATGTACTGTCTGTAGGGCTGGGAACAGAGCTCAGTGGTGGAACACAGACTGCACCAAGGTCCCTAGTTCAATTCCCAAAACGGGGAAGAAAGAAGGGCGAGAAGACGGAAGGGAGACTTGTCATGTGGTTATTTTTCCAGGAATTTTCTAGATCACTGAGTGCAGAACTAGCCAGGCCCTTGTACCCAGACTGGTTTATTCTCCTGACTTGACTTGGTGTGTGGTCAAATGACCTTGATCGGATTATTTTTCACTTTTATTTGTAATTTGTAAGATCACTGTTAGTCCTACAATGATGTCATGACTATGACAAAACATCTCCTGCACTTTTAGGCTGGCCGCTCAGCAATCCTTTAAAGTAATGAAGTCACTGTTATTGAAAGGTGGATGTAGATCTGAGCTGGGATCAGCTGTATTGCTTTCATTGTCTGGTTGGATGGCACTTAAGGTCTGGGAACCATAATTTAAGTATGAAAATCGTGCCTCTGACCCTCTCTCAAGGCACAGGTGGAATAAAAACATCTTGTAATTTATTAGCACCTTCGTTTGAACCCAGGTGTAGAGCCCTTTCGTGGGTCCCTGTTAGGACTGGCCAGTTATTGGGAACATGCTGGCACAGCCTGGGTCCTGGGGTGGCTACTTCTTTTCTAGGTGGCTTGGTCTAGGTCTAGCTTCCACTGGCCACTTTCCCCTTTGCATGTGGGAAATCGGATGGACTGGTCATGGACACTCAGTGAAGAATGACCAAAGCATGGTGACAGGCCTGATTTGTTCAGCAGAAGGAAAGGTAGGCGGCCATGAGGTGTGGGTCACGTTTCCTTTTGGTGAGGCAGGGAAATAAAACTTGGTAGCACCACTTTTGAAAGGGGAGAGGGGCCTCATGCTGCTATGTTGCAAGAAGGCTGGAGGGAGATGCCTTTTGATCATGCATCCCCGAAGAAAGGACAGTTTAGCTAGAGGGAAGGCAAACCAGTCATGTAGAAGAAATGGCTTCTTCCTGATTCCCAAGGGAGGCTGTGAGCCCCAGTCAGCAGCTCCAAAACAGGGTTAAGGCTGCTGCTCCTGCCCAGAGCCCCTCCCTCATCTGTGTCAGGGCTATCTTGGTGAGCTGTTTAAATAAGCCACAGCAAATCTGCCCCTAAACCTGCCTCCTGCTCAGGATTAATGCCACTGAGGGAAAGCTAGGCAGAGCAGATCGTCAGTGTTTTCTGTCTTCTTTACTTAAATAGTAAAGAGGAGTATTGAATGGGATACCATGCCTACTGCCCTTTAAAAACACGTTTTGCAGCTGGGCGGTGGTGGCACATGCCTGTAGCACTTGGGAGGCAGCAGCAGGTGGATCTCTGTGAGTTTGATGCCAGCCTGGTCTACAGAGCAAGTTCCAGGACAGCCTCCAAAGCTACAGAGAAACCCTGTCTTGAAAAAAAAAAAAAAAACCAACAACAACAGAAATATATATATATATCATCCTTTGGGTTATTTCTGTAATTACCCAAATTTGAAGTCAATATGATAAACATTGGTGTTATTACATTTATTTAAAGATGGTTCTTAAAGAAGATTACTAAAAGTGTTGGGGTTAGGGATGCATCTCAGTGGTGGGCATGCAGCATGGGTTCGATACCCAGAACAGGAAAATAAAATAAAGTTGCTTTAGTAAGATTTTAGAGAGCAAGCAGCTTAGCGATCCTGTGAATGCTGTCTGATGAATGTCAGCCAGAGCCATTCACAGCTTCTCCTTGCTCAGGGCCATCCATGCCGTGTGCAGAGAACCTACAGTAACATCATCCAGGTAGACGGAGCTCCTGGGGAGCCCAGGTTACACTCTGCAGTGGAGAGATCGTGGGGAGCACAAGCCCCATGAGCCACAACTATGCAAAAGCTCACAGAAAGGGATTGCTCTGTCAGAATGATCTGAGGTAAAAAGAATCCTGGATGTTTGAAGAATCCATCTGCATTTAAAGCCCATTATTAAACTTTAAACATAAATGTTGGAATAAGAAATCTATTTCTCAGGGGAGAATTTTTTCCTTTATTTTGATTTTCTGTTAGTAAACAAATGAGATCACTGCTGCCTAATTCTGGTTTAAAATGACAGAAATGATCACACACGAGCTGTGTCCTCAGCCCAAGTGCGGAAATAGAGACTCTTTAGGTCCAAAGTCTGCTCAGTGTTTGTGCTCATACTTAAAACACACAGACATGCTTAATGTCACTGGATGGGTATTTGGGGGGCATCTTTATCTGTGAACATTTATTAAAGGACTCCCCTCCCTCTCTCCCTCTTCCTTCAATTTGTTAATAGAATCATTTACTTATGTTTGATGAACATGTCGTGTATACATTTTAAGTATCCATATGGTTTAAATATAACCAAGTTATGTTATATAATGTCTAGGTAACTAATACTCATTTTCAAAGATGTGTACACATATGTGAAATAGCTGTTTATGAGACACATAAAGAAAAATGCAATATTTGAGAAGGATGCCAGAAACTGGCCAATAAAAATAGCAGCCACGGTGTTCAGGGACACGAGACAGAATCCCTTTTACTCTGGGAATAAAGGGCAGCGTCTCATGTTTGTTTACATAGCTTGAACCCTGAAGCTCAAACCATCTTAATTTAAAATGCTTCATCTGTTATACTCAGCAAAACGCCCCAGCAGCGCCGTGAACATTTCCCAGGGGTCTAGTGACTCTGCCTTTCTGCACGAAATCTGTCCCTCACTGTCGAACTTATCATATCAGCTTTCTGGGCAGGAAGAAACCATTCAGCAAAGCATTAAAAAGCTCTTAGCAGGAACGCCATTGCTTTTATAGCCGTCAGGGTTTTACAGATACTGAAACATCTCATTGAAGTTGTTTTAATAAGGCTGAGGTGGAGACCTAGGGAGTTTCACCGAGACAACGTGTATTGGGGGCTGGGGTGATATAGCCACGTTTCTTTCAGCATTCAAAAGCATGACTACATATATAAATACAGGAAGCAAGCCGGGCGGTGGTGGCGCACGCCTTGAATCCCAGCACTCCGGAGGCAGAGCCAAGTGGATCTCTGTGAGTCCAAGGTCAGCTTGGTCTACAGAGCAAGATCCAGGACAGGCACCAAAACTACACAGAGAAACCCTGTCTCGAAAAACAAAAACAAAAACAAAAACAAACAAAAAAAATTACAGGAAGTACCATGTCAACCATAATTTTGAGTTAAAGTCAGCACTGTTATATATTACTCCATATTTTTTCTGTGAAGACATTTCCATTCTTGAAGGCTATGGAGCTTCCCAGACAGCCTTAGAGTTATCCCATTCATTCTTATTTATTTATTTATTTGTTTGTTTGTTTGTTTGTTTGTTTACTTAGTTAGTTAGTTAGTTTAATTTTTGGTTTTTCAAGACATGATTTCTCTGTGCAACAGTCCTGACTGTCCTGGAACTCACTCTGTAGACCAGGCTGGCCTCAAACTCACTCATGGAGATCCATCTGCCTCTGCTTCCTGAGTGCTGGGATTGAAGGTGTGAGCCACCACCGCCTGGCTGCATTCATTGATAATGAACCCTGGAGCTCAAAAGACCGAGTCCTTCATCCACAAATCTTGGCTTTCCTGAGAACCAGAGCTCTGAAACCAGAGAAAGCAGTTTAATGAAAATGCAGGTCTGTTCTGCAATTACAGAAATCAAAGACATCATTTGAGTACGTACTTTTTTTCAAACAGAACTTTAACTAAGATTGAATGCTCAGTTCCTTCTCCAACAGCAAGTAAGGGAGAAATAACTGGGCAATATAAAATCCACTCCTGCCTCTGGTTTATTTTGTTTTTAAAATAAGCCATTGAAATTCGGGAGGATGGGGGTGCGAGTGGACGGGGAGGTTGGTGAGGTCAGGAAGGGAAACCAGAAGGAGCCAGTCTGTCAACTGCTGATTTGGACTCTCCCATGGCCTTCCCAGTGGATTTCCCCAGACACCTTCAGAGACAGGCAGTGTCCCGTCTTGGACAAGGTGGCTGGTTTACTCAACCTTTTAGGAATTAACAAAAATGCTATGCAAGAAAAATGCTTCGTTTTTATTTATTTTTTAGTGAAATCTTCTGGCTGAGGAGATGGCTCATTGGTGAGGGTGCTTGTCACCAGAGCTTAATCTTCAGACAAGTTCAATTCCCAGAACCCACTCTGTGCAAGGAGAGAACCAAATCAAAAAGCTGTCCTCTGGCCTCCCCATGTGCAAGCCTCCCTCCCAACATACCTCCACACCACACCTCCACATGTACATACCCCCCAACACACACACACACACACACACACATACACCATACCTCCACATGTGCATATCCCCCAAGACACACACATAACATACCTACACATGAGCATACCCCCAGCATACACATTCAACACACCTCTACAAGTGTGTACCCCCCAACACACACACACACAACACACCTCCACATGAGCATACCCCCCAACACACACACAACACACCTCCAACATACATACAACACACCTCCACATGAGCATGCCTCCTCACAACACACACAACACACCTCCACATGTGCATACCCCCAACACACACACACATACAACACACCTCCACATGAGTATACCCCCAGCATACACATACAACACACCTCTTCATGTGCATACCTCCAACACACACACACACACACACAACACACCTCCACATGAGCTTGCCCTCCCAACACACACAGCACATCTCCACCTGAACATGCCCACCAACACATACAACACACCTCCACATGTGCATGTCCTCTCAACACACACACACAACACACCTCTATATGGGCATGCTCCCCAACACATACATACAAACAAATAAACAAGTAACCAATAGCCAAATGTAATTTGAAGATGTTTTGAAGTCGTGCACTCTATTTTCACATAGGCAGATCTTCACTGGGGTCGGTTGTGAAGCCTCAGGTTTGGAGTGTGAGGGTTAAGTAGCTGGCAGGGAGAAGGTCTGCACTTGGATTCCCCATTGCTGTTTGCATAATATCCGAAGGAAAGACTTCACAAGTGATGTAGGAATACAATGGTGGATGCAGCTGGGGGCGAGGGAAGACTTAGAAATGTCATTTATGTCAAAAGGCAAAGTCACTCCCACATCTTGACAAACTGGAAGCACTGGCTAGGAAGGATGGGGGAAGTAGTCAGCTCTTCATGGCTTCGTGGCTGGGAGCTGGATGCTAATGTGAAGCTGTGGGTCCTGGGAAAGCATGTCACTAAGCTGTTTCCTGAGGTGGCACCGTCAGGGTCACCCCTGGACAGATGATCCTGTGACCCATAGCAACGATCTCTGGATACAGCCTCAGTACCACCCACTTAAAGTGTCTGAGGCCAGGGACAGCACCAGCAACACAGCCTCTCTCTGTCATCTTGACCTGCCCTTGCCTGGGCAGGACTAAGAAGCCTTCACATCACCTAAGGTTCTTGCCACCCGAGGGCACTTTCTGAGTGTGCTTTGAGTTTCTCCCTACACTGGCTCTGTTGGAATTAGTATCACCGCTCCTAGGCCCCCTGAGTAACACAGGGTATGATAACTCAATGTGCAAGACCCATCGACACTGCACAGAAAGCTGTTCCACGGCCCTGTCTGGCCCTGTCTGGCCCTGTCTGGCCTACAGGCCTGCTGTGGGATGCCCTGTGAGTGTGTCTGGGAGTTGGTGATGCCCAAATGTTGAGACAGCAACCTTAGGCAGTAACTGCTGTTTCCTGTTGCCTAAGCTCCGCCTCCTTAGGTCACAGTTCGTGCTGAGGGACACAGCCACACCTTGGGTAGAACCACAGAATAAGCAGTCAGCTTGGACCAGGAGGGTCAGAGACACATTCCTGGCAACGCCAGGGAGCTCTGGCAGTGCCCGGGGCATGGTTCAGTGCTGACACAGAAGGAGCCTTTGTCTGATAGCATGGGAGATCCCCAGCTGGTCAGCCTCTGAGTGGATGTGGCTCTCCAGAGGTGCCGAAGGCTCAAGGCAGCTGGACTCCAGCTGGCTCTTCCCCTCACACAGCATGTAAGTGAGGGTCAAGGACACGGCCCCAGCTTGAGTCTGTTGTGAGATGTTCTCTGTCTGAAGGACACTGCCCGGGCTTCCCTCTATGGGTACCACCTCCAGCCTTCAGTGAACCTCTTCTGCTCAGGACTCTCTGGAAGCTCAAACCTGTGCTCTTGACCTTTTCAGGGGGTGGGGTTGGGGGCACAGTTCAGAGCTCTGCAAACAGGAACATGTTTCCACCTCTGCATTTGGCCAAGGTGTGGGTTGCAAGGACAGACCCACATCCCATTCCTTAGCGTGGTGTGAGCCCGTGGCACACCTGGTCTGTCCTTCTGGCCCTTCCTTGCACCCGCTCTGGATAGACCTGTGACGTGTCGGACCCTTCCCTCCCTCTGCAGGTGGAGCTCACGGGCAACAGCATTTATGAGTACATCCATCCTTCTGACCACGACGAGATGACAGCTGTCCTCTCAGCCCATCCCCCACTCCACCATCACCTGCTCCAAGGTTCGTCCTCCACACCACGGGAGACCAGAATGAAGCAAGGTCGCGCTCTTACTCTGACCAGAGGGTTCCCGTGGGCTGGTTTGGGTCAGCTAACGGCAGCACCCCTTATGCTCGGGCGCTGCTCGCTTGCAGTGAGTGGGTCAAGCCCACGGCATTGTGCATGCTGGCTGAGCGCTCTGCCACTTCGTCCCCTGCTTGCCTCTGTTTTCACCAACAGTTGTGGAGTCCCCACTACGCGCCACTGGCCGTTCAGTATCAGGTCGCAGGCTGTTCCCCTCACAAGCTCCTGGTTTAAAATCCCAGTGCTGCCTACCATGAGTCTAGGTCCAGCCTGCCGCTTCTGAGAACAGAGTCAGGGACTGGAGGATGTGAGATATCTGGGGAAACTACATCTGTGTAATTTAGGTGCAATTAGCATTTTATTTGCACATGACTGGAGTCTTTCAACCATGCTGGGGTCATTAGAATCTTGGCTTGGTTACCACAGACATTGCAGATATGTCAAAACATTCATGCAGTGGACACTTGGAAACTTACTGAGTGATGAGGCCCATGAACAAATCTTAATTTAACACACGACGATTGCAGATAGTTATATTCATATTGCCATGTGTAGATATTTTTGGTAATTCTTTCCCCACAGAGCTGGTTTCTCTTGTAATCTGCTTCATGCATTTGGAAGCATTCTGAGCAGGGACTTTAGTTTGTGTGCCATGGCACACAAAAAGCTCTGGGCATCTCACACACGCCTCCTTAAATTACAACTGTGATGAGTGCTAGGAAGATACACAACCTATTCCAGAGGCCTTTCAACCCTCCCAGCAGCCCGGGTCTCCTGTGTTCCTGGGGCTACAGTTCCCAGCATGCTCAAAATCTTCCTGTGTGAGGCCTGGAAAAGGAAGGGAGGAAATGGTCAGCAGACGGCTCAGCAGGTAAAGGCTGAGCCGTGATGGGGGAGTTCTGGAGAGGCAAAGACTTGGGGAAGGGCATTCCAAAATGACAACCATCTTACCCAGCTATGGTGTCTCAGAGCCCACCATGTAGCTGGCAAGAGGTGACCATGGACAGGGGCTAAGTTGTGACTGGCACTTGGTACCTGCTGCTTGGAGGGAAGTTGGACACTTCTGGGCCTTTCCAACAACAGCTCAAGCAGCCACTGTGGCACCCAGTTCCTCTGTGGCCTTCAAGAGGGAAGATGCCACTGTCAGGCATCTTGGAAACCTGTTGGTTTCCAAGGCTCTTGCTATGGTGATGGCTCAGGCTGCATTGCTTCAAAGTTTTGGCAACCATATTGAGGTGGGCAAGGTCTCTTGCCCTCTGCATTCAGACTCCGGTAGATGGCAGAGCTCTCTGGGTCAGGGTCTGGCCATGGATGAGGAGGTCTCTGGCTCCTGTGTCTAGGGATTTGCTGGTGCAGTTTGGGAGGTTGCTGGGGACGGAGGCAGGACAATCACCTGTCTAACGGTGCCTCTGCTTTCAGAATACGAGATAGAGCGGTCTTTCTTCCTCCGAATGAAATGCGTCTTGGCAAAAAGAAATGCAGGCCTGACATGCAGTGGATACAAGGTACACTGGGTTCCTGGTGGGGATGGGAATGGTGAGCAGGGGTTTTTACTGAGCATTTTATATTCTCCTTCACACTTGAGGCAGGAGAGAGGGTGAGGGGAATCTACCATGTCCACCATGACAAAAGTATTGAGCAAGGCTCAGAATGGATTATGAGCCCAAAGACCTGGCACTTTACACGGATGTTCCAGGCTGGTTGGATTTCATCATGTAAGACCAGGATTGCGGTGGCTTAGCAGAGACATTTGTCCCTGCATCTATGAGTTCCACTTTGGCTGCCACAGATCAGCTCCACTAGACCATCCATGCCCCCTGAGTTTGTCGAGTATCCATCCACATTCCAGGGCAGGATCTCAGAGCAGCCGTGAGCAGTTGCTTTACAGAGATGTTGCTCTAATGCTGGAATGTTCAACTAAACCTGGTACCCAAGATGGTGTTTCACATAACCACCGAAGCCTTCCCACGTGCCAAGCAGGCTCTGTGGCTCCACTTCCAATGGTCATCTTGGCCTTCTGAAGGGTGTGACACTGGCTTTATCTTATCCTCAAGAATGGGAGGTAATTGGAGAAGGGGTAGGGCACCGAGCTGAGGTGCAGCTGAGACTTCCCGGCCTCGCCCACGTTTCTTCCTGAACTTCCCCAGGTAATGCCACTTGCTGAGGTTAATTCCAGAATCTAGGACCAGATCAACGACATGGCTAGTTGGCAATACCTCAGTGTCAGAGATGGTCATTTCCAGGTGGGAGGGTGGGTTCTAGACAACCTGCCAGGGACCCCTGCAGACCCTTCACCCCGTTCCTCACCCTCCCAGGAGTCTCCGGGGCTGTTTCTCCTCCTGGGGGAGTGGGGGCTGTGAACCATTGCTGCCCTGGAGCTTGAGGCCCTTATGCTGGTAACTCCTTCCACTTGCCCCTTGGAAAAGGAGGAAGGGGGGCTTGGGGTCTATGAGGCGTTTGTGCTTTTAGCTTCTCTTTTTGGAACACCCCTCGTCAGCCACAGGCTCTTCCTTCTGCCAGTGAACTCTTCCTGTGACCCTGGCCTTAACCCCACTTCTCACTTTTATTTTACGGAGTTACTTTTTGCATGGCTGGGATTAAACCCAGGGCCTGACCTGCACCAGGCAGACACTAACCACCAAGCTCTCCCATATCTCATGCTTCAACAGCTTGAGGGATACACTTGCTGTTTTTCCCAGTCACGAAGCCTCCTAGAGTCAGAGCAGGAAGCCCTTAGCTCTGCCCGAACCCTGGACTTCCAAATTCATGTCTCCCCTGTCTGTCTTGTCCTCAATTGACCCATCAGGAAAGTGGGAGAACAGGGAAGAACGGAGTGATTTTAATATTTCTGCCAGCTCCGTAAGTTTGTGAATCCTGTAGAGAGAATTTTTGAAAAGGGGATGTGTTAGGGCTGTGGATGTAGCCCAGTTGGTAGAGTGCTTGCCTAGCACCCAGGAAGCCCTGGGTTCGATCCCCACCCAGCACAACATAAATTGGGTATGATGCCTGTAACCCCAGCACTTGGGAGGTGGAGGCAGAAGGACAAGTCCAAGGTCATCCTCCATTATGTTGTGAGTTTGAGCTAGCCTAGGCTACATGAGACCTGGCACAGGGTCGGGTAGGGGGTAGAGACAGAGAACAGAAGCGCTAAGCACTCAGATGACCACTTTTAGCAACTATGGTCCTTGTAGGAGTTCATGTGTTTACATGGCAAACACACTTACTCAATTGTGGGTGTAAGATGGCTCAGGAACCTTCAGGTGCCTCATTTGCCCTGGGAACTGCACGACCTCTCCAGTATGGTCTTTGGCTCTCTAACTATTGAGAGGGCTTCTGTTCAAGAGTGGAATAGATAGATACTCTGGCTTATTGTTTATATTTGCTTATTTATTTAGTCTTTTTTTTTTTTTTTTTTTTTTTTTTTTTTTAGGCAGGGTTTCTCTGTGTAGTCCTGGCTGTCCTAGAACTTGCTCTGTAGACCAGGCTGGTCTTGAACTCACAGAGATCCGCCTGCCTCTGCCTCCTGAGTGTTGTGGTTAAAGGTGTGTGCCAGCACTGCTTGGTGGCTTTTTGTATATTACAATTAAAATTATAAACAAAATCAAAGTCCCATACATTGGCCTAGGAAGATGGCTCAGTTGGCAGAGTCCTTGCCATGCAGGCATAAGGACTGGAGTTTGAATCCTTAGCACTGGCCGAAACAATTGAAATAAATACAGATTTTACCAAGAGAATTTTTAATCTCCTGGAGTGATAAGAACATGTTGGGTGATAGAAATTTCAGGCTCAATCCCAGTGGGTGTTGGAAAACATTTTAATTACTGGCAAGCATTCATAGGAGAGTAAGTAGTCCCCTCGCATGTCTTTGCTGTGTTCTTGAGTCAAACTTGGCCACGAGCTGACATCCAAGTCCATCATGTGTTAGTGAACCTGGATCTGCAGCATCTCTCCCTCACACCTGACTGCATGAGAAGTGCTTGTTTCTTTAGGATGTTGTTTCTTAAGGCAGAGACCTAGATCCTTTCTCCTGAGCAAGCAGCCAACCAGGTTCTCTTACAGCATGTTGACAATACAACTCTGCAGAAAATGGGCTGAAGAATGTTCTAGCACTTAAAAAATAAACCAGACACGAAACCAAACCTGAGCCTCGAGCAGCAGTGCCCACTGAGCCTGTGCTCTCTTCCCAGGTCATCCACTGCAGCGGTTACTTGAAGATCAGGCAGTATATGCTGGACATGTCCCTGTACGACTCCTGCTACCAGATTGTGGGGTTGGTGGCCGTGGGCCAGTCACTGCCACCCAGTGCCATCACAGAGATCAAGCTGCACAGCAACATGTTCATGTTTAGGGCCAGCCTTGACCTGAAGCTCATATTCCTGGATTCCAGGTGAGTCTCGCACTTGCTATGACAATTGCTGTGACGGTCCATGGTGGGAGCTGGTCCTTGAGCGCTACATGTTAGTGAGGCAACTTGTAAGAAGTGAGAACTACTAAGAGTGTGGGTTAGCCAGGGGTTAGTCATGAAGGGAAAGCATTCACGACAGACAGGATGCAGGGACTTGTTTTAACTAATTACCTAACGTTTGAATCATCTTGCAAGCTTGTGATGAGAATACACATTATGATGTAAGAGAGCCCTTCCTTTCTTCCTTTCCTCTTCCCTTCCTTCCTCCCCCAACTTCTCACTTTCTTTTGAGATAGGGTTTCACGTAGCCCAGGCTGGCCTCCAGGTCGCTATGTATCTGAGGATGCCCTTGAGAATATTTGACCCTCCTGCCTCCTGCTCTGGAGTACGAGGATAACAGACATGTACCATCACATTTTGTTTTCCCTTCCTGAAAGCTTTACGTCCCTCCTCATCTCTCCACCGCATCGGTGGGACTTTGGAATCAAAGGTTTCCCATTCTGAGCACGTGTGAAACTCCTCCTTCTGTGACAATCACCTTAAGTCAGTGTGGGGAGCAGACAAGTCGCCTTCCTTGGGAGGAGGCTTGACCACAGCCTGTGGATACCGCGTCAGTGTTTGGCTGGAGAAGGGAAGGGTGACTGAGGCCGAGCATGGATTTTGTTTGCTGGACAAGGCCTTGCTGGAGCTGTCTCTGTCCTTACTCAGAGCGTGCTTCAGGGCGCCAGAGAGAAAAGGTTTGTGTTTGTTTGTTTTGAGACAGGATTTCTCTGTGTAGCCCTGGCTGCCCTGGGACCCATTTTGTAAACCAGGCTGGCCTTGAACTCACAGAGATCTGCCTGCCTCTGCCTCCCAAGTGCTGGTTTTAAAGGCGTGTGCCACCATGCCTGTCATTGAAAATTTGCTGTTTGATTGATAGCAGGTATTTTTATGAGACATCTGCAGTATTTTAATACTGGTGTACTACACATTCTGGAATGTCCCAGCCTCCACAGATCTTGAGGCCTTAGCAGGTAGGGCCTCTTCCAGTGTACTTCAGTGAAATGTCGTCGGTCAGCCGTGCCCACTACTCGCCGCTTGAAAGTCTTCAGAGAGGTGAAGGCAGACAGCAGATGTGACGCAGTTGAAAGCTCAAAGCTTGATGATTACCTGCAAGGCTGAGCTGCCGCTTGGCTTGTGGGTTCCTTAGCTGCATAGGCCAAGGTCCTTCCAGGAACTCCAGGGTTCAAGCAATCCTCCTGCCTCAATGAGAAGCCGAGGCCACAGGCATGTGCTGCAATGCTGGGCTACTGGGTTTTTTTTTTTTTTTTCTGTTCTATTTTGTTTTCAAGTTAATGAAATAGTGTAAAGACTCATATATGTTATTCTATTACTTGTGAAGCTGAGGCAGGAGGATTGCTGTGAGTTCCAGGCTAACCTAAGGCAGATTCAAAGCCAGCTTGGCTACAGAGCAAGGCTGTCTCAAATAAACCAAGCCAAAAACAAAACAAAACAAAACAAACAACAAAACCCCACAACTTACAAAGAAAGGAAAAATATTCATTATAATATCCCATGGAAGTGAGCATTTTACACACTTACTGATTCTATTGAGAAGAGACAAATCTATCTGGTCCCGGGTGGGACGGGAGACATGAAGTTAGTCAGGATCAGTCTTCATGTTCAAGCTATTCAAAGGGTCAAGTAGGAACGTGGCATTACAGAATGCACAGAGTCACCCTACAATTCCAAGCAAAGAGTAAACGGAACTAACTCATTGGCCAGAACCTTCTGGGACAGCTGAATGGCGGCAAATTCTGTTGTTTCCTGCAGAAGCAGAGACTGCAGGTTGAGGGGTGGGAGCTTCCTCAGAGTCTGGTAGGTACGATAATGAGGACTCCAGACAGTAGGCAGGACATGGGCTGTGCACGGTCACATCACGACTGAAGAAATGCAGAGGAAACGGCTGGTTTCTTCCTCTCTTTGCCTCTGTCCTCCTTAGTGCTGTGACAATCACCATGGCCAAAAGGCAGTCGGGGAGAAAAGGGTTTATCCAACTTACCCTTAAACTTCATCTCTGAAGGAAGTCAGGGTAGGAATTCAAACAGGGCAGGAACCTGGAGGCAGGAGCTGATACAGAGGTCATGGAGGGGAGCTGCTCACTGACTTGCTCCCCATGGCGTGCTCAGCCAGCCCAGGGATGGCACCACTCACCATGGGCTGGGCCCTCCCGCACTGATCACTAATTGAGAAAATGCCCTACAGCAGGATCTGATGGAGGCATTTTCTCAACTGAGGGTTTCTCCTCTCAGATGACTCTAGCTGTGTCAAGTTGACATAAAACCAGCCAACATAGCTTCCTTGTATTTCTCAGACAATTCAAGAAAACCCCAAGAGACCACTTGAATTTTCTCAAAGAGGAAGAAGAGATCATGTCCCCAGAAGAGCGACCCAAAATCTTTTCTGATTGGCTGTTCAGCTCATGGCACTTTGAAATGTGGAGGGCCTTTTCAGGGAAGGGTGAGGGCTAGCTCAGAAGCCAGGCTGCTGTCGTGTAGGAGACACTTAAGGGGATCGGGACCCTTCACAGTCGATTCCATGTCCGTCTTGTCACAGCAACATGATCTTGAAAGGCCTCTCGGCTAGAGCCAGCTCTGGGAGGCCATCACTAGTCAGGTCGGTGGTTCTGTCAGCACCCACGCCATGGAGCTAGAGCAGGGACGGGGTTGGCCGAGTTCCCCCAAGTCACAGGAGCAAGGGTGGTGGTCCTCGGGGAGCAGCTGCTGGCTGCCCACCCAGCATAATCCCAGACACAACTGAACTCGGTTTAACCTGGCGTTTGGACTCTCTGGGTTTTGTGGTTTCGCTTTGATACTGTAGCTGGTGCTTTCGTTAAGGCTGGGTGAAGCCAGCGATGTTTGGAGTCTGGCACATCTCTTTGACAGGTCTATAGACACTGGAGGTTTGAACGAACCCAGGAAGGCATCCTGCCAAGCCCCTTCCCTGCCCTTTAATTTTTAAAGTTGGTGAATAGTTGGATGAGAACGTGGTGCATGTGTTTCTGATTCTTTGTCACGTTCAGGTCCTTGCTGTATTAGCTCAATGGTCCAGGAACTGGATAAGCCTTTCAGTCCATGCTGCAGAGACATCTGGGTTTTTTGGGGGGTCAGCCAGCTATCTTCACCTTCCTCCCGCCCAGTCAGGAGCCAGTGAGATCTCCCACAGACTCACCTGGAGCCCCGTTCCCTCCCCACCTTAGAGGAACACCACGGGGATACATGCGGCAAACGAGAGAGCCACTGTGAGGAAATCTGAGGCTCTGAGAGAAGCATGAGCCACAGTCCGAGAAGATTGAAGAATGGAAGTGGGGTCACGTTTCCTGGTTCTGCCTGTGGCTAGCACTTCACAGCTGGCAAGCAGGGCCCTCAGTGCCAGCCTTCAGGAACCCCCATCCCTCCGCCATCTCCAGAACTGACTTCTCCCTGCCGCCACGCTGCTTTTGAAATCCTTTATCCTGCCCTTTCATCTGTCCTTAAATATCTGTCACCAGCATGCTTAGGGCCGCCTACCCTTTTTAAGGGCACAGCTCCCAGCTTGATTAGGCCAAGTCCATGAAGCCTACCTCTGCCACACACACTTTCACCCCCGGAAAGGGCAGCCCAACATGGTACTGATGAGGGCTCAGTTGCTGACAGCCATTTCTCTTCAAAGTGATGAAGTGGGAAATTAATATGTCTGGGACTTGATGAGAGGTGAGGGATCATGTCCCAGACGTTCTGGGACAGACTTCCACTGCAGAGGAGAGTGGGCACCTCACCTTTTAGCTGGAATATTTCCAGTCACTACACTGTTTTGGATAGGTCTGGAGGGTTCAAACAGTTACTCTGTAAATCCCGTTAGTAGGGACCATCCAACTGTAAGCTCTGGATTAACTGTAACCACCCAATTAACAATGTAGAACAGCCATGTGAACAGCCAACACAGAGCCTCAGCACCCGTCAACAGACAAGGAAATAAACAAAACACAAAACGTGGTGTCTACATCAAACTAAGTAGCAAGTAGACAGTCATAGACAGGCATGTTCAGGACACACGCTATGACAGTGCACCTTAAACACCTCATCCTGTGTGAAGGGAGGCAGAAGCCAGAGGGTCACACACATATCATTCGATTTAGGACACACAAGTTCAGGGAGACAGGAAGTTGAACGGAGGGCAAGGGCTTTAACAAAGGGACTGGAGGTATACAGGGAAGGCAGACTAAAAGGCATTATTCCGAAGGCGAGGCGTTTCTTCTGTTTGGGGTGATGAGAAAGTGTGGGAAGATGATCACCATACAGTGTGGATATTGTTGTTAATGCCACTAAATCATGCACATAAAATGGTTACGACAGTACATATTATGGTATGTATATTTTATTAGAACTAAACAAATAAAGGAGCCCGGGAGAAGGTTCAGTGGGCAAAGTGTCTGCTATGTGGGCATGATGACGGCCCGAGTTCAGGTCCCCAGGAAGCATGCACAAAAGCCACACATGGCAGTGCAGCCTATAACCCCAGCGCTGGAAGACAGAAGGGTGGCTGGGGCTTGCACGCATTTACCCACACATAGAACAAAACAGGTTCATGAAGGGCTCCAGCAACAGGACCCCAGAGCGGCTCCTCCCCATCATGCAGATTGTTTCAATGTTGGCATCAAAGCATTCCCCTTGGCACCCACAGACAGGCAGGGTTCAAGAGAGATCCAGTTGCTAAGCCATCCCAAACATGCCTGTAGCCATTGGTTCCAGGACATTCGCGCTCACAGTTCTCCATCCTACCCAGAGCTAAACTTCAAAGACTTCCTTCCTGTCAAAAAGATCATTCCCAAACCAACACCCCCCACCCCTGGGCCCCTTCACACTTGATTAGTAGGCAAAGCAAACAGCGGTTTAAAGGAAGGGCCCAAGGGCAGCTTGACTCATGGAACTACCATCCTTCCACAGGGTGACGGAGCTTACAGGCTATGAGCCACAAGACCTTATCGAAAAGACGCTGTACCATCACGTTCACGGCTGTGACACCTTCCACCTCCGCTATGCGCACCACCTCTGTGAGTATTGAGCCGCCGGGCCAGGGTGGAGGCCCCAAGGACAGGAAGGGACTGTGCTTGGGGCAGCAGTATGTGAGAATCATGAGGTACAGGGTGACTTCCTTCACCACTGCTGACAATGGCCCCTGCTGCCTGTTCCCCGCTACCCATAAGCATGATCCCAGTGATAGTGCCAGACCCCGGGGTCCTGGGTTCTAGACTTGCAGGCCCAGCTAATCTATGGAATCTAGACTCCAATTATGAATACCAGCAGCTTTAGTACAAGAACAGTGCGGAGCCCTTACTGTGTATGGCCTGGCACTGCATTAAGAAATTAAACAGACTAGCAACCTGTGAGAGAGATCTTATGTTCATAGTCTTCATTTTCCCTTCAAGGGTGGTGAAGTTCAGAGAGGGCATCCACTTGCCTGTGGTCATATAGACAGAACCGGGAGCCAAACCTCAGCGGAGTTCTGCTGCTGAGTCACCCCACTGCGACGCCGGAGCTCCCTTATGTTCTACCATAAGGGAAACTGGCTTCTCAAGTGAGCTGGCAGGATTCGATTTGCCCGTGGAGGCAGTTTGTGGACCCAGGGTTTGGAGCAGGTGTGCTTAAGAGATGTCACTTTGCTTCAAGAATCCGGAGACTAATTTGGGTGGGGTGAAATATTTTATCCTTCTACTGTCTGGGCCTATCAGGCCCATAGCAAATCCCGGATATTCAGTGGGATGCAAGGGTTGGGTAAACTGGGGGCTTCTATGTGTGGCCTGGGTTTATATGCTGGGTGCTTGTCTTGTTCTGGATCAGCTAAAAGATGTTAGAGGACATTTGCTGGCATCCCTGGAGGTAGTTGGCAGATCCAGTGGCTACACTGTCCTCTTGGCTATGCAGTGTTACCAGGGTTGGTGAACAAGATATCATCCGGCTGTTTTCCTCTCTCCAAGTCCATAGGGAGACCTACCGTGACCAGATTCCTCTTCCTCACCCCTTGGCACACAGAGATGAGGGGTTAGGAATAGTGTGTGTGTGTGTGTGTGTGTGTGTGTGTGTGTGTGTGTGTGTGGTGTGTGTGTGTGTGTGTGTGTGTATGATGTTCTGTGTATGCTGTATATGCACATGTGTGTGCACAAGTGTGAAAGCCAGAGGTCTCATGGGAAGTTTGCTATCTCAAGATATTACCCGGACCTGAGGGAACTCTGACAGGGAGTTGGCAACCCAGACTCCCAGGCCCTGGGTTCCATCCCAGTAGGATCAAAAGTTCAAGTCATCCTCATTTATCTATCTATCTATCTATCTATCTATCTATCTATCTATCTATCTATCTATGTATCTATCCAGGGTCTTACTGTGTGTTCCAGCTGTCCTGGAACACACTCTGTAGACCAGGCTAGCCTCTAACTCACAGATACCTGCTGGCTCTGCTTGCCTCCTGAATGCTGGGATTAAAGGCATGTACCACCATACCAGTCAAGCAGGCATCCTTATCTGTAAAGAGCGTTTGAAACCTGCCTGGGATACATGAGACCTTGTCTCAAAAGGAAAGCTGCTGCTGTCAGGGTTCTCGGTCCTGGGGTGCTCTGGGAGCCAGTGGGAGGCCCCCGCCTCAGCCTTGATTGAATAAAAGAGGGAAGAGTGGCCAACATTTCTACATGGCAGTTCCATCGTTCTTGGCTGAGAACTGCCTGTGAGTGATATTAATCCCCTGACTCATTCCATGTCTGGTCAGAGTGGGCTTTGCTTAAGCAAGGTCTCCAGCAGGAGAGCAGATGCCTGCAGCTGGAAGTGGACACCAGCCAGCACCAAAGCCAACTTCTCAGTCCCTCTTCAGACCCCCACTCCTTGTCAGCTGGGCTCTTGTATACAGAAGCAACACCTCTCCCTGGGGCCTCTCACCTTCCCTGTCTGAGGTCCCTGCTGACTAACCGGAGCATCCTCACAGCCATCCCCACAACCATACTCCTGCTCCACGAAGAGTGAAAGGTGCTGAGTCCCCCACCCCCACCCCAGTCGGATACCCACACTGCCATCCCTCCTCTCTAGACGTGTCTAGCTGCTGCCTGGTTCCCCAGAACCCTAGGAAAGCGGTCTGGCTTCTTGTTCTTGAGGATTCTTTCACTTCATGATGTTTAGATCCTTGTGGGGACCAGATGAGTTTCCTGGGGTTGCCATGGCAAACCACCACAGCCCAGGGAGCTGTAACAAGAGGCATTCATTTCTCCACAGTGCGAGGCTAGAAGTCTGAGCTCAAGGTGTCTGCAATGGCTCCTCCTGAGGCCTCTGCCCCGTGTTCTCATGTGGTCAGCGCTCTGTGTGTCTGTTCTCACGGCCCCATTATCTTATAAACACACTGGGCATACTGGGCCAGGACCCTGTGACCTCTGCCACCACATTTACCTCTATAAAGGCACTGTCTCCAAACAGTCTGCTCTGTGGTGCAAGGGGGTGAGAATTTCAGCTTAGAGTTTGCGTGGCACAATTCAGCCTGTAGCAGGGACATTCTCTGACACCTCTGTGATGCAGGCCCTTTTTTGTAACTTGGTAAGAAAGCCCCATTTTATAAGGAGGTCACCTCCCATGGTGTCATGGAGATGAGGAAAGTCGATGAGGCAATCCAAGTACCACAAAGGCACCTACTCTACTGCCTTGTCCATGCTCAGCAAGGCGGACCCCATCCTGACCACGCATGCAGCAGGGCTGGTTAAGAGAGAAGGCTGTTACACAGCAGGACAGAGGGGCGGTTGGTACACAGCAGGACAGGGGGGTGGTTGTTGTTACACAGCAGGACAGAGGGATGGTTGTTACACAGCAGGACAGAGGGGTGGTTGGTACACAGCAGGACAGAGGGATGGTTGTTGTTACACAGCAGGACAGAGGGGTGGTTGGTACACAGCAGGACAGGGGGGTGGTTGTTGTTACACAGCAGGACAGAGGGATGGTTGTTACACAGCAGGACAGAGGGGTGGTTGTTACACAGCAGGACAGAGGGGTGGTTGTTACACAGCAGGACAGAGGGATGGTTGTTGTTACACAGCAGGACAGAGGGGTGGTTGTTACACAGCAGAACAGAGGGATGGTTGTTACACAGCAGGACAGAGGGATGGTTGTTACACAGCAGGACAGAGGGGTGGTTGTTACACAGCAGGACAGAGGGATGGTTGTTGTTACACAGCAGGACAGAGGGATGGTTGTTACACAGCAGGACAGAGGGGTGGTTGGTACACAGCAGGACAGAGGGATGGTTGTTGTTACACAGCAGGACAGAGGGGTGGTTGGTACACAGCAGGACAGGGGGGTGGTTGTTGTTACACAGCAGGACAGAGGGATGGTTGTTACACAGCAGGACAGAGGGGTGGTTGTTACACAGCAGGACAGAGGGGTGGTTGTTACACAGCAGGACAGAGGGATGGTTGTTGTTACACAGCAGGACAGAGGGGTGGTTGGTACACAGCAGAACAGAGGGATGGTTGTTACACAGCAGGACAGAGGGATGGTTGTTACACAGCAGGACAGAGGGGTGGTTGTTACACAGCAGGACAGAGGGGTGGTTGGTACACAGCAGGACAGAGGGGTGGTTGGTACACAGCAGGACAGAGGGGTGGTTGTTACACAGCAGGACAGAGGGGTGGTTGTTACACAGCAGGACAGAGGGGTGGTTGTTACACAGCAGGACAGAGGGGTGGTTGTTGTTACACAGCAGGACAGAGGGGTGGTTGGTACACAGCAGGACAGAGGGGTGGTTGTTACACAGCAGGACAGAGGGGTGGTTGTTACACAGCAGGACAGAGGGATGGTTGTTACACAGCAGGACAGAGGGATGGTTGTTACACAGCAGGACAGAGGGATGGTTGTTGTTACACAGCAGGACAGAGGGATGGTTGTTGTTACACAGCAGGACAGAGGGATGGTTGTTACACAGCAGGACAGAGGGATGGTTGTTGTTACACAGCAGGACAGGGGGATGGTTGTTACACAGCAGGACAGGGGGATGGTTGTTACACAGCAGGACAGAGGGGTGGTTGGTACACAGCAGGACAGGGGGATGGTTGCTATGCAGCAGTTGATCTGGCTGTTACATGGCAAGATTGCTGCATCCCCTCTGCATATATTCCTAAAGGGGTTGGAGCCTCAGGTATGTTAGATTTCTGCTTCCCAACCTCCTATACAAAATGTTTTCCCAGTTAAAACAAAACAAGGGCTGGAGAGATGGCTCAGAGGTTAAGAGCACAAACTGCTCTTCCAGAGGTCCTGAGTTCAATTCCCAGCAACCACATGGTGGCTCACAACCATCTGTAATGAGATCTGGCGCCCTCTTCTATATACATAATAAATAAATCTTAAAAACAAAACAAAACAAGACACCTGAGTTTTCATTCTGGTTAGAAAACTCAAACCCCTTCTTTGTTAAAACTTTAGAAGAAGAAGAAGAAAAGCCAAAAAGAAGAAAATGATGATTGCCCATCATTTTACCAGTTAGATAACAATTCATGCATATGGAGCCCCATCTGTCTGCCAGTGTTTCTCACAGGAATGGTGTCGTCTTCACAACTGTATGTTAGTGACTGTGATTATCCTTCTACAAATGAGGGCTGAGGCACAGGTTGATGATGTCATATTTTTCTTTGGGCTGCCAGCTCACAAATAACAACACGGAGACTTATTAATTGTGAAAGCTCAACCTTAGCTTAGGCTTGTCCCCAACTTGCTCTTATAACTTAAATTAACCTGCTTCTATTAATCTACATTTTGCCATGTGGCTTTTCACTATTCTTTTATTCTGTTTGTCTGACTCACTCCCTGTCTTGTTGGCATCTCCCTGGAGCAATTCACATGCCTCGATTCCTCCTCCTCCTCTCTCTCCCCAGAACTCCTATCTCTCCTGCCTAGCTATTGGCCATTCAGCTCTTTATTAAACCAATCACAGTCACACATCTTCACACAGTGTAAAAGAATATTCCCCAACAGGCTAGTTGGTAGAGCACAATCAGTTTGAGTGGGCATGTGCCTGCAGACCCATTTTTAAAGTTAGGATTGCATCCTATTCATTTCTGAGTCTTACGTTTTCTCTTGCATCATGTGCATTGTCTACAGCAAGACAAACCCCTATTGATCACTTCAGTGTCTGCACAGTACTCCACAGTTATCTTACCTTCCCCCTTGAACACATAAGTCCCCTCCTCTGAAGTTCTGGAACCTTAAACAAGATTGCAGTGAATCTTTTTGCACATCGGTCTATTTATTTCATGCATAATTCCCACAGACCCATCCCTAGAAATGTGTGGCTTCAGTGAGCCACCAGACTGCTTTCCAAAAAGCTCTGAGTCATCCTCCACTAACCCTTTCACAGGCCTACATCACAGATCATCAGCTGGTATAGATTGCCACTTTTTCTTAAATAAAAGTCACACAATATAAAATCCAACTTTTTGACCATTTTCAGTGGGTTTTAGAATGTCCACATTACATCTGTCACCCTTATATCATCCCAGAACACTGTCACCCTCTCCAGAAGTGCCTGCTCTGTGTCCTTTATCCCTGCCCCTTCCTCCCTTGGAGCGCACAGGCACCATCAGCTCTGGCCCTATGGATTTGCCTGTCATGGCTGGCTCACATAATAGAACCACATGGTATTCATTTCTTTTTGAGAACCTGCCTTTGAATCAATAAGTTGAGCATTTCCTCATTTTGTCCTTTTATGTTTATTCTTTGGCAGTGTCTTGGGGTTTCTATTGCTGTGAAGAGACGCCATAACTATGGCAACTCTTATAAAGGAAAACATTTAATTGAGGTGGTTGGCTTATAATCTAGAGGTTCAGTCCATCATCATCATGGCAGGGAGCATGGCAGCATGCAGGCAGACATGGTGCTGGAGCTGAGTGTCCTTACATCTTGATCCAAAGGCAACAGGAAGTGAACTGAAACATTGGGCATGGCTTGATCATATATGAGACCTCAAAGTCCACCTCCACAGTGACACACTTCCTCCAACAAAACCACACCTACTCCAACAAAGCCACACCTCTAATAGTGATGCTCCTTATGAGCTTATGGGGGCCAATTACATTTAAACTACCACAGGCAATTTGTACATGCCCTTCAATCACATTGCTCTTAGGTCTAAATGCTTTTCATTAACAACCATGAAGTCTCTCTGTGTATTCAAGAGTATGTTCGTGTGTGCGTGTGGTGTGTGTGTGTGTGTGTACATGTCTGCATGTGCATGTATGTATATTGTTTGTCTGTTTGTTTGAGACTGGGTCTCATACTGTGGTTAGTCTGGTGATCACTCTGTAGCCCAGGCTAGCCCCAAACCTGTAGCGATCCTCCCACATGCTGGAATTACAGGTGAGGCATCACACCTGCCTGGATAAGACAGAGTTAGTTTATCCTAAATATTTGGAGAACCAAATCACAGACACTTCAGAGATTTTATTGCCTTTGATATGCAAGACTGACAGTCTCTTGACTATCAATCTATTCCACTGCCCTGGTGCATCAAAATGTCTTGAAGTGCTTGTTACAGCTGCTGACACAGATCCACCATGAACAGCAGGAAGCCTGGGGCATGCTGCGCAGGCTGGGGGCTCTGCTTGTAGACACCATGAGGACTGTTTGTGTTGGATGTGCACCTTGTTGTGTGTGGGGTCCTTTAGTTCCAGCGAGCCTCCCTGTCACAGCCTTAGCCCCTCTGTTTTCTCCCCTTGTAGCTGTCCAGGTGGTTTCCAGGTAGGGGTCCCAGGCCAGCCCTGGCCTGAGAAGCAGGAATGTTCTAGAGCTGGGGTGAAATCCCCGCCATGCCTGCCTTTGCTCAGCTTTCTCCCCTCCACTGCCCGCCCACAGCTTCCGGTACTTTTCTTCCTCCTGGGCTTTCCTCCATCTGCCTACTTGAGGGTTGCAAGGGGGAGTCGCAGTTTATGGGCGCACAGAGGCTTCAGGGGAGCCGCTCAGCTGCCCAGCCTTGGCACGCATGCACAGAAGGTGGTTCATGGGCCCAATTTTCAGGAGCTGTGTCACTAAGCAGAGGGCTTTCTAACATGAGCAGCACAGGAAATTAACAGCCCAAGGAAAATGGGTAATTGGGAAGAAAATATAAATGGCACTCAAGTCGGGAGCAGGTTCCCAGTGAACACACACATCCTGACAGATGGCAAATGTCAGCACCAATCTGACACTTGGCTGAAATGCACTGAAATTAGCGTTCTGTTTAAACAACATCATCCCTCTGCCGGTTAAAGGTTTGGGGGATTAAAACATAATTGGGGCATTTCGGTACTAAAAAGCTAATCGGATTTTACCACTCTGCAGGTACTGGTGATGTCTGGGGGCTTTTTCTCCCATGAAAACAGTAACTGTTCAATCAGGGCTCTTAACAAGAGGGGAGGGCTACTCCAGGGAGTGTGCAAAGTTATAGGTGACATTCCTTCATGTGTGTGTGTGTGTGTGTGTGTGTGTGTGTGTGTATGTGTGTGTGTGTGTATGTGTGTATGTGTGTATGTGTGTGTGTGTGTTCTCAAAGGTCCTTTGCCCTAGAAGGCTCTGTGTTGGGGGGTAGGGCAGGGCCTCCAGAGGCCCCCAGGATTCATGTCACCTTGTATTTACAGTGCTGGTGAAGGGCCAGGTCACCACCAAATACTACCGGCTGCTGTCCAAGCTGGGCGGCTGGGTGTGGGTGCAGAGCTACGCCACCGTGGTCCACAACAGCCGCTCCTCCCGGCCCCACTGCATCGTGAGTGTCAATTATGTCCTCACGTAAGTCAGTCCATTTGTTCTCTCCCTGCTCTCTCTTCTGTCCCTCGCCACAGCGCTCCAAGAAGTGGCACCTCCCACTCCCCTTGCTTTCTAAAGCCGTCCGTCTCCTCTTTTTGTCTTACTGGAATGATCGGTAGCTTGGGAGGTCCTAACTAGGAACCTGTGCCAGGGAGCGGCAGCGATGATGAGGGAGCCCTCTAGGCTATAGTTTAGATCCTGGGACAGAGCTCAAGTCGGGGCCCAGGAGGGGACAGCGTGTAAAGAGGGTGGATTCATGTCCGGTGTCAGGTACACACATCTGTGCTTCTGCCATTAGGAACAGACACCATCTCCCAGTTGTCTGTCTTCTTCCCACATATTCTGTTCCTAATGATGGTAAGTATTTGGTCCCTGAAAGACCCAAGTTTAATTTAAAAAAATTTTTTTTTGTTTTGGAGACAGAGTCTTGTCATTAGTCCAGGCTAGCCTCACCTTCATGATCCTCCCCCTTCAGCCTCCCAAGTACTGGGATTACAGGCATGGGCCACCAGATGACGCAGATGAGTATAAATCCACTAGAAGTCATAGGCACACCTTCCCGGAACACCTACACATGTCTCTCACTCTCTATGTCCCCAGCCTCAGCCAAAGAAAGGTCCTCCTCTGTGTCCTAAACACTGTGAGGATTCAGACTCTAGGTTCTTTCACAGGATGGTCGCCAGGTTACTTTGTGTTCTAGGACGATGATCTGGCAAAACCACGTGGGAGAAAATGCCTCTGCCCCTTAATTCACTAGCCAGGAAAGGCAGCATTCTGCAGCAGCTCTCCCTTTGGGAGTGTGACTTTGCCAGTTGGTTCTGCAGGCTGGACATGGGTCCATGTGACAGTGGGTGAGGTTAGGAGCTGGCTCCCAACAGGCTCATCCCTCCAAGCTTCTGGGGCACTCAACAGAGAACAGTTAGGCCCCAATTACACAATAAGGGCCGTCGGGGTCACTGGGGTTGGGGTCACTGGGGTTGGGGTCGCTGGGGTTGCTGCCCTTCAGCTTGGCCTTGTTAGCATGCCTACCCTTTGCCATGGTCAAAGAGCCCTTGGGAAGGGTACCTGGGCTGCATGGTGTAGCTAGAGAGTTTCTCTCTGGGTCCTGCCAAGCCCCCCACAGTCCCGCAGCCCACTTATAAAATAATCACTCAGACGCTTATATTACTTATAAACTGTATGGCCATGGCAGGCTTCTTGCTATCTAGTTCTTATATCTTAAATTAACCCATTTCTAAAACTCTATACCTTGCCACATAGCTCATGGCTTACCGGTTTCTTAACATCTGCTTCTCATGTTGGCCACGGCTGGCAGCGCATCCCCTGACTCAGCCTTCCTCTTCCCAGAATTCTCCTCAATGTTTGTCCCGCCTATACTATACTTCCTGCCTGGCTACTGGCCAATCAGTGCTTTATTTATTAATCAATCGGAGCAACACATTTTCACAGCATACAGAACATCCCATAGCAGCATGGGTTTAGAGAAGGCATATTACTTACCACCATTCTTGCCAGACAGTTCTGTCCTTGCTTAGCACTCTCTGGGCCACACTGGAACTGATGGTGGCTTTTGTCAGGATGAGATGTCCTTCTAGCCAACATCACACACATCCAGCCTCAGATAAGAGATGTGATGGGACTTGAGGGTGAGCTTGTTCAGGGCTCTGCTCTTCCCCCAGGCATGGGCTGCTGGACGTGACTTGCCATCTCTTGCTTTCCAGGGATATTGAATACAAGGAGCTTCAGCTGTCTCTGGACCAGGCGTCCACTTCTAAGCCTCAGGACTCCTGGAGAACCACCCTGTCTACCTCACAAGAAACTAGGAAATCAGCTAAACCCAAAAACACGAAGATGAAGACAAAGCTGAGAACAAACCCTTACCCCCCACAGGTAACACACACACATGGGGCAAGATGGCGTCTATCTAGGGCCCCAGGATACCTGGGCATGAACTAGTGAACTAGGAATCTCAGGCTCAGGGGTGTCCTTGCAGAGCAAGAAAAGGTCCCTGAGGGATGTTTTTGACGGTATGGTAATGACACCTTCAGATAGCAACACCCCAGGTAAATTGTCAAGAATGAGAAAAACCCAGCTAACTCAGAAGGGCACATGGGCCCTCTGAATCCATGTGAATACAGGCTACAGAACCTGTATATTCTGTTTTGGAGGTGTGGGGGGGGGGTCTCACTATGTTGACCAGGCTAGATTTGAACTCCTGCCTCAAGTGATCCTCTGTTCCATTCCTCAATAGCTAAGACAGGTGTGTGCTACCTCACTTGGCTTACTGGTAATATCAAAATGAAACTTTGCCCTCTTAAAATGTCATGACTGAGCTCTAGGGATGTGGCAAGTGTCCACAATCATCTGGCGTGTGGTCATCTTGGAGTATAGGATCTTTCCACTCAGGGACCTCCTAGTAACATTGGGGTCAGGGCCTCCGAAGATCCGGTCTTGTGGGAGTAGAAGGTAGCTTGCTCGTGGCCTCTGATGGCCTCTCATCTGTCTTTTTGCTGTGCAGCAATACAGCTCGTTCCAAATGGACAAACTGGAGTGCAGCCAGGCGGGAAGCTGGAGAGCTAGTCCCCCCCCAAATGCTCCAGCTCCCCCAGAACAGCAGCTCCATTCAGAAGGCAGCGACCTTTTATACGGGCCGCCCTACAGCCTCCCCTTCTCCTACCATTACGGACACTTCCCCTTGGACCCGCATGTCTTCAGCAGCAAGAAGCCAGCATTGCCCGCCAAGTTCGGGCAGCCCCAAGGATCCCCATGTGAGGTGGCACGCTTTTTCCTGAGCACACTGCCAGCCAGCAGCGAATGCCAATGGCATTATGCCAACCCCCTAGTGCCCAGCAGCCCATCGCCAGCTAAAAACCTTTCTGAGCCTCCTGTAAATGCTGCCCGGCATGGACCTGTGCCAAACTATGAAGGTGGGTCCCATTTGCATGAGGGGAAGGGGAGGGGGCCGGCATCAGCAGCGGTGAGTGGTAGATGGAAAAAGAACCTTCGTGCTTTGGGCAAACTTGGGCTTTTTCTGTTTCTAAGTAGGGATTACCTTGTTTCCTACTGCCAATCATGGCTTCACAGGAATGAGGAATGACTGGGTTACAGGTCACGTGTCCCAAGAACACCAGAGACAGTATAAAGAGCGAAGGGGAACAGAGTGCCCAGACCACCCATATAACTCCTGGCTTTATTCATGCTCCAACAGGGAGACAAAAATGATTTTCCAAACCAGCTCCCATGTTTGTCAACACCCCAGCTGCATCCATGAGATGCCTTTTCACTGTACCTCAGAGTTAATGGCAGAAACATTGGCTCTCTTCCTAGGCCAGTTTTCAAACTACAGAAAACCGAAGTAGAAATTCCTGGCCTTGTGTGTGTGTGGGGGGGGGGGGGGGGGGGGGAGCCATGAACACAGACCAATTAACATGGACTCTCCCAGCCTCTGTTTTTCTCTCTGTAAAATGGGATTGCAGCCTATGTGGTGAGGCTACTTAGCACACTCCAGGTGCCCGGCAGGGCTGGCCTTTTAACTTTCTCTGTTAGCAAGTAAGTGGGAAGAGCCAGCCCACTATCTGGGACACTGAGATTTCTGTTAGCACACTAGACCATCACCAGCAGAGGAGGAAAGTAAGTCCTGAGGCTAGCGGTGGGAAGATATAAACCAGTTCCATCTAGACCTGGTGGCTGCTCAGAGCACTGAGCAAGCTGGTTGGTGCAAATGGGCTGCAGGAACCCCTGAAGTGAGGGTAAATGTCATACTAAGATGCTACATATGCCCTAGGGGTAAAAAAAAAAAATCAGCATTTATTAAGAAGTTCCCTGAAATGTGTGCCCCCTTGACCCTGTTTTCTCTCTCCCATGGTTTTCCTTTCTGTGCAAACTCTGAGGATATGACCCCAAGTTGTGAGTAGTCTACATTTCAAGGCCAGATCTGAGCAGGGGGACAATCATGGGAGAACATGGTTTTCAAAAGCAGACAACTTAGAAGAGACCACATCAGCCACTCGGGCACCCTGCCTTAGCCACAGCCTGCCCAGCAGCCATGATCCCTCCTTGGGATGGTTGGATCCCCTATACTCATAAATGCAAGGGTCCCCCACAGTCAAGGAAAGAAAAAGTAAAGGTCCTTGTAAACATCCACGTGAGACAGACTTATTATTTCTTTGTATCTAAGGATTGGCTAATGATATAACACACAGAATTTGACTTTTATTACTATTTTACTATTTCAAAGAAAAAAACAGCCACCTACTTGTCTCATTTGATTAGAAGTGGGTGGGGAAGGACCAAAGGGGCTAATTTGAGGCGATTTGTGACCAACTTCCTTGTCTTCGGTATTAAAAGAAAACAAAGGCCTCATGGGAAAGCTCAGGGGAGTTACTTGAATGGGCATGGTTAATACTTTTAATTATGGGTCTACTAAACAGCCCAGAGCCGTTAACACCCCCTCCCTCCCTCCCACCCACCCACCCACACTGAGGAATTAGTGAGCCTGGCAGACCGGGCACTGTGGAGAGGACCCTGCTTAGCTTCCACTACTGTCCAGCAAGGTGTCCGCTAGCTCCGTGTGACTTTGGAGCATCTTTTAATACTGATGCCACGCTGGCGTGTTTGGCTCTGTTGTTTTAGGCGTATTACTTAGCATGAATCCCACCTGTTCCCCTTAAAGCTCCCAGCACGTTTCCAACAGCGTCTCCTGATTGGCACTGGTGGAGGAGGAGGAGGAGGAGGAGGAGGACTCTGTGCGCGATGGGAGCGGGTTGAGGAAGGCTGTGGCTCGGTGTATGACAGAGGGGGCACACGTGGCTCTGCACGATTGACTGAGGGCACGTGTGACTCCGTGCGTAAACGCGAAGGCCCGCGTGGCTCTCTGTGCGTGACTGAGGGCAGGTGTGTCTGCGTGCAGGGTCAAGGGTGCCTGTGGCTCCGGGCAGAGCAGAGGACTGCTGTGTCTCTGAGTGCAATTCTCTAACCTGTCTCTTGTCCCCCTGCAGCGCCCGCCGCCGCCGCCGCCACCGCCGCGCGCAGGTTCGGCGAGGACCCCGCGCCCCCAAGCTTCCCGAGCTGCGGCCACTACCGCGAGGAGCCGGCGCTGGGCCCCGCCAAGGCGGCGCGCCAGGGGTCCCGGGACGGAGCCCGGCTGGCGCTGGCCCGAGCGCCCCCCGAGTGCTGCGCGCCCCCCGCCCCCGAGCCGCAGGCGCCGGCGCAGCTGCCCTTCGTGCTGCTCAACTACCACCGCGTGCTGGCGCGCCGCGGGCCGCTGGGGGGCGCAGCGCCCGGCATGGCCTGCGGCCCGGGAGCCCCGGAGGCGGTCGGCCAGCTGCGGCCGCGACACCCGGGCCCCGTGGCCGCCTCTGCGCCGGGCGCGCCCCGGCCGCACTACCTGGGTGCCTCGGTCATCATCACCAACGGCAGGTGACCCGCTCGGGCCGGTCCCGCTCCGCAGGGCGGCCCACAGGGAGAAGCCATAGGCCAGGCCTTCTCTGGTTCCTTCCCCCCCCCCCTTTTTTTTTCTTCAAGGTCCAGCAGATGGAGGGGCGAACTGTATATGCATGATATAAATTAATTTATACAGAGAGAACTATTTTAATAGAACTCCGCAGCCGCCTTTTAGATTTTTACCGTAGATGCCGGTGGAGCGGGTCGGGATCCCAGTTGGGGATGAGGAGAAGGGACCGCCCATCCTTGTCACCAAGGGCCGGTTTTCAGAGGGCTGAGAGTCCAGATGCCAACGTGTGACCTCAAACTACCCAGTTCCCAGGGCAATCAAGCCGAGGCCCAACAATGGGAATTCAAGGCATTGTATGCAGCTTGGCGGAAGGATGCCACTTTAAGGGGACCCCCCCCCCCAAACCCATCCCATAGTCCGCCGTTCCAGAGGGGTGGAGTCGGGGTGGAAGTCCCTTCAGAGTCCTTTTGGACACTTAAGTAAACGCAAAATGTTATCCTTGTAAGTCCCACGAGCAGACAAGAGTTTCTGCGGTCTTTGAACTCACTCATGCATCTCATTTTCAAATTTAATCCTTTTAAAAATACAAAACCCAACAAGCCCAGGCTAAGAGGCCAGCGTGCAAGCCTATTGTGTGCGTGGACATGGGTGTGCTTCAGAAGCACATTAACAAGCTCGCTCTTTCCTGAGCCCGTAGGAACTCTTGGTAACACCCACAATTTGCACCTTCAAAATATATGGAGTAGGCATCAAATGCAAAAAAAAAAAAAAAAAAAAAAAAATATATATAGCCAGGCATCTTAGAATGTCCCTGACAAGCTTAATTCCCTGGCAAAGTCCCTCCAGCCCGCAAATCTGTTAGTCCTGCGCTTGTGTTTGCTGCAGCTAGGTACTACAAAAGCTAGTTGAATTGCATGTGCAATACAGAAACCTGAACGGACTGCACCTTGTGGAAGGTAAACATGCGTAAGGGAGGTTAATGAAAATGGTGTATACATTTAAGCGTTTTCTACATAGCGAGAGCTTCGTACAAACACGTCATGTGTAACAGGTGAATGGAGACCCTTTTTATAAACGCACCAGCAGTGTTTAAAAATAAACTTCCATTACTTTCGTTTCACACTTATGATTTATTTATGGGTGTATTTTTCTTTATGGGTGTGGCTCAGTAGCCCAGGCAGGGCTTGGGTGACAGGAAGATGCTGGGTTTAAACCCCAGTATGGAAAGAAAAATAAGAAAATCACTATTCAAAAATTCTGTCATGGCTCTAACCTGAACATCTGTCTTGTCCAACATCTGCATTACTGCCTTTCAATTTCTCTACATGGGAAATACTTCATCAATTTACTTTTAAGAAAGTTTACTACTTCAGGAAACTCCTCCCACCTGAATCCAAAGGTGTTGATTTTTTTAACTAACCCTTCTACAATCAATGGCATCAAGAGCTCTCAAAGTATGAACTTCAGTCGGCCTTCTGTTGCCACGTAGTGAGGACTGTTTGTTCTCTACAGTGTTGGCAAGGTTAGGGAGTCTATGTAGAAGGGACTGGGTCACAGGATGGCTGCACACACCCCTTGCTCATACTCAGCTGTGCCTCACTAGATGTTCTGTGACTGCACACAATAATAAGCTGATGGCGTTATCTTTTATGTTTATGAGTCACATAATTAAGCCATGGTTCTCAGAAAGTCTATGTTTGATTCTCGGGCATATTGACACCAACATTTTTCAATAAAGTACCACTTAAGTGCTTTTGGTTATTAACCTCTGGGGGCTGTATCCACTAGACAGAAGCCTTCTGGAGCAGGTTAACAGGTTAACTGAAGGGGGCAAAATGAACCTGTTACAGATTTACAAATGATAATGTAAACATAAGGGAGTTTATGTGTTCCTAAAAAGTAAAAATTTCCTTATTTGAATAAACATCATATTTTTATGATCTAAAACGGGAAGAAAGATTCCTCAGAAAGCCAAACTGGCTTACAGAGATTATGGATTCTGGCAAAGTTGCCAAGCAGTTACCATGGCAACCCAATACTGTTACCCTCATCCTCAAGATTCTGCCCGCAGAAGCCCTGGTATCATTTCTCAACTTTGAAGTTCTGACTGAAGAAGCATTTTAATAATGATGCCACTCTTTCACAAAAAAGAAGAAAGAAGGAGAAGAAGAAAAGCATAGTGGCCTACCTAAGATGTACCATATTGACAAAAATGCCAGATCAAATGGATTTGAAGCCTAAACCCAATCAAGCCTTTGGCTCTGCACAGGGCCTCCCAGGGAAAGGAATTCCTTTATGTTCTTGGAAGCCCCTTTCTAGAAAAGCCGTTCCTTTCATACCTCTGCAGAAACACGAAGGGGTGGAAGGGCCTGTCTCCCCACCCCCACCCCTTTCATCCTGTCAGAAGTCCAGTAGGACAGGCCTTCCTCCCTTCCACCATAAAGGTGGGGGGGGGGCTTTCTAACAGTTTATATATATAATCTAATCACGTCCTAATCTATCAGAACTGCAGGGTAGTTGCGGGTAGAGTGTGGGAGTTACTGCAGATAAAGTGGGATCAAAATAACATTTTTTTGCTTGAAATTTTGGAGACTGGCAGCCTGTGGGTTATCTACAGCACATGACTCATGTTGATCCCAAACTTAGGCATGGCGTATGATGTTAACTATCTCAGGACAAAAGTATCTTTAATGAAAGTTGAGCAGTTTTCACAAAAGAAAAATCCTAAAAGAACAGTTGAGGAGTGGTGACTTGAAATCTTCCTCTCTTTTGGCTGGAAAGATTTGTCTGTTTTGAGATGCTCTACTTTAGTCAGATTTCCTTCCTGCCAAAAATACACAAAAACTCACAAAGCACCAGGTTCCTAAATTCTTACACAAGATCATGCTTAAATACTAAATAAAAATAGTGTAATCAAAAGCTACTGACTGTTTTAAATAATGACATGAGATTAAAAAAAGAATGAGCCTGAATCATAGTGAAAAATCTTAAAAGTTTATTTTGGTAGACTTGCTTTATAGGCATTGGTTTACAGTAATTCTTTTCAGAGATGATTCTTTGAAAAGCTAAAAAAATAAAAAATAGCAAAGGTTTACATTTTTGTTTATTTCAAAGATGCATAGTGATGAACCAGGAATGAGGATGTCCCATTTCTGCCAGGTCGGGAAAGCAAAGCTCCTAAGATGTCCCTCTTGGCATTCTGGAAGCACCCTGTGAGATAGGCCAGGGGACTACCACACAGTGTGCTAGGTGTAGGGGAACCCCCAGAGTCTGTGGTCCCTCACTGGGTGTGTATCTGACCAAGCTGCAAACAGGACATTGCTTCCACATTGGGTCATGTCATCATGCACAGTGAGATCCACAGGACACACATCTGCCCCTTCCAGCCCTCCCTGCCAGGGCTCCCTCACTGCTCTAGCTGGGTCATATGAAACCCAGTTTTTGCCATGTGTACCTTCCGACACAGGGCTTGGGGGTGTGTGGGATATGTAAGCAGCTTTACATCAGGAGTAACCTGCTCTAAAGCATATGCAGATTCTGAGTTGGGTGAGGAGACAGCAAAGTTTCCCTTAAGACTTTGTAAGGTTCCTTGCATCTCAGGCTGCTAAGTCTGCAGACACCCTTGCCTGGAGCAGGTTCTGCGGCTGCCTCCCCACCTCTATCAACAGAATGTTCTCTACGATGTGGACTTTGAAGTCTTTGGTTCATGTGAGGCAAAACCAGGATAATGGGAAGCATCTGCTTCAAGGCAACTTTCTCTCTCTCAAGAAAAGTGGGTGTCACGTTTGCATACTCTAGAACACCCCGGAACAGTGTAACTACTCAGAGGCCGCCATGGCCAGAACATCTCCGTCTGCTCTGGCATGACCACACTTCATTAGTTTTAACTTAGAGAAAGGAAATTAAATGATAACATTTTTTCCCAAAGTAGAACTACCCAGAATAGGCTTTCAGTTTAAAACAAAACAGCATGTTTTTCATTAAATAATCCCCCAAAGAAATTTAAAATGTAATGATGTCTGTCCTGAGAGATGGCGAGACTTGTATTACAAAGTCTGAGAGACGAAGCTTGCACCATCAGCCTGGAGATCTTCGTTCTCGAAGACATTTCACAGACGCCCTCTCAAGGGTCGGTCCATTTTGTAATTTCGGGGTGGTGTAGGGTTTTACTTAAACTTGCATGAATTAAAAAAAAAAAAAAAGACCTGAACTAAAATTACACACACACACACACACACACACACACACACACACACACACAAATCTTTTTTTGAGAAAATTTTTTAGTTGAAGTCTTATTTGCAAAAAAAAAAAAAAAAAAGTTACTTTTTAAAGTTCTTTTAAAGTTACATGCCCTCAAACATAAGTCAGGTTGGATTTACCATGTTATTTCTTGCTTCAAGTGGGGTTGTCTGTGCTAGGTTGAAGGCGGATGGGTTTTGTACTGAAAACCTCAGGTTTCTGGCCTGACTACATGCGGCCTGGATAAAGATGGTGCTCATTTACGATGAGGGGTCAGGTTCAAAGCTTTCACTCTGCTGCTTCTTCCCACCGACTGCAGTGTGGTGGGCAGGAAGCGGGAGAGCAGGCAGGAACTGGTTCTTTAGGCTGGGTAGTAATGGGTACAGTTCACAAACTCCACAGAGACGGGAGGTACATGGGAAGCACACGTACATCTGGAAACAAACCTAGAAAGGCTTCCTTTCCTTTGTTCTTCCATGGAGACGTTTAGCGCATCACAGTTTGAACATCTATTTTAAAGTCATGTGTGAGCACTTGGGCACATGTGCACACACACACACACACACACACACACACACACACACACACACCCTCCAAACTTCATCAATATCTCTTTCTTTCATGACAATATAAGGAAATGAGGCAGAAAATCTCGACTTGCAATACAGTGCCGCCACCCACTCCATCCCGCAGGAGGACAGCCCTGTGGGAATGCTCCACATTCTAACAGCCGGCAGCTGGTTTAATAGTTCCAAGAATCATCCCTCATGTGGGCAGAACAGTGAGCCTTTATCTCCAACCTGGGCTAAGCATCAGCCCCCAAAGAAGGTGCCATCTTGGCTTAAAAGCCTAAAACTTGGCACACCTGACCCTGGGAAGGAGTGCTCATTGCATAAGAGCAAAGTGAGAAACCTACCTGCCCCCCCAAGGCCACTGCAACCACACGGGGGGTGACTGCAGCCATGCGGTGTCACTGCAGCCACTGTTCAGTCCCGTGTTCCTGGACTACCACAGCACAGAAACTTCAGGTAGCCCGCCTTGATTAAGAAAAACAACAACTCCCCAGAAACAAATCAGAGAACAACCCAAGGTCTAGGCACCGCCGTGTGTTCTGGGAGAACCCCTCTGGAGGCTCACAGGCAGTGACGGTGGACCACTAACTCAGCATTCACCTGAGCTCAGCGCATTTGTTGTAACAGCCTTCACTACCTGGGAAGTACCTGCACTGCCTCTTCGCTATTTCCAGCTCTCTGCCCCTCATGTTCTCCTAGTAAGCGTAAGTGCAAGCCCATGTGGGAAAGATCACTTTGACACTGTGCAAGGCAAACCGAACTCCTAAGCTAAATTGAGTCTTCACCTGTCCGTCCTCACCAGATGCATCTTCAAACACCAAATACAGGCGCAGACATAAAAAGACAAAATAAAAACCCAAACCTGGGGGTGGGGTGGGGTAGGGGGCGGAGGCAGGGAACCAATAACCTGAAGAGCTAGCAAGTGACAGGGAGAAGACGCTGGCCTACAGCTCTGCATTCATTCCTCAGGCCCTAGGCAGGCAACGGCGGCGACAGCCAGGGCAGAGCCAAGCTGACTGGGGACGTGCACTAAGGTCGCTTGGGCAGGATGAGGTTTCTCAGCATGTCAAAGGAGTTGCCGTCTGGATGCACAGTCACAACCTCACCATCCTTCCGATGGACCTGCAGGAATCCGGAATCATCAAGGCCCACAATAGACACCTGTGGCCCCTCAGTGCTGCCCAGGCGGACTTGCTGACCACTGAAAATGGAGCACACCAACACCGGGGTCACAGGAGGCGACAGAAGGCTGGAACACAGGCCGAGTGACTATTCATTACAAGAGACGAGGGTCTCGGGGACAGGCTGTGGCTTATTAGAGCAAGCTCTGACTTTCTCTGTCCCTGTGAAATGTCTTAATACCTACTCAAGCAGCCACAGTGGCGGGGGCTGGGACCTCCACATACCACATCACACTAATTCTGACCCTATTGCTGATGATGTGGGAAAAGGAGGGACAAGAGAGGGCAATGGGGACCCGCGAATACGACCAAATTATATTGTAGGCATGCATGAAAGGTCAAAACAAAAACCCACCTTTTTTCAAATCAATGTATGCTAATTAAAATAAAGAAAGGAAAAGAAAAGAAAAACAGTATATAGGGACAGGCAAGAGCGGCCCAGCAGGTGAGGGACTTGCAGCATAGGCCTGGAGACGTGTGTGGGTTCAATGCTTGGAACCCAGTAAAGGTGGGAGGGGAGAACTACACAGTGCTGCCCACCTTCTCCTAAGTCTGAGGACACTGGCGTTATGGAAGGGTAGAGGCTTGTGTTACACGCTTGTGGCCCCCACACCTGAGCTGCAGGAGGATACCAGGAGCATTTGTTAGCACGTGGGGGCTGGCCTCAGCCCTAGAGCATAGATTCAGAAGATCCTAGGTACAGGCGAAGCTGCCATGGGTGCATGTGGAATCTCATTTTAAGGTCTAGAAGGTTCTACCACTTAGATGTATCTGACCACTCCTCACAGTTCACACTAAACTGCTCCGAGATGTTCTCGGTGCTGTGTCCTTCCCAGTGCCTCCTCCAGGATGCTGGTCCCTCTCACTCCTGACAAGGCTGAGTCAAGGGGCTTTTCCATCACAGAGTTAAAAATTAACCACCCAGGCTGATGCTCAGCCCTTCACGCTGGGAAACTGAAGCACTAACTTCAGGGAATTTAAACGAGAGAGGACACTGACCTGTGCAGCCAGTATTTATAATAGAGAGGAAGGACGCCATTGGGCCCTTGGTCCTGAAACCTGTCAATCAGTTTCTCCAGCACAGTCACCGCCTTGGCTATGAGAAAATCAGCTCGTAAGGGCTTCAGGCCTGTCTCGTGCTCCTTATTGTGCTCTTCGATGAGGTCGTTGATGCATATGGTAGGGTTACTGTTAGTCACATTAAATCCACAGCCTGGGCAGAAACAAACAAACAAAAGCAGCTTGACATTATTAGTGGTCCCCACCCTTCCTGACGCTGCAACCTTTTAATACAGCCCCTCATGGTGTGGTGACCCCCAACCATAAGATTATTCTGTTGCTACTTCATAACTGTAATTTGCTACTGTATGAATCATAATGTAAATATCGGATATGCAGGATGTCTGCTATGTGACCTTCCAAAGGTCATGACCCACAAATTGAGAAACTGCTGCTCTAGATAATGATGCAAATTCTCCCAGCATTCACACAATTAAAAGTCTGAGGGAGAATGAGATCAATTACTATCAACTTGGATTTGTCTGTCTAGAAGACAGACTATTCTGTTGTTCACCCTGAAACTTGCCCCTCTTGACTCTCCAGCCTCCAAAAGCTGTAAGAACGTAACTAAGCTACACATCCTGCCTCAACTTCCCCCTGACACCATCCTTCAGCCACTCGAAGCAATCCTCTGGCCTCAGCACCAGTGGCTGCTGTTTGGAATCTGCATATAGGACAATGGCTCATTTAAATATGGGGTGTGGAGCTTTAGAAGTATGAAGCAGCTTGCCTAGAAAAACACGGCCAGTTGGTAGCAGAGTTGGAAACGTGAGCCTGTGTTCTTTGGCACCCTCGACATGATCACATTTCTGTCTGTTGCTGATTTTTGAGTGGCAAGTGAGCGCTACTGGGAATTAGGAAGGTGGGTGGTGGGATGATCAGGGTCCTCAGACCTCCAGAAACTGCTGTGGAACCACCTCCTGCATGTGCTGGGGTGAAGCAGGCAGGGGCTCTGCCCCATTGCGACTCCCTGATTGTTTTGTTTTTGTTTTTGAAGGTTAAAAGGTAATTTCTCTTCTCGGCTAAGAATGCAAGGCGGCAGCAGGGTGTCTGAGCTTCACTCCTGTAGCTGTAATGAATGCCCCAACAGAAAGCAGAGACTAGGGCTGCCCATACTGGGCTGGGCTTTCCTGCATCGATGAACATCCTCAAGACAATTCCCCACCAACCCGAGACAGACATCCCTCATCCAGACTCTCTCCAGCCGGTTCTACCCTGCATCAGGTTGACAATTAAGCTAACCACCATAGACATCAATCACTGCTTATTATAAAATGTAATCATTGTAAAATATTTGTCTCCAGCGTCTCAAGTCCCGTGTGAAGCAGAACCATGGAAAGCCATCTGTGAGGTGTGATACCAATTTGGCAGTTTCCACGGCCCCAGACCGGGAACTGCTAAGCCCTGGAAGTGTTCTCAACTCGTCTGGTCCTCTCTGCATCCACGTCACACACTCTATAACCTAAGACTGAAAACATCATCTCACAATGACATCTGCTCTCTCAGGTACAGGCATGCATAAGACATTTTAATTTTTGTTGTTTTGTTAATATAACAAATGCTGGAGGAAGAGCTTTAAGAACTCACCGATAAGGATATAAAACGTTTCTCCCATAAGTGTTGAATTAACCAGAACTCCACCAATCTTCATGAGGTCACTGTAATAAATATCATTGGGCCACTTCACACGCAAGTTGACCTCCTAGAAGGAAATCTGCATGTTAATTAAGCAATAAACCACAGGGTAGCAAACAATGGGATGAAAGAGGAACAGAACACTCATGAGGGACCCGGTCCTTTCTCCTGCCTTAGACAGTTGACCACTTTGTGGGCATAATACAGTACTTTTCAAATGTATTTTATGTGCATGGCTGGTTTGCCTGCATGTGTGTCTGTGCACTATGCATGCCATGAAGGCCAGAAGAAGGTGCCAGAGCTCCCCAAGACTGGGGTTACACATAGTTGTGAGCTGCCATGTGGGTGCTGGGAATCAAACCCAGGTCCCTTGGAAGAGCAGCCATTGCTCTTAATCACTGAGCCATCTCTCCACCCCCAGGGAACCCAGTATTCAAGGCCCTGCTGGAGCTAGAATGTAAAATGCTGACAGAGCACACTCCATCCACTCAGCACCCTCCCCTGTTACCATCACTGTCTCTCACTGTCAAAACATCTTTGCACAACCCGAGGCTCAAGTAGAAGGATCGCAAATTTGAGGCCTGGTAGGAAAACATAACTTGTTCAAGGCCGGCCTGGGCAACTTAGGGAGACTCTTTTTCAAAGTGAAACTTGAAAAGGTGAGCTGGTGGTGTTAGCTCAGTGTAGCGCAGTGGCCTGGTAAGGATGCCTGGGCTCAGTCTCCAGTACTATAAACAACCAAAACAAACGCCCCAAACAGAACAACCAAAAGAGGAGAGATGCCTTCTAAATTTAATACATGAATATCTCAGCATCAGGAGGCAGGTGTGGGGGAGGGAGAGAACAATGTCCTCAGAGTTCTTTGCCCTTTAGAAGCCGTGACAGAGAAAGACGGCTCTGAATTGACAGGTAGGAGGTGTGGAGTGGACTGCCATAGAGCAGCAGGGGGTCCAGCTCACTAAGCCCTTAGAGCGGTAGTTCTCAACCTGTGGGTCGGGACCCCTTTGTAGCAGGGCTCACTTAAGATTGTCTTGCATATCAGATGTTTACATTATGATTCATAACAGTAGCAAGATCACAGTTACAGTGAAAACAATGATGGGGGGTTCACCGTGACAGGAGGAACTGTGTTAAAGGGTCACAGCATTAGGAAGAGTGAGAACCACCGGCTTAGAGAGCACCTTGTCAACAGGGGACTTGGGTACAGCAATGGATCTGTCCTATGGCCAGAGACTCCACTGTGAAGGGTATGGTAGGTATGCTGGGATCTGTCTGTGCCCTGGTCAATGCAGAATGGACAACGGTGGGCACCTCCTGGTTCGAGGCCTCCCAGACCTCAACTTGACCCCTGGAAACACAGACTGGACTAGAGCAAGAGCCTGACTCCTAGATCTTGTCCGGTAGCTGCGCTGGGTCATGGGTGGGCAAATGAAATTCTTATGGAGCCGTGAAGCTGGAAGGAGACACAGCTAACTAAAAGCCGGGAACAAGAGACTGGTTGCCCGGTCTGTGGGACTGGCGATACTCCACACACTCTGTGGCCGAGGCACAGTACCAAGCCTTTCCTAGCCCCCTGTGCCCTGTGCTGGTCTGCATCTCTCTCCCATTTAGATTTACAGGGCTCCGGAGCTGACACCTCACGGCGGCGGCGGCGGCGGCTGGGGACTCAGGCCCACAGCTTTCCAGCACCCAGCCTAGGTGCTTAGAGCGATGCCATGTGACCTGCTGTTGCCACCAAATCCCTTCTTCTCCTTCCAGACTCTCGTGGTACTGCGCTTTGGAAGCCCCAACACAAGCGTCCAAATTGAGACTAAAGAGCAGCCACAGAAAAGACCAGAGTGCTGCTGAGGCCGGGGTGCTCACAAGGGTCTTCACTATTCTTGTCTGGAGCCCAGGTCCTCAGTGCTGAGCATCTGGCAACCCCAGGAGACAAGGGGGCAGCCTGGCTGAGCACTGGTGTTCAGACAGTGAGGCTGGGGTGCTGTTCCCCATCTTCTCACACGCAGGACAGCCCCAAATGACCAAGACGGCAGCATCACTAAGGCTGACAGACCAGTCCCCAAAACCTGCAAGATGGATCTTTGCTCTTCATGCTCCCAAGGCCTGCTCTCTCTCCTCTTGTGCTCCCCCTCCTCCCCCTGTGCTCCCCCTCCTCCCCCTGTGCTCACCCTCCTCCCCCTGTGCTCTTATGCTCACCCTCCTCCCCCTGTGCTCTTGTGCTCACCCTCCTCCCCTCTGTGCTCCCCATTATGGCCGTGGCAATGAGATCAAGTCCCCATCACCCACATGGCTTGGGCCAGGATTCTCTCCAGTGGCAGTGGCTTCCTTCTGAGCTGACCCTGTGCTCCAGCCCTGGCCTGACTTTCAGTTTCTGTTTGTGTTCAGGAAGGTTCTCCGTCAGGCAAAGGAGAACATCTGCCCCACTGTGAAGAATGACCCGAGGAACTGCTTTCCTCTTCCCCCATGGCCTGCTGACTGAATGATTTTGAAACAGGGCTTCATGTAGCCCAGGCTGTCCTCCAATTCTGTATGTAGCCAAGGATGACTCTGAAGTTCTGAACCTCCTGCCTGCACCTCCCAAGGGCTGGATCACAGGTGTGAGCAACCACACTCTGTTTATGTGCCAGCGTGGGGAATGGAACCCAGGGTCGCGTGCATGCTGGGCAAGCCTCTACCAACTGAGTTACATTCCATGTTTGGTCATTTATTCCAACAATCCCTGTGACTTCTTATATGTAAAGTTCGACGGCCCACACAGACCCAAGTAAAACAAATTCTGTCTTCAAACTTCTGGGAACTCATGGGTGAGGGAACAGGGTACACAAGACTCTCTCTCAATGAAACCTAAGTCTGTGCTTTTGCCTAGAGGAAGGAATGTTGGGAAAGGAACTTTAGCTCCCAGGGAAGGAGGAAGGACTGTACTACCACACCGAGGGAAGAAGTGGGGGCGGGGGTGAGGAGGGCTCTGGGAGTCTGGCCAAGGGCAGGGAGAGAAGCCACAGAGAGAGGAGGCAGGCAGCCTGGGACTGGGAGGAGGGCACATCCCAGTGACACCGAGTTAGTGTGCAGGAATCGATCCTGGTTTGTATGCTGACAGTGACACCCAACTAAGGACAGGCTGTCACCCCTTCAAAGGCCAGAGAGAGAGGGAACTCAACCATGCAGTAGCTGTTCTATGTAGGTCAACTCAGCTACATCAAACTCCAGTCACGGAGGTCAGGTAAGCCCAGAGAAACAAACAACTTATGTCCTTTCTCGTGTGTGGCCCCAGCTGCGGATCTTCAGTTTTGTGAGTTTAACTTGAAGCACCGTCGGATGCCAGGAACTTATAAAGTGGGGGAGGCGGGAGGGGGTACAGGAAAGGCAAGGACGGCAGAACCAGGAAAATTAGGAGCCACACCATGGGGGAGGTCTAAGCAGTGAGGGAGAAGGGCTTTGGGAGTGCAAAGCACGGGGTGGGGCGGGGTGGAGAATTAACCCAAATAAAGGGACTATGAAAAGACATGTGGCCCCCTCCCTAGGAGTTACTGCTCAGGGAGGCTCCCAAGGCTCCCAAAACAACAGGGGCTATTTGCCACTTACCCTTGGCGGCTAACTGAATAGGAAGACCCTAGTGGTCTTACTAAATGGTCATGTTGTCAGACTGCCACGTAACTATTTATGTTTATACCCATAGATCTGTGCTGTTCTCAACCTTGATCAGAGACATTTCTTTCTGTAGAAGGCAGTGGTTAATGTAATACAGAACTCACAACTGACCAAAACACTAAGAATCAGTGACCCCAAGTGTTTAGCCCTGAATAGACATCTATGAGAAATCCCTACTTCTCTAGGCTCAGGAAACATCAAGTAAGATGGAGCAGGAAGAATCCCAGAGCCAGAGGATGAGGAGGACTTCCGTGAAACGCTGTCTCCTGCGGTCACCTGTGAAAGACCTGTGCAAGGTTGAACCAGAAAAAATTCCAGTATGGATGGGGACAGGAATCACGGAACCCTAACCCTAGTTGGGAAGCTCTTACAGTTACGGATGCTGGAGGAGGGAGACTCACTTTCCTTTGGGGCCGTGGCCACGGGTGGGTTGTCTGTCCTCGAGTGAACTTAGTGTATTATTTTAAAAAGTAAGAAAATGAAGCTGAGAGGAATGTGTTAGGAGAAGGTGGGGCGACTTGGAGGCATGAGGTAGGGGGAATGGACATGATTAAAATACATTGCACAAAGGTAAAATAAAATAACTGCGCTCCAAATAGAACTTGTCTCACACAGGTAAGGGTGAGGCTGACAACCTTGGAATAGTCAGATCACCAGTGGCAACTGTCCCCAACAACCTGTCACCACGGAGTGAGCTTCCTCTCCCCTCCCAGTCTATGGCCCTGCGCCCCGACACCACCTCTGCACACAGCAGGGGCGCCAAGAAGGCACCAAGTGAACCAGTGAGGCAGCAAGGTAGAAGTCAAAGCCGTGACCAAGGGACTCAGTCTCACGTTGTGTTCTAGACTCAGAGTTTGACTTGCTGAAGACGGACTATCTTCCCGCAAGGGTTAAATGTCCTGGGCCTACTACAAAGGGTTACATTCTCGGCACCTCCTATGAGATCAAGGGCACAGCTCAGGTGCCTGGAAGGTCTGTGACGCTCTGATGGGCCCAGAACTCATCACACAGTCATGATGTGGGGTGCCTGGTAATGGACACCCCTGCTGGTCAGTGACCTCACCTTGTGAGGTGAAGGTGGACCTCAGAATCGGCAGCATCAGTGGGACAGCAAAGACACTGGCCACATGGGAGGAAACAGGGAGATGCAGAAGGTTCAGACACACCAAGAGCTGTGTTTCTCAAATCTCACTTAAGGAACCAACATAGCCTTTAAAAACAAACAAAAAATCCTTGATCTAAGAGCTGACGGTGGGAGCGAGGCCAGGAGCATCTCCTCTTCACGGCCACATGAAGCTGTCACAGCCATGCTTCAGGTGCACATGGAAGTGGAGACAGGCATGGAAGAAAGGCTCTGGCGCCGATTTCATCATTCTCTCTCTCGTCTCTTAACAAGACACCACAGCAGTCTGAAGAGGAGTGTCACCCATAGACGGACGGATCTGAAAAACTGGTTCCCAGTTGGTGGTGCTGTCTGTGGAGGCTTTAGGTTGGGCAGGCTTGCTGGAGGGTGTCTGTCGCTAGGAGCTTTGAGGTAAAGAGCCTTGCCTACTTCCTGTTTGCCCTCTCTACTTCCTGCTTGTGGCTGAGGAGATGAGCTCCCAGCTTCCTCTTCCTGCTGCTATGCCAGCCATGGCAGCCATGCCTCCCTGCCACGATGAACTCTCATCTCCCTGAAACCGGAAACCAGAACAAACACTTTCTTCCGGAAGTCACCTTGCTCACAGTGTTCTAACAACAAGGCTGGCACCAGGAGTGGGGTTGGAGTCGGGCAGTGACAGGATGTCAGCACACCTGTCCTTGCAGTGCGGGAAGACAGCACCAAACGAACCTGGCCTTGAACTCCATCAACCACAGACAAAGAGCAGCTCTGCTGAGTGGAGATGAGGAGGGTAGGGGGAGGTGGGAGAAGTAATTTAGGTCCACAAAACAGCCTTTTTCTAAAACAAAAACAAACAAACAAACAAACAAACAAACAAAACAAAACAAAACAAAAAAACCTGATACAACGTTTTCATTAAAAGAAGAAAAGCGTGTTCTTACTGGGACCCTGAGAAACCAGATAAACAGCCGTGAGGGATTCTGGGAAATGTTCTGTGGAAGCAATCACCCACAGCAACACTGGAAATGCAGGCATGTCAGCCAAATGCTCTATCCCCAGACCAGGGCCGGGGCCAGAACTATGCACTCTAAATGGTGACAGGCTTTGTGACAAACCAAACACCCAAGTGCTGCCACAAATGCAAAAGGCCACGCTGGAGGCTTCCCGGGAGGCGGAGGACAAAGAAGCTGCCCTTACCTCATACTCTGGGATGGACCGCACCGCCTCCACGACAGCCAGGGACATCAAATGCTGGACGAATGGAATCCTCTGTCCCAGCTGTGACCTCAGGGGAATGGAGACCAGCAGAGTGAAGAGGGCACACCCCACAGGACTCAGCCAGGCATTCGGGCCCCTTCCTGGAAGATAAACCAAACCCCCTGAGAACACTGTTCACCGTGCGGACAAGCCCAGACAACAGTGTCTCAACGCCACACACCTGACGTCTGTCCTACCTGAGTCTATTCGTCTTAGTGACACACCTTGATATGCTGGGCTTAACTCAACACAAGAAGGATGCTTTGGGGTCTGGGCAGAAAACTCATTTGGTAAATAAAGTTCTTGCCATACAGGAGTGAGGACCTGAGTTTAGTCTCCAGTGTTTGTATAAAAACTTGGGTCTAGGGGCCTGTTGGTTTGGACTTACAATACCAGTGTTGCAGAGATAGATAAGAAGGGGCTCCCTGGCCAGGACAGTCTAGCCGAATCTGCAAGTCCCACCGTCTCAAAAAATAAGGTGCCTAGCCCCCAAGGAACAACACTGAAGGTGGCCCCCTGGTTCTCACATGCACAGACCTGTACACTTATCTGCACCTACATGTGCACCCCTTACCACAAAGCTGCTGCTGAGACACAGCATAACTCCCTGCCTCTGTTTTCTACTCCGGACAGTCAATGTCTTATAGCGTCTGAAGGCTGTGCTAAAGATGGTCATGTGGATGAAAATAGCAAGTAGGGGAACCAGACAAGCTACTGACCCACAGAACCTTCTGGAAATGCCTTCTGAAGAGTGATCCTTCCTGCAGTACTGGCTGTGTGGCCCAAGTACACCCAAGCCCAGAGGTGTGCCTTAGAAACAGTGGTGTTATTTTAGGTTTCAAACTGCCTTAGTTCTAGGGTTGAATCTGGAGCTTTGTGCATGTCAGGCAAGTCCCAGCCTAAGCTACAGGCTCTTACCCAAATATTTAAAGTTGTTTTAAAAATCAGTCCCTGGGCGCTGGAGAGACAGCTCAGTCTGTAAAGTACTTAGGCACAAGCCTGAGAACCAGAGTTCGAATCCACAGCATCCATATAAAAGGCCAGGCATGGGGCAGGGCAGATGGTTTTGTGAATCAAGGGATTGCCACACAAGCAGGAAGCTTGGGATACAGACAAAGGGGAAACCTGGTGCTGGCTAGCTAGACTAGCTAGAAATGGAGAACTCCAGGGTCACTGAGAGACCCCGCTGCAATAAACAAACTGAAGAGTGACCGAGGTTCGTTCACACACACACACACACACACACACACACACACACACACACAGAGAGAGAGAGAGAGAGAGAGAGAGAGAAAGAGAGAGAGACAGAGACAGAGACAGACAGACAGACAGACAGACATGGTGGTCTCCTCGTCTGTAACCCAAGTATTGTAGAGATGCAGGCAGGCAGGTGGATTCTTGGGGACTTGGGAGCCAGCTAGTCTAGCCTATAGGTGAGGTCCAGGTTCGGTGAGAGGAACACACTTGACATTGACCTCTTGTCTGTACACGAGTGCATACATACTTTCATATATGTGCATGCACACACACAAATGCACATGCATGTATCACATAACCCCCCCCACACACACACACACACACACACGATACCTGACAGCAACTCTCTAAGCTGCTACTTGTTTTTTAAAATTGAAGTTAGGAAAAGAATATAATCAAAATGAGAGGTATAGTTTAATCAAAATTCTTTTGAGTATCTTTTTAAGTAATCTATCATCTCTGGTGGGTGTTGAGTGGTGTGTACCTGTAAGCCCTGCACTTGGGAGGCTGCATCAGGAAGTTTGGGAGCTGAAAGTCAGCCTGAACTACATGGCTAGCTATCATGATTATATATATTGTCAAATCTCACAACTATTACACAATATATTTTCTTCATCTTATGTTCAAAGGAGTGGAAAGCAGCAGACTCCCATCTCTTTGCCCTGAGTGAGGAGGGGATGTGGGTGGGCCTGGTGTTGGCCTGAGGAAACATGACCCACGTTCCCGTAAAGCCTCCTCTGTGCCTCCTGCAGACACAGGCAGGCTCTCTGCCCTTGTGGATCCCACCATGGCTCTGGGAGGGCGCTGATTCTTGATCTTCAAGCAGAAGGTGGTAGGAACCCAGACTGGCTCCTTATTCTCGAGCAGCGCTGGGTACCAGCTGGTGGGGGCGGTGAGTGGGAGGCCTCTGGATGCTATGCTTTTTACAGATTCCAACAGACCCTTACTGAGGACCTGGAGGAGACTGAATGTCTCAGAACTCCGTGTCCATCACAGCCTGCAGGATATGCAGGGAACGCAGGTGACCAGGTGTGACAGCCACCAAATGCAAACACTGCATGATTAACAAAGAGTGGACTGGGAGAACACGTGTGTTCTACTAGGGTCCAATCTGTCCTTGTCCATCTCCCTTTCCCCTGCCCCATTTCAGAGGAGGGGGTGGCTATTAAAATGGAAAGACTCTAACTCAAGACAGCTCAGGGTTCATCACACACTGAGCTCTCCAGCACACACTGAGCTCTCCAGCACACACTGAGCTCTCCAGCACACACTGAGCTCTCCTGCACACACTGAGCTCTCCAGCACACACTGAGCTCTCCTGCACACACTGAGCTCTCCAGCACACACTGAGCTCTCCAGCCAGGAGACTCACAGATTTTTGATGACTGACCTTTGCCCTGGGTCTGCCGAACAGCAATGGCGATTAAACCCATTTCCTGTGGCATCTCAAACATCAACCTGCAAATGGTGGGAAAAACTGGTCAGTTAGAACGGACACACAGAGGAGGGTAAACAGCTGGGACAGGAGAGGGAAGCGTGTGCCTGTACATGGTGGCCAGGAAGGGCCAACCGTCGCAGAGCTGTAATTGGGAGGGGTACTGCTTCCCTTCACAGCCTGGTGGGACCGGGGACAGGGGTGAAGAGAATGCCACCGAAGAGCAAGAGAGGGGGGCAGGGTGACCTGCCTGGCAGGTGCTCAGTTTGGCTGCATCAGGGCACAGTTCTTGGATGACTTTATCAAGCTGTTTCCCTTACGTCATATCTACCTTGAAGTGACAACAGCCATTCCTGACATTTGTTTCTACTTACAGTGAGTTTCTGCTCAAACCTGCACCCGTTTCTGATTACTCAGAAAACCAATATGCCAGCAGTAAAGCATTTAAGAGATGCCCCATCCCCCCGAGAACCAATTATGCTTTAATTGTAGTAAATAAATCGACACCTTCTGAGAATTCCCGAGAACCCTGATCTACGTGGGCCTCAGTTCTGCTTTTAAAACAGTTTCATTGAAAAGAATACAAACTTCTCGGGAGTTAAGTACCAAGTGTACTTATGCACACCTCTACCCGACCAGCCAACATTAGGTTCAAAAAAGAAAGAAAGTGGAAAATGCTCACACCCAACCAAGGCCCTCACTCCATCTCCTCCATGTTACTTTCTCTGCATTTTCTTCCCATATTGAGACCTTCCCAGCTGCTGCTGATCTGGCACTGAGCAGACACAGTTCAGAGTGGGGTATTATCGGCCAAAGACACACATCTTCTCCTGTCAGTGCAGTGGGGCAGTCTCTTTCAATTTTGTTGTTGTTGTTGTTTGTTTTTTGAGACAGGGTTTCTCTGTGTAGCTTTGTGCCTTTCCTGGAACTCGCTTTGGAGACCACCAGGCTGGCCTCGAACTCACAGAGATCTGCCTGCCTCTGCCTCCCGAGTGCTGGGATTAAAGGCGTGCACCACCAATGCCCAGCTCTTTCAATTTTATCTATCATCTATGTATCTATCTATTATCATCAATCTATCTCTGTTATCTATAATCTGTCTATCTACCTACCTATCATCTATCTACCTATCTATCAATCATCTACCTACCTATTATCATGAATCTATCTCTATTTTCTATCTATCATCTATCTATTTACCATCCATCCATCCATCCATCCATCCATCCATCCATCCATCCATCCATCCTCCATCATCTGTGGGAGGAGAGAGGCTAAACAAGGCAGAGGGTGTGTCCTGTATTTAAAAATCATATGTCAGTCTGAAGTGTTCCTCTACACTCTTGCAAGACTGAACCCCGTAAAGCAGTGCTTCTCAACCTGTGAATGACCCTTTCACAGGGTCATGTAAGACCACTGGATAACACAGACATTTACATCATGATTCGTGACAGTAAATTATGCCCCATAGAAATAGCAATGAAAATAATTGTATGGTGGGCATCACTGTGAGGACCTGTATTGAAGGACCGCAGTACTAGGAAGGTTGAGAACCTCTGCTGTACAGTAAGTCTGCGTCCTGAGAAGCTCTCCACCCTCTCCTGCAGGCTAAAGGAGCCCCTAGGAGAAGAAAACTGCTTAAAAACCAACACACACCCCCTACCTCCTGCCTCTCCAAGGTGGGCAGTACCCGCCTGGGGGAGAAGCCTAAGGATTCTTTGCTTGTAAAGGGGCCATCAGGTGGGCAGGGTCTGGCCGGTGCGACAGTGGGGTCTTCCTCATAAGCTTCAAGAGCACAACACAGCACTTGGAGGAAAACCAACTTGTGCGTAAGCACATGAACACACCCCCACAGTACTCCTCTGGGACACTATGAACAACCCACGGAGGTAGAATACGCCTCTCCACCCCGGGCACCAGGAATGAACTGTCCTCCGCCTGTGCTGGACAAACGGCAATCCTAAGAAGTGTTCTTTGTCCTGTGGCAAGTTAACATGATCTCGGAGGAATTTCTGCTTTCTAGAAGGTCCCATCCCTGATGCCCAGAATCCTGGGGCGAATAAGGGACAAGGAGGAGGATGCGATTTAGTACTGTGAGCAGACCGCAGAAGCTCCATAGATGGCAGGTAATCTAGAATGTTCTTTAAACATGTGGACAGTAGACATTCAAGGGCTACACACAGCCAGCAATGGAAAGGAGTGGGGACTAGGGCTGCAGGAGTACTAGCAGTTCAGAAGCCAAACGCAGACGTCTAGAACAAAGAGAACGATTAAGGGAACACATGCACTAAACTGCTTGAGGCTTGGCAGCACTTAACAGGACCGATTGATGAGCAGAGCGAGCCTGTGCTGCTGAGGCCAGAGGAAATTCTGTGAGGGAGACAACAGAGGAAGGAGCTAATGCCTGTGTGAGACAACTGGAGGCAGCCAGATTTATTTGTGCTATCCGAGATAACTCTGGGGGCCAAGCCGCACGGCTCATGGTCAACAAAGGAGCTTTTATGAACTTCATCAATGCTGCATTTCTGAAAATGAAGTTGCTGTAGTCTGCTTAGAGAAAAAGAACCATGGATGCATTCCGTTCTTCCTCAATGCCCTTGAAGACAGAAAGACGTCTACAGGAGTGAGGGTTGCATAATCTTTACCTACCAGCCCCACTGCTGTATTTTATTTTGTGGCTGGCAAAGCTGTGGGCTAAAAGCTTTGGGCTATGTGCCCTCACTGCTGTACCAAAGGGGACACCGAGGAAAAGCTCCGTTTGTGTGGAGGTCTGTAAATCCCCACTCTGAATGCCCAGGTCACAGAAGGTGTCACGGTACCCAGGGGTGCCCTGCCAAGACTGTCCCAACTTTCACATGGTCAATATGATAAAGTTTTGATACAAATACAGATCCAGAAGACAGGCCAGGAGGAACCCGTGAAAACAGTGAGTGAGCAAAAATTTAAACTGGGATCTCTGCATCCTCTGCGGAGATCTGAAACAGCCACATTCACCAGTTAGAAGAGCAACAAATCGGAAAAGAGGAAGTTAGCAGAACAGAACAATGGGACAATCGAGCATCGTTAAATGATAGCTCTGACACACAGAACCACGGAAGATGTGCTGGCCATGGAATGCACACTGGACAGCAAGATTTAAAGGTAACATATGCATCTGTATGTGCACTTATTCAACCTGTGGAAAATTCAAAGGAAAGGGGGCGGACTTGGCAACTATAATAGGATGATTTTTTTATCATTCTCTTTTAAATCTCTCCCTTAAGATAATTAGCTTTTAATTTTAAAATTGTTTTAAAATTCGCTTGTGAAAAACATGCTATTTTACATTAGGCCAATTTGCAGTTATTCAAAACAATTTCTAGGATTAAGACATAAAGGTCTGCTTTAAAAGTAAAGATGACCCGGACACAGTGGCACATATTTTTAATCCCAGTGCTTGGGAGGCAGAGGCAGGTGGATCTCTGAGTTTAAGGTTAGCCTGGTCGACAGAGAGAAAGGAGAGACAGACAGATAGAGAGACAGACAGACAGACAGACAGACAGACAGAGACAGAGTGAGTTCCAGGACAGCCAGGGCTACACAGGGAAACCCGGTCTCAATAAACAGACAGACAGACAAGACAGACAAATAAATGTAAAGCCTTCTGTTATTCCAGTGCAGGAGTCTAGCGGACACTAATGACAGTGAGCAGGCACTCCTGCTTTATTTTTTCTCATACCTTCTGACTTAGTAAGTATATTCTGTGCTTCTCAAATCGAACCCTAAGAGGTACTCAGGCAAAAAACATTAGAGTCATAACTATTTTCCTTTGTTTCTATTTATACTTCCTGTTGAGATATAACCTATATCCAATGAAGAACACAAATCTTTTTTTAATTCATAAAATGAACATTTAAGGCTTTCCTTTAAAAAAATCAACTTACTGGTGCGATGCTACGGCACAGAGGGAAGGATTACAGAGTGGTTGGCGATCCTGCTGGGACAAACACGTGAGAGTTCAGTGTCCACTCACATGCAGTTCTTTCCTCTTCAGCATGAGGTACAGGAGCAAAAAGTGTGTCTACAAACTCCTCCGGTTTGTCCTTTATCCCTTCGTCCAGTGTGGCCATTCTGTCTGTCTGATCGTTTAACCTCAATTGTGACTTCACTTCCTTCCAATCATTGCTCCTTTTATATTTTCTTAAAGTTGCTTGCCAGGGTTTTGGCCTGACTTAGTTATTTTTTATTGCTGTGGTAAGACACCGTGACCAAAGTAACTTACAAAAGGAGGGTGTAATCGGGCTCACGGTTTCAGCGGGTCAGTGCCCATGACGGTGGAGAGAAGGAACTGGGACCTCACACCCTGCTCCACAACCACAATCAGGACGCAGTGGGAAGAGTCTTGTGAGATCCCAAAGCCCTCCGCCAGTGACACGTCTCCACTCCTAACCCTTCCCACACTGGAGACCAAGTGTTCAAACAGACGAGCCTATGGGCTGTTCTCATTCCAACCACCCCAGACTGAGACAGGTCACAGGCTACTCTCCATCCCTGCTAGCTAGCCTGTCCCTCAAACTGTAAAAATGCCAAGCCAAACCCTCAGTTGTCTCTGGTTGAGTCTCACGACCTCTTCTGCACACGGCAGGCACATGCCCGCTTCCTCCCTTCTCCCTCTCCCTTAGAGAAAGCTGCCGCTCTGGACCCCCGCCCCCCCCCCCCCCACCTCTCTCTAGTCTACTGGCCGCAGGCTGGGCATACTCAGCACATTCCCAGAGTCTCTCTCCTGTCAGGTGCTGCACTCCACGGCTGCTTCATCCTTAAGGAGTTTTCACGCCTTGACCACAGTGTGGTGAATGGCTGGAGTTGCAACTACTGGGTAAAGTAGGATGCGGTCAGAGAGCAAGCGCTTCTGTGACTGTGAGATATGGCCGAATTCCCTGCCCACTGCTGTACCAACTAGCGAGGACACTCTCTCCTCCACACCCTCACTGGTGGTGAATAACACGAATGTGTGCACAGTTATTACCTGTGCATGTCTTCTGCCCATCTAGAGAGTTCCCTCTAGGCTTGGGAAGTTATCTATGCTATCTACTGTAAATATTTTCTTCTGGTTTATTATTTATCTTTTGATTTAGCTTATAGTCTACCAAAATATTTTATTTTTAAGTGTGTGTGTGTGTGTGTGTGTGTATGTGTGTGTATGTGTGTGTATGTGTGTGTATGTGTGTGTATATGTGTGTGTGTATGTGTGTATGTGTGTGTATGTGTGTGTATGTGTGTGTATGTGTGTATGTGTGTGTGTATGTGTGTATGTGTGTGTGTGTGTGTGTGTGTGTGTGTGTGTAATACATTAATCAGCCTCTTCCCCGTTTTGCCCTCTTATTTTTACGGCGTGGCTACAGAATCTTTTCCCATCCCCAAGTCATGCGGGAATTCATGTGCTCTTGTGCTTGGACACATCCATGTCTAACCAGATTCCTGGCCTGTTTAAAGTTCATTCCTGTGTAGAGTTGAAGTTTGGGTACAGGTCTGGCTTTATAGATTCCCAACGCCTGTCAGTTTGTCTCAGAACCATGTGTAGGCAGCCTGCCATCGACAGACATCCTCCCTTTGCAGGGAGGTCTGAGCCCCTTCTTCCTCTCAGCCTGTCCAATGCGCTTGGTTGTTTGGAAGGGAATCCTTACCCGTTGGAGTCTCCCCCTCCAGTGCTGACATCACACTGTTTTAGTTATCAAGCATGTTTCAAGGTCTGGCAAGCCCAGTCCTCCTCACTGGTCTTTTTTGGGCATTATTTTCCCCATTCCTTTTCAGATATTGAGGGTTTTTGTTTGTTTCGTATAAATGTACTTTCTAAATTAACTTGAGAACTGAATGTTGCCCAAGTTGCCCTGTGAGCAAGGAGTATTTTGCTGTTCAAATACATTTCTTCAGCATTCTATCATGTTCTCTGTTATTGTAAATACATGTCATACTATCAGTTTACTGTTATTATGTATATTAAAATAAGCTGTTTTCTATGGGCTGGTTTGATATCCTGCCCCCTTACTGAATTCCTTCATTGCTTAAGGTAGAGAATTATCACTTCTCTAAGATTTCACATGCAAGCTATCATTTTACCTGCAGACACATAGTTTTACTTATAGGGTCTGTGACCTCAATATGGCAGGTTTCCAACAGCTAACATGCACCAGCAGCAAACACAGTGATGTCATCACACTCGCTGAGATTTCTCTAAGATCTCAGACACAATGAACTACCGAGCCATGGAGAAGGAGCAGCTTCAACTATGACTAAAGAATGGGTTCTGTAGACCTTCAACATAGTCTTCAAGGTTCTGGATGGTGACAGTTCTAGGGAAACTTGTACTGAGCCATCCCTGAAATGTCCCCAAAACTGTCCCAGCAGTCAGTATCACGTGGCCATATTTTATAGCTGAGGAAGTGGAGGTCTGGGGGTCAGAGGCATCACAGGCCAAGGCTGGCCCGGCTCACTGCAGAAGACCTGTTGTTTTGTTTTGGGGGGGTCTTGCTCTGTAGCCCAGGCTGGCCTTGGATTTGAGGTCCCCCTACTTCAGCCTCCCAAGTCCAGTTTCATCAGTAAGACATAAAAACAGAAATATCATTAGTCTCTTAAAATGCATCTGCGTAAGTTTACAGTCTTGGGGAGTTAGAAGTTTTTTTCTGGAAAGTTCTGTACACTTGTTCCTAAACTTGAGAAAAGAATCTTTTATTTAAAAAAAAAAAACTGAAATAAAATCTTAAAATCTCAAAAATTAAATGCTACCGAATTTGCAATGACGTTCACTTTCTTTGTCCTATGTGTCGGGAAGTTATTTTCCTGCTTTGTACAAATTCTGTTTTGTTTTTGGTTTTTGTTTGCTTGTTTGTTTTTCCTTTGTTTCTCCTCCCTCCTCCCTTAACTTTAAAGACAGGGACTCACATGTAGCCCAGGCTGGCTTCAGATCTCCGTGTAGCTGAGGATGACCTTAACTTCCGATCCTCCTGAGTCCCGGGGTTACAGGCAGGTAGGACCACACTTGAGTTATGTTACTGTGAATCAAACCCGGGGCTTCCTGGTGCTAGGCAACCATCTACTGAGCGACTTCCCAGGAAACAAATTCTTTTTCTTTTTTTTTCCCAATTTGTTTTTGGTATTGCTGGGGACTGAATCCATGGCCTTGAGCATAATAGGTAAGGCCTCTCCCATGGAAGCTCTGTTTCAAACATGCCAAATTTTTCCTCACCAAATTTACATAAAAAAATAAAATAATGAGTTTCCTTAGCTACGGAGCCAAGGAGTTTCTGAGGCACCTGGGTGGTCAAAGCAAGTTTCATGGAATGAGTTTCTTCTAGAAAGGGAAGCCCCACCCTCCCACTCAGGCCCCGGTCCAGTCCTTTTTCCACCTCAAGTCCATCTCCGCTTCAGGGTGATCACTGGGAAGGATTTCCGACCCTGCCAGCTGGCCTCAAAAGCCAGAGCATCTTCTACCAGCACTGCCCTCAACATCACCCTTCCTCCTTTCCTCTCAGGCTCCACTCTGCCAGGAGCAAGCGGCACAGAGTGGGTGTGACGGGGAAGCTTAACACCAGCTAGCTTCTAGCTCTGCGGGACAAGGGGCCTCTTTCTTCAAGGCAGGGCTCTGCTCCATGACATGCTGGGTTGGAGGCCCCAGGAACCAAGCCTGGTTCTGAATCCAAGACTGGAACAGATACTCATTCAATGGTTATTTTCCATCCCCTCTGGGCCAATTCCACTTTCTACCCATCTCTCCACCTCTACAAGGCTGACTTCTGCTGGGTTTGACGGTGGTAGGACATTCACTGCATTTCCTCACTGATCTCTTCTGCTGTCAGAGCAGAGCTTAACCGCTGGCCCTGAGAGGTTTCCTAGGTACACCACATCATCTACCCGGTGCACCTTGAGCATCCCATCTCTTTTATTCTTAAGTCTCCAACTGATTTCCTGTGTCCCCAGGATGGTGTCAAGGTGAAGAGGCAAGGACTTCAGAGATGCTCCTGCCCCCTCCATCTTTTAAATATGTATTTTGTGTGTGCATGCATAAGTGTGGAAGTCAGAGGACAACTTCCGAGAGTTGGTTTACTCACCCATAACATGGGTACCAGGGACTGAACCCAGGTCAACAGGCTTTTTTGGCAATCACCTTTACCTACTAGGTGCTCTCATCAGCCCAGGGCTGCTTTCCTCCAGGGTGTCAGAGTTAGGCCTCAGCAATCTTACCAGCTCCCATCCAGCTGGGAAATACTGGCAAATCCCCCCTTGTCTCTTCAGACCCAGGTGTCAGAGTGTCATTCTGGGACATTTCTAGAGGCATCTCCATCCTAGGTCATTCCTATCAGCCTGCTTTTCTGTCTGCAAGGTTTTCCTTCAGGCAAGCTAGGTCCTGGGTCCACCTGTGACTCTGACTGCAGCATTGGGGGTTTGGACAGTCCAGTGTGGGCTGGAGGTACTGAGCACAGCACAGTGTGGGCTGGAGGTACTGAGCACAGCACAGTGTGGGCTGGAGGTACTGAGCACAGTGCAGTGTGGGCTGGAGGTACTGAGCACAGTCCAGTGTGGGCTGGAGGTACTGAGCACACAGTGCAGTGTGGGCTGGAGGTACTGAGCACAGTCCAGTGTGGGCTGGAGGTACTGAGCACAGTCCAGTGTGGGCTGGAGGTACTGAGCACAGTCCAGTGTGGGCTGGAGGTACTGAGCACAGTGCAGTGTGGGCTGGAGGTACTGAGCACAGTGCAGTGTGGGCTGGAGGTACTGAGCACAGTGCAGTGTGGGCTGGAGGTACTGAGCACAGTGCAGTGTGGGCTGGAGGTACTGAGCACAGCCTAGTGTGGGCTGGAGGTACTGAGCACAGTGCAGTGTGGGCTGGAGGTACTGAGCACAGTGCAGTGTGGGCTGGAGGTACTGAGCACAGTGCAGTGTGGGCTGGAGGTACTGAGCACAGTGCAGTGTGGGCTGGAGGTACTGAGCACAGGCAGTGTGGGCTGGAGGTACTGAGCACAGTGCAGTGTGGGCTGGAGGTACTGAGCACAGTGCAGTGTGGGCTGGAGGTACTGAGCACAGGCAGTGTGGGCTGGAGGTACTGAGCACAGTGCAGTGTGGGCTGGAGGTACTGAGCACAGTGCAGTGTGGGCTGGAGGTACTGAGCACAGTGCAGTGTGGGCTGGAGGTACTGAGCACAGCCCACTATAGTCAGACAAGCTGCCTTCTCTACTCTTCAAAAGGGGAGGAGAGTCCACACAGCCGGGTTCCGGAAACAGCTTCCTCCTCTGGTCTTTTCCTGCCCTTAAAAAATAAAGTGTGTCTCCTTGTCCACTTTTGAGACATAACTGCCTTTTTATTTTGCTGGACATCTTAGAATTGACCCTCCATCTGTGTGTTCAAATGCTTTTCTATTTAAAATCACTCTCTCTTTTTTAAAATGTAAAAAACACAGTGCCATACTGCGAAAGGTGTCAGGAAACATACTCAAATAAGGAAGGGCTCCAAAGACGGCCCTGCCAACAAAATGCCAGTAAAATCTGAAACCTGGGTTCAGACACACTGGGAATGTTCCAGAACTTAAGACCTAAAGAGCGTCTGTGTTCCAGTAAATCAGCTTCCCTGTGAATGCCATCAAAACCCAAGTTTTAATGAGAGAGGGAATATCAGAGGAAGGGGCGGAGGGGGAAGGTTTGGACCATTGAAACTTAATTTAAAAACTATTATGAGAAGATTGATTTCCCCTCCCCCAATCAAATGCATAAGTTCTTCCTTACATTTTGCTTCATTTTCTTCCCCACCCCCTAAAAAATGGGGGAAAGGAAGGAAGGTAGGTTTCCTCAACACATGAAACAATGACTCTGTGTGTGTGTGTGTGTGTGTGTGTGCGTGTGTGCGTGTGTGTGCGTGTGTGCGTGTGCGTGTGTGTGTGCGTGTGCGCGTGTGTGTGTGTGTGTGTGCGTGCGTGTGTGTGTGTGTGCGTGCGTGTGTGTGTGTATATGTGTGTGTGTGTGTGTGTGTGTGTGTGTGTGTGTGTGTGTGTGTGTGTGTGCGTGTGTATGCGAACGTGTGCATGTATGTGCCTGCCTGTGTGCAGGCCAAAGACTCTGGGTGTCTTCCCCAATTACTGCCCCATCTTACTCTTTGAGACAGACTTGTCCACTGACCCAGGAGCTCAATATGCAGCTAGGTTGGTCAGCCATGGTGCCTCTGGGAGCTGCCTGGTTTCACCTCCTGAGTATCAGGGTACCAGGCATGTGTGGTCACTTGTGGCTTTCCTACCTAAGTGGTGGGAATCAGAACTCAGGCTCCTCTCTGTGACACAGGAAGTACTCTGCACACTGAGCATCTCCCGGCCCGGAGATGCACATTTTTAAAATTACCAACATTAATTACAGGATTTTTTATGAATTGTAATGACCTGCTAGCCGCATTTAAGAACCCGATGAAACCAGAAACAAAGTGGGTTCTCATTGAATAATCATCACCACCGAATGATGATATAAAGTCACACAGGCCATTTGAAGAGGGACGGTGATGTGTCAGTGTCCAGATGGTGACAGCTCCTTTTAGTGAGAATGGCCAGGGCTCCTGTAGTTAACGGCTTGTGCACAGAGTGCTGTCTGTGGCCCTCTGCAGAGGTAGGGCTGATCAGGGCCAGGCAACACAGGAGAAACTGACAGTGCAGCCTAGGGCTCTTGAATAGGTGTGTACCGTGTTGCTGTGTGGACCCTACCATTCACTTTAGGAGCTTGGGAAGTTTGATTCTGGAAGGTTCCCGAAGCACCAGGAACCTGCAGGGAGGGCCTGGTCTTTTGGCCAGAGATGGGCTCTGAGACACACACTTGTCCCCCACCCCCATAGTGATGGGCTGCTGGCTTGGGCATCCTTGTGGGAATGCTTTACTGAGGGCACCCATGGAGTCTCTTCCTATGGTGTTCTTGTTGATAAAATCCTGAGCAGAGTATGTGGCACACTTAGGTCCCTAGCCACAGCTGCTCTTGCCTCTGGCTTTCCTCTTGTTGACTTGACAAAAGACTCCCACCGTTCCTCTCCTGGAAAAGGAGGCACTCTCACAGAGTCTCACACAGGCCACTAGACTCAAAGCCCTCTTTCTGCATGTCTGAGGAGCTTCCAGTTCAAGGCTGTTCTGGAAAAGAAGCCTTGTATGCCCTTCTCCCTAATGTGGCTCAGAACAGATCAAAGACCCATGGAGACACCCATAAGGCCAGCAAATGTATCAACAGCAAGGCTCAATAAGACTGACTACATGTGGAAAAAGTGCCGCTGACCTGTGCCAATGGCCGGGTTGGAAACAGCCCATGAGGGTCAAGGATTCCTAAGGATTCCTGGGGAAACACTCTCCCTGGGACACATTCTCCAGAGACAGTCTTCTGTAGATACACGCCTAGTGACAAGTTCTTTCATGTGAATGCTCTCCTGTGGGGAGACGCTCTCCTGTGGGGAGACGCTCTCCTGAGAACACACTGAAGCCCAGATTTTATTCCCCCCTCGCCCCTCCCATCCCCGTTTGGCTCAACTTAGAAGTTTATTCCATTCATCTCCCTCAAATTCTAGAACACTCTTGTGCCACTGCTTCCCTCAAAAGAGGCACTTCCTAAGGATGACATTTTTGCCTCCCTGAAACCATGCCATGCTGGATCCTCTTTGTTCCCAGGCAAGGTGCCTGGTGAGACAGTCGTGATGAAAAGCACCCCTGAGGAAGCTACTCATCTGGCAGGGAGGAGTGGGCGCGCCCACCTTCCACACAGGATGGGCTTCTGCTCACACACAGAGGCACAGCACAGAAACACCTTTTGTCAAGGGAGAGGGACTCCCTGGAGGGACTTGGGTGCTGACATACCCAGGGACCTACTGTTCCATGCCAGCCCACCGAATGACCCTCATGAAGCTGGAAACCGTAAACGGAGCTTAGCATTCTAAGGAGACCGAGACCGCAGGGTGTGCTTTTCACAAAATGAAACTGCCTGGAACTTCTCATAAGGCTTTTTACGATAAGCATTAAAACGCAAAGAGGAAGATTAAAAGTTCCTGCCACAGACTAGGCCTGTGGGGAGAGAGAGGAGGGCTGGTGGGCAGGGGTGGGAAGGGGTAGGAAGGGGCGGGCAGGAGGCTGTGCGCAGCATTACAGTTGGATATTATTATATAAAATGAGTGTGTTATTAAAAGGATCCTAAAGTTATAAAAACTCAAAGGAACATTTAGTGACGATGAATAACTTCTTTGGTAAAGATGAATAACTCATATTTCCTACAGGCTGCAGGGGAGGGGGGTGGTTACCTGGCTGAGCTCTTTAATTGCTAATCGCTGAGTTTTGTTGTTTTTGTAAGACACTCTGTTTAGGGGTGGGGAGTCAGAATGCAGTGTTAGCCTAGGAACACTCTGGTAGGCTGGAAAGCAGCCCTCTGCCTAGCAACTGAGTACCTTGATTATCCTAATAAAAAACGGCAACAAAAATACCCATCTCCAGTAGCTCCCTGAGCCATGAGACATAACACGACCCTCCCTGCAGTACAGGGACTGAACCTAGGGAATCACACAGAGGTAAGTGTTTTCCTGATGAGCTACAAACACAGCCCAGTTATCTTAAAAACACACATCACTGCATCCAGGCCACAGTAAGAGTGAACTCAGTATGCCGGACACCATCCCGTGTAGCTCAGGCTAGCCTCGGACTCATTTTGTAGCTGAGGATGACCTTGAATTTCTGATCCTCCTGTTTCCATTCCCCAAGTGCTGGGATTACAGGTATTTACACCACTTTATGTGGTCTGGTGCTAGGGAAGGAACCCAGAGCATCTGCATGCCAGGCAAGCACTGGTCCAGCTGAGCTACATCCTCATCCCTTGCCCGCCTTTCTTCTGTCTGTGCTCACGGAAGACCACAGAAGACAGCCCATAGGCTCCGTTCCGATCTGCTGAGACACCAGCAATGAGGGGCCCTTCTGCTGTACCTCTATTTTAACACAAGGCCCATGGAGAACCTGTGTTCCGACAGCAGGAGACAGAATAATTTTGGAATACTCCACATTGCAAAACCCCATGAAGTCAGCAGTTGTCCGTTCCCCACCGTTGTCTACCCATGTTGAATTAGTACTGACCTGAGTCTTGATTCTTTTCAGAGTGGAGGAGCCAGGTGTTGGTGTCCTTTGTAAACAGAACTAAATGAGAAATGGAGGTGTGCTGCCACTGGGGGCTCGTGCTTACAGGTTAGATGGGACTTATCAAAATCTTCTGGAGCATGAATCATAAACAACAACAACAACAAATTAGCATAAACAGGCTTGCTCCCAAACAAAATGCACAATCCTGTTATGCCTCATGTAACCCCCGCAATACTCTAAAGAATATAAAAAATTCAAACAACACCAAGAGGCAACAGTCACAGAAGGAACTCCACCCACTAACGTCTCGGATCAACAACTGCTGAGCCTCTGGCTGTGTACACGCACTGGAGGCCAGAGACCCTCTCCCCAGCACCTAGGCAGCCTGGCAGCCTCACAGCACATCTAGAATTCCCGGCACCCCCCAACCTGTGACTTCCAGAGCAGTGGCTCTCAGCATTTGTGAGAAGCAGCCTAGCAGACTGCCAAATTCCTGCTGGGTCGGCCAAGAGGTAGGAACCAAAAATGAAAACCACGAAGGGTTTGTTTTTGAAAAGCGATACATCAAACCCAGAAAGGGCTCTGTTGTGTGTCTCTTCCCGTGTGGGGCCAGAGAGAAGAAAATGGCTCAACCCCCTGGGAGGAAGGCGCTTGGCCTCACCTGTGACTTCTCTTCTACGGTGCAGACTTTTCTCACCCCATTAAATGTAACCCGCCCTAGGTGGGATTTTACCATGTGAGAGAAATGGAGAGTGATGGGAAAATGGCCAGCAGGAGAGGCTGGCTGGGCAGCCCTCAGGAGCCACACAATGGGTGCCACAGGGCCATGCGGAGCGTGGCTGTTCCCAGGGGTCCGTTCGTTCGATGGACACACAGGGCTGTTTCTGTGGCTTTGTATATAACTTTGCTGTGTCAACCCACTGTCACCAAGAGCTGAATACAGAAAAGGAAGAACAGGAGAGATTAAGAAAGATAATAAGGCGGGTCAGAATTCACACTGTGCCGTCTGTGCAGAGAGGAAGCAGGAGCCTAAAATAACGTCCAGGTGGATGGCAAGCATGAGACAGGGTAGGGGCACCTGCAAGGGGGAATGCCACTTGCCACCTTGCTTGGAAGAAAAGCAAAGGCAATCTTAGTCCCCAAACCCTCCCAATAACTAGCCACCAACAGCAAAACCCATGAGGGGACCGGGGTAAAAGACACCTGGGGAGCAGGGGTGAGGTGGGGTGGGGTGGGGTGGGGATATTCCACAAGCCCTGGAGTAAGCCCTGGAGTAAGCCCAGGGGACAGGCAGCCTTTTCTTCTGTCACAGCGGGAAATCAGGCTTTGGCTTCTGTGTGAGGACTGACAGCTGCCACCTGCTTATCAACTGTCCACCACAGCAGCAGTGGGGCCACAGGAACCATGGACATTTGACTGTTCGGTCGGGAGACTCGGCCTAATGCGGAGCAGGAGAGGATGGTCATGCACAGATTTCATTTCAGCAGTCCTGTGTGAGGGACTACTGGTGATTTCGCCGAGTAAGTCACTCAGCCAGAGCTGCACAGCTGTAGGAGGCATGCCCACTGACCACAACAAACAACGGCTTCCAAGCAATGAAGCCGCCCCACACCACCTCCTGGTCCAGGGGCTGGGAACAGGACAAGGAAGCTGCAGGGAAAGGCTGGGCAGCCAGGGCTGTTTCTGCCATTTGTCATACCGGGGTTGGGGGTTGGGTCAGGGGACTGGGCGGGACTCAAGAGATCTAGAAGATGCTACCTAGACACGACTCTGCTGGGCCGCCCCTCCTCCACCCCTTAGCCTGGCTCACTCTTAGTGCCTCACTCTTACCAGGAGGGTGCCGCTCCTGCATAGGGCTGCTGTGGGGTTTGCTGGGCATGGCTGCTTTGAAGCCACGGCCATGGTGGTCTGCTCAGGAGAACCAGCTACCCATATGGCACACAGCTCTGCTCTGCTGGCCTTGCTGGAGCAACTGTCCCCAAGGGGCCACCTCTGAGGTCCTTGGAACACATGTGGAGAACTGAAAAGAACATGGGTCATATGCCTGCCCCTCCCGGGCTCTGGGGGTGGTTACAGGGAACAAATGCCCTTTTTGCCCTGGAGGCTGGTATTCTAGTGTGTGTGTTCTGGGGGGTGGGGGCAGATAAACGGGCTAATTAGAGGAAACGAAAGCAGAGTAAGAGGGCTAGCAAAGAACCGGGGGTGGGTGGGAGGGCCCAGAGGTGGCATGAAGGGCCAGGAAGGCTGCTCTGACAGACCTTTCTCTGAGAGCAGGACAAAGTATAAGCAAGTGTCTGAAGGTCTCTAAGAGCAAGGCCAGAGGCCCAGGGTAGGCTTTAGAGAAACACAGTGGCCACAGAGGCTGAAGCCCACCTTTGGAGGCCACAGGAGCAACGGTTAGGGGTGCTTAGGGACAGAGCCAGGGGGTTAAGGGTCACAATTAGGACTTTGGGTTGTATGAAGAATAAAATGAGACACAAAACTGAGCCAGGTGTGGTTTTATGTGTGTTCTTTGCACTTGGGAGGCTAAGGCTGGCAATTTCAAGTTTGAGGCTAGCCTGGGCTATACAGTCCATCTGTAACTCACATTTTAAATGAGTTCACCTGAGTATGATGGACTTGGGTCAACCAGCTAAGAGGTTGTGTAGTGGGGCTGATGAGAGGAGGCTGTGTGGATAGCAGAGCTGGCTGATGAGGGAATGGATGCACGGACATGTTTTGAAAGTGGAACCAGTATAATTTGATGGTGTATTTGGTTCCTGAGAGACAGATGGAGTCACAGATGGGCACAATGGTCCTAGATGAGGTAAATGTAAGACACCCATCACACAGCCCTGGGGATTCCCACAGCAGCCTGGAGGGAAGGGAGGGGCCCAGGTAAAGACCTAATAATCTTTACACAGCGTCCGCCGTAACCTCCACCGAGATGAAAGACAGACAGACACATGTTCTTTTAATACTCCACATGCTCTATGGAACTCAGAGGTGGCCCCACCAGAATGGTTCTCCACAAACTTGAAATGCGCTTCATGTAGATGGTGCTTAGAGCCCCGGGACACGGGACAGGGGTTGAGCAGGGAGTGTAGCGCTTTTGGTGAACCCCACTGTCACTCACGACCACACCCTGTCACCACATATGAGCTGCAAAGACAAGGGTTCAAAGGAGTCTCCTTCCTGCCGAGACTGAGGCCTGGTGCTCGAGCATTTGGGACAGAGGGCAGAAGGACAAGGGGACAGTGAGGACCCTTTTGTCAGACTCAGGCCCAATGGCACACACATCCTCCAAAACACTGAAGACCTTTGACATAAGTGACTTGTTGTTTGGACATGTCTTCCCGAAGTTCATGAGTTAGAAGCTCATGTTGATGGCACTAAGAAGGAGGACCTAAGAAGTAATTAGGATGAGATGAGGATGGGCCTCCATGACGGCATCAGTGCTAGGAGACTCAAACGACGTGCGTGGTGGGTCATGCTGTGTGACACCGTCTACCATGTTAGCATAGCAAGAAGGCCTTATGGAATGCAAGACCGCGACCATGGACTCCTCAGCCTCCAGAACTATAACCAAATATGCCTCTGTTCTCTGTAAGCTGTGGAGTCACAGGCAATCTGCCAGAGCAACAGAAAATGTTCTGAGACCCTAAACAGATCTCTGTTTCTGCGCCACACACTTTGCCTAAAGTAGTATATGGACTTCATGGATACTGGATGAGTAACGTATACTTCCAACTGAAATTTGAGATTTTGGAGCCATGCTTAATCTACAGCTCAGCAAATATGGAAAAGGATTATTCCCTGAACAACAAGTGTCTGAAGGTCTCTCGGAGAAAGCCAGACAGCCCGCCACAGGTGTAAACTGTTACTGCTGGGCCATGTCTGTCTCCCTTCTGGACACACCGCGAGCAGCATTCCGCTGTTCAGTCCTCTCCAGGACCGGGGACGACGCCTCCGTGCAGAGCAATGCCCAATAAATCTACATAAATGTCAAATGAATGAGTGGATAAATACCCATTAAAAATTAACTGGACAGTTAATTTGGATTACTCCCTGGGAAAAAAAGGAAAACAGTAAAACTAGAAAAAACATCCTTTTAATTTAAAAGGTTAATTAAGGACAAGGTTAAAAAAATATTTTGGCGGCTTAAGTAAACCAAACCCAAGTGGGGTTCAAAATAGCCACAGTCTGTAACCCCAAAACCTGCCCATTATTTTCGGTGAGGCAGAGAAATCGGCAAGTTGTTGGGCCGTTCATGATCCCAGCATGATTGCAACTTTAAGACTAGACAGTTGACATTGGGGAGCGGCTCACGTGGCACCAAAACTCAGATATGAGAGTCCTAAATAAAAGGTCAAGTAACTGAACTCAGTAGTGCACTTCTGGCTAACAAGGAATAGTACACCTTCTGTAATGAGCAGTTTATCCTAGAAACGCAAAGAGAGCTTAACATCAGAAAACTATGGCAATGAACTACATCCCGGGCGTGTGACCTGATCTCGGCACAGATACACAAAGCGCCTCTTCACTGGCTCTTGGTCAGTAGTCCAGATCACGATAAAACTCAGTAGAAGAAAGGGTGCTTTGGGGAGCACTCATGTGTCCCATAAAGAATGAAGGGTCTTCTTTTCTTCTTATTTTTTTTCTCACTAAACAAGATCCACTTGACTCATGTATTTCATCTACAGCTCATGTTTTTTAGCTTGTCAGAAACATTTCCTTCTATGATGTTAGCTCTACATTTCAGTTTATGGTTCACTTGAAATTAATTTTTTTTTTTTTTTTACATAGTAACAAGTAAAGTTTCTCATGCCTATACAGTTACTCAGTCATCAGAGCGCCCACTGAAACAGCATTCTTCCCCATCCAACAACACGGCCCCTTTCCTCAAAATTCAACCATGAGTCTATTTTTGCTATTGCTACCCTGTTCCATACTGTCTGACCTACAAGGTCAAGTTAACTTTTAAGATGTCTCTTGGGTAGATAAAGATTAGCTGTCTATGTTGAAATACAGTTTATATATCCAACTAGCAAATATACACCAGACCTGAAGTCAGTGGAGAGACCCGTGACATAGACTTGAAAGCTAGAGATGGGGCTCAAAGCAGGGACTGGGTGTTCCTTGAGGGACACAGGCTCTGAGCGGGACGGGAAGAGGAAGGGCTCTCCTGGGCATGTGCACTGAAGTGGGCGTGGATGCATTTGGTCTATGTGATGGTTTATACTGCCTGCCTGGGCTGAGGTCCTGGAGCGTGGGCTGAGCACTGCGTTCCCTGCTCTGCCCCAGCACCGCATGTACACCATGCTTCCCTGCTCTGCCCTGGCACCACATGCACACCATGCCTCCCTGCTCTGCCCTGGCACCGCATGCACACCATGCCTCCCTGCCTCCCTGCTCTGCCCCGGCATAGCATGCACACCATGCCTCTCTGCTCTGCCCAGGCACCGCATGCACACCATGCCTCCCTGCTCTGCCCAGGCACCGCATGCACACCATGCCTCCCTGCTCTGCCCCGGCACCGCATGCACACCATGCCTCCCTGCTCTGCCCTGGCACCACATGCACACCATGCCTCCCTGCTCTACCCAGGCACCTCATGCACACCATGCCTCCCTGCCTCCCTGCTCTGCCCAGGCACCGCATGCACACCATGCCTCCCTGCTCTACCCAGGCACTGCATGCACACCATGCCTCCCTGCTTCAGGCTCTGGCTGCTGAGAATTCCCTGTCGTGATGGACTAAGTCCCTGAACTGTGAGCCACAGTAAACGCTTCCTCTCTTGAACTGCACAACACAGAGTGATAAACAGTCAGCTTGGTTCCAAGTGGAGTCCCAGCCCAGTGTTGTGGCTACACTTGTGATCCCAACCCTCAGTAGGCTGCCGAAGGAAAATAACAGGTTCAAGGTCATCTAGGGCTCTACAGTGAGATCTGGTCTTAAGAATAAACAGGGACTCAGTATAGTGCTGGCCATGAAAGCACACGGGCATGATTTTAGTATCCTGTACCCACATCAAGAAGCTAGGCATGGAAGCGGGTTTGTGATCTCAGTGTTGGGGACATGGCAACCGGGGGCTTTGATGGGACTTGCTGGGCCAGCCTAGCCTAACTTTGCAAGTTCCAGGCCAGTGAGAGCCCTGTCTCAATAAACAAGGTGGATAGGACTGGAAAAAAGACTCAAGGCCAGCCTCTGGCCACACACACACACACACACACACACACACACACATATACAGTGACAGACTATGTAAAGTGTAGCCCCCAGTGATTTCTCTAGTCTCTGAGCAGCTTGGTTCTGGTCACTAGCCATGCCAACACCATCCAGTACAGCTTTAACCAGGATCTGCCATATTTCCAAAGGCCAAAGATTCCCTCAGATCAGAGTCTCACATTCAGCCTGGAAGTTCAGGAAGCCAATCTAGTTTTCTAAGCCTCAGTTCTCCCTTTTGGGATTGCAGTTACACAGGGCTGTTTATGAACAACTAATATGCAAAAATGCAAAAGAGACCCAGGCTTCCTGAGGAGAGGCCCCGTGTCTCTTCCTCTTGGCTGGAGGGGTCTACCTAATTCACCTCCGCTGATTTCCCCATGAGACACACAGAACATGGGCTAGGTCAATCTGAGCTCAAAAAGCCCGGCAGGCAGGGGTCAGCATGCTCTGTCATCATATCATCATATCATCCTGCAGGATGGCCGCCCCCTGCTGACTGAGGCAGTTCAGTGGGAGCAGATGTGGCCACCTAAAGCAGCCCCTGTGGAAATGGGCACCCTTACAAGACACACCAGGCAGCCCACAGTACACAATCCTCAGTACACAATCCTCAGTACACAGGAGAGCCACAAAGAGAGACAGGCATCTGTACAATAGGCAGACACTCGGGCCAAGTTTTCTAAGACAATGGGAAGACATCAAATCTAGACCTTTCAGAGGCCTCCCTCCCTGCTGGCAACATTCTCAGCATCTGATGAGATGGGGCTGTATTGACCCCTTGCATGCCAAGGAGGGTGCTAGAATTACTTCCTTGCCAGAGATGGAAACTAAGACCCACGGAAGTGGCAGAGTTGGGACCCGACTCCCAATCACCTGACTGGGATTCCCCAGTCCATCTCTCTGTGGACAATCTGCTTCCCCACAAGTGGGAGCCCTTGGCTGCACATTCCCATGCTGCCCCCATTGCCTTGAGACAATTTAACTTGCAGAACTTCAAAGTGCAATCCATTGCGACACCATGCCAGTCTGGGGCAGGAAGTTTCGCATGGACTGCAATTCTTTTCCTTTCAGGTGTGTATTCTACCCACATTCTATCTAGTTTGGTGGTGGAGCCAGCCCTGGGGTGACAAAGCTGTGGCAGATTCGTCATCAAGCGTCATGGCTGCTGCGATGGCCAAGTCTTCAATGACATCCTTTGCTCTAGTGGAAGCTCCGTCACCACCAAACCTATGAGATACGTCCTGCAGATGTCGTGCTACACAGGAAGCTGTGCTTGTCTGGACGGATTTACAGAAGAGAAAGACAGATTGGAAAAGCACCGGCTAACCAGAGGTGCTCTTCCAATAACCCCCTTCTTACACACTCCCACCCCAACACCCAGTGCACAACAGGGTCGGCAGTGACTCTTCAACCCACCACTGTTGACTGAAAATCAACCGTGGCAGCTGTCTGCCCTGGGAAATCAGGTTCACACAGGAAATGAGCTCCCAGCTTAATTCACCTGTGCCACTTTCTGTGCTCCTACAAAGAAGGGTCTATGGTGACCAGGAAGCAGAGAGGAAGAACTTGTCTCATAACTCAGTTTTAATAGAGAGGAAAGTAACTGGAGGGCCAATGAGATGTCTCAGCCAGTGATCAACTTTCACCCCTGGAATGGACCTTAAAGATGGAGGATGCTGGCCAGGCATGACAGCACATAATCCCAGCACTCCCGAGGTAAATGCAGGGGGATGGCAGAGCAAGTTCCAGGACAGCCAGGGCTACGCAGAGAAACCCTGTACTGAGAAAAACAAGAAGATGGAAGAAGAGAATTGACTCTACCTTGTCTTGCAAGGATCACACCACCCTGTGTCACCAGACCAGGGCTAGGTGCTGAGTCAGCATCAGTTAGTCTGCTCATTGTTACTATGGCTCTATGCTGTAGACTATTATTTTAAGGTGTGTTACTTTTGTTTATGTTGCATTTGTTTAACTCTGTGAAGCTGTGTTACTGTGCCTGTGTAAAACACCTGATGGTCTGATAAAGAGCTGAATGGCCAACAGTGACGCAGGAGCGAGAACTAGGCAGGGCTGGCAGGCAGAGAGGGTATATCGAAGGAGAAGTCTGGGAGGAGAGATCTAGTAGCCAGACAAGGAGGATTGCAGAGGCCAACGACCCAGCTACGCAGCAAGCCACAGTAAGAGTAAGACATACAGAAGTAAGGGAACAGAAACCCAGAGGCCAGAGATAGACGGGATAATTCAAGTTAAGGAAAGCTGGCAAGAAACAAGCAAAGTTAAGGCCGGGTGCTCATAAGTAAGAATTCATCTCCATGTGATTTATTTGGGAGCTGGGTGGCAGGTCCCCCCAAAAAGAACAAAAACAAACAACATCTCTAGAGTGAACACACCTCTTTCAATAGGTTTCTTTTATTCCTATCTATTCTTTTAGTGATGTGTAACAATACAGTATGTTTTTAACAAAACTATATTATATAGTATTTATAATAATATATAATGCAGTATGTACAAAGAGCAACAATTTCATATTACCACCAGCAAAACTATGCTTAACCAAGGCAGGCTAACATGAACTGAAGGAACCTGACCATGGTGACCTGAGTTCAAGGCTGTCACACAGCTCAGGGCCTCCCACTTCTTCCACCTGACTACAGAAGGGCAGAGGAAGAGTAAGGGGCTGCAGGGGTGAGATTCCCAGCCCTGATGTTTACCATGGCACCTGGTCCCGGCAGGGCTGGGAATCTCTGAATGTTCTACTGTGCTCAGTACCACGTGGACAATTTGTATCTGGTAAATGTTTTCATTGCACTTTTCACTGCATGCTGTCTCTTCCCTTAAGCACTCAACACAGTTAGAAAAAGCTGAAAGGTTGAAAACTGGAGAAGACAGCAGCCAACCCCTGTTTCACTCACTACTCTGCATTCAACTTCAGGAACACTAGAGCTCCTGGGAAAGACTCACAGTAGATTTAGGGTTACCATCTTGCTGCTGATGGATTTGGCATAGTTATCACCTGATTATAGCGTGGTCCCTGCGTGATTCACAAGGACCAAACCAATGACAGTGTGAGAAGCCAAGGAGCCATCACCAGTCATTTCAGAGAGCATTGCAAAAAGTACAGTAGGGACCCAGGGAGATGGCTCAGTCAATAGAGTGCTTGCCATGCAAGCATGAGGATCTGAGTTCGGATCCCAAGTACCCACATAACAAGCCAGGTACAGAGGCATGCACCAATAATCATCACGTGGGGGCAGTAGACACAGTGGGACCCCTAGGAGCAAAGAGCTAGCTGCTCTAGCTGAATTGGTGAGCTGTGAGTTCAGTGAGAGGCCCTGTTTCAAAAAATGAAGATGGAGAACAATTGAAGAAGTGCAATGTCAGCCTCTGGCCTCCCTCCACACACATGTGCACACACATGTACACTCATTCAAAGAAACAGCAAATCAATGTGGTCACATTTCCCAGGTGAGATCTCTCTTATTTTGGAGGGCAAAACCACAGCAACAGATATGAGTAAGTTATGATTAAGATGAAATGACTGCTGTGATCAAGAACTACAGGCATTAGGAGTTAGGTTACTAACCCTGTCCCTTTAACTAACAGCAAGGCCAGGTATAACACCAGTTACTATGGTGATAGCCGGCCTGACTAGGGGAAGACACACGCGGAACACAAATCCTGTGGTGTTCTGAGATGAACGTGGGAACAGCTGCATAAGTGACACTCTGTCCATCGACAAGGACCCTCCTTGATGGGAAGGAGGCTCACTGCACAACCACAGAGCACTTGGCCCATGCCTGCTGGCAGGGAACAGGCAGACAATGTCCACCATATCCTTCTCTGTCTAACGCAGCAACATTTCTATGACAGGGATGGAGGGGATTTATGTACCATTAAAAGCAATGATTTTCTCTTCTCAAAACGAGTGGAACGTGCAGTATTCAACCTGGAACCAGAAACACTCACACAGGGCGACCTTGTGTCCAGCAGTTTATTGCCAAGGTTCCAGTTTATGCCCACGAGGCACGGCAAGGTTCCTGGATGTGGCTGCACTGCAGCCTTTGGCTTCCCCCAACAGAGCTCCTGGCTCCAGCAGGTTTTGGCTGCAAGATCTATCCTGCGTCTGATTTATTCCCCGGTTCCTTTTTCTCTGAATGAATCATATCCATGTTGCCAAAGCAAGAGTAGAAAGAAAAAAAAACCCCATAGATTTAAAAAAATTACAAAGGTAAGAAAAACAGTCCTCGATGCAGAAATGGATTCTGTGATCAAATGTCCATTTCAGAAAACCGTCAGAATTGGGCAATGTAATGGACACTTTGTTCTCCACTTCTCCGTCATGAGGAAGGCCGTGCACACATGTGCCACCCATGCACTCCCAGCCCATCCACCTCACCAGAGGGCTAATCCCAGCTGGCAGGACAGTTTCCTTTCACTACACTAACACAATGCTTCATTACACCAAGACACAGCGTTCTCATTTGCTGCCAGATAGGTAAATAATGAAGCTTAAACTTCACAGTCACCTTGAAAATGCTACACACGTCTCCCTTATAGGAACGCATGGGCTGTATCCATGCATCACTCAGAACGGGTGCTGTAACTACCACTCATTCCACCCCCACCCTGGTGCCGGATCACTGACCAGCACCCCGGGGACCATTCCCAGTTCTGTTTGATCAGGAAGGGGTTTTAGCTAACTTTTGCAAAGGGAATTAAGGTAGTCATAGACAGGGATCAGGGACAATTCTGGGTTCATTCAAACCCAGGGCTGCTCTACACATCTACAAGGCCATCTACAAGTTACTGACCCACACTGTCTAGGCACAGCCTGCCTGCTGGTCCCAGCTTTTGAACTGGAGACCTCCCCAGGGCTAAGACTCTCTCCTGTGTCCTCCTCTCAAATCCAGCCTTAGATTCTCCAGGCATCAAAGCACATCAGAGCCACTTAGCCAGAAGGTCCAATGCATGCTGTTCACTCTGCTGTGGAGGTGAGCAGCCTTCCTGTAAATCACAGAGCACCGACCAACAACACTGGGTTTCTGGTGTTCTCCATGCACCACAGGAATAAACACTGACCTTGGCAACAAAGGACGAGACAAAAAGATCCCCCAAGTCTGCTATCCACTGTCATGTGACGCTTGTGCAGCTGACATACCACCTCTCTCAGCAACCATCCTCCCAGCTCCGGGAACCTAGGACAGGTACAGTCAGCCTCATTTTGCAGTTGAATCATGTGACTCGGTGGCCCTCAGGCTAGCAAGGGTCTTCCCACGCCGCCAAGCTGTATCAGTGTGTGACAACAGGGTCAGGATGGCATAAGATGTTCCAACAGTGAAGAAAGAGGGCTAGAGTGATGTCCAGCTTCAGAAACATGAAGTTGGCCAAAGGATGCTTCTAGACTTTAAATGATAGCAACACAACTTCCCCGTGAACTCTGGGTACTTAGTTAAGGGCAGAGATATGGCCCAGTGGGTAAAGGGCTTGCTGTGTAAGCATGAGGACCTTAGCTCAGGTGCACCCACACAGAAGCTGGGCAGTGTGGTCCTCGCCTGCCATTGCAGACTGTGGAGCAGAGTCAGGCAGTTCCCAGGGGCTCACTGGCCCACAAGTCTAGCCAAAACATTGAACTCTAGGTTCAGTAAGAGACCCTATTCCAAAATATGAAGGAAGATTCCAGATGTCAACCTCTGGCTTCCACACACATATATATGACATACACACCCATATGCATACACAGGTACACACATATGCACGCGCGTACACACACACACACACACACACCACACACACACACACACACACACACACACACACACACACACACACACCACACACACACACACACACACACACACACACAATGGTTGGGCATGCCCTGAAGCAATGTCAGGCTCAGACCTGTGCTGGCTTCTGCGTTTAGATGTCTCCTCCTCCCAGGCTGCCCGGCTCTGGGCTCTGTGTTTATGGGCAGGGCGGCAGGAAGGACATGACCTCTCTAGCTAGTGGCGGGTTAAGCAGCCTGATTGAACACTGCTGCTAATTAAGGGCCCCTCTCGTCTGGCAGGACCACCGGGGTTCCTTCTGCACTTGTTCATGACCACTGCACCTCTCTCAGAAATTAACTCTTGATGAGTACAGACAGGGGCCCAGCTGGTCCTCGAGTCCTCCCAAGTAGATAAATGAAAAGTAATCAGAACACTCCTGACTGCCAAGGGGAGAGGGGCGCTCCGTGACCTCTTGGTAAAACCCACAGTATACTTTTACTGGGGCTTAATTCTCTACACTGGGGGCACTTAACGCAGCCAGGAATGGTGTGAGGAGAGCGACCGTGACGATGGCGGTATCTGGTGTGAAGCCCACCTTGTAAAGGAGCTGCTGAAGGGACACAGAAGTGACTTAGGGGAAGCTAATTTTCTATCAACAAATTATTTCCAGACGTGCTCCCCCACAACACTTCACAGACCCCAAAGAGCTCCCAGGACAGTTTACAAACTGCAAGACGTTAACCTCTTCGAATGTTAAATCCTTGTAGCTTACAGAAGGCATCTCACCCTCTCCTTAAAGTGAGATCTGTGGCCCCAACTGTCCAGCCCTTCCTTCCAAACACAGAAAGGAGGAGGCTGACATGGCTCAGGGTCTCCCACAATACTGTGATCCTGGTGTGAGCCAGGGCCAAAGCCACCTTCAAGCTTGGCTGGGGAGGCTCCACCTCTAAGCTTATTTCCATGGCTTAGCTCTCCACAGACTATTACTCATGAAGCCTTTGCCACAGGCTCCTACGGTGTGTCAGCTACAGTCTGTCAGCATGCTTCCCCGGGCTTCTCTTAGCTCTCTGGGGTGAGGCGAGAAAGAGGGAGAGGAAGGAGAGGCAGCGGCAGCAAGACAGACAGACGCAGCAAGGAAGACACCACCGTCTCCTTTGTGACCCAGGCCCAGGAGCGACAGCCACACTTGTGCTACAGCTGATCTGATGAATGAGTACTAAGACCAGCACCAAGGGCCGAAGGCAGAGGCCCCTGGACTGTCAACAGCTGCTGACCATAGACGCTGGATGAACCAGGGCCTGTCCTTCCATAGTGAGCCCCTGGAAACCACGTACAACTACACAGCGAGGCCACACGTTAGGGTGCACATTCCCATCATTCCCCAGGTCCCACGGAAGTCAGCATGGCTTCCTATCACAAAGACACACTCATGAGGCCCTCGCCAGGGTAAACCAGTTTTCAGGTGCAGCTGTCTGGAGCTGACGATTCTAAGATACCAACTGCTGGTGGCCTGTCCCTTTCTATCATGTGTCCACAGACTGCCATGGTTGTATCTGGCACTTGGCTCTGCTGAGAAAACTACATGCTCAGAGATAAAAATAAAATAAAATAATTAATTAAAAAAAAATAAACACCACTGGCATTTGTCGGCTGTGTGTGACAAACAAATACTGAATCAATCACGTCTCACATGATCCTACTCCTGGATGAGGAGGGATGTCAGTTGTGGGTATGACTTAGGAACCACAGGTGAGCGAGCACTCCTGGCGATACTGTACTGCACTAAAACGACCGTAACAGATCCTGTGTCTACACCGTTCCATGCTCTTACATCACAGTGCCACAGATTTAGGAAACCTAAAGGAGCCGGGTGTGGTGCTGTAAACCATTAATCCCAGCACCTGGGAGGCACAGCAGGTTCATCCCTGCGAGCTCAAGGCCAGCCTCGTCTACATAGTGAGTTCCAGCCACAGCTACATTCATTGTGAGACCCTGTCTCAAATATAAATAGATAAGCAAATAAGTTAAAAACCACTAGAATAAAAATAAATTTGGTCATTGTACAAAAAGGAGACCACAGAAAAACTCGGCGCCTGGATAGGGCTGTATCCCAGCAGTGGCTAAGAGGTCCATTTTGTTACAATGCATCCGTACCGTGGAAAATCTGAAGAACAGGAAGAAGCAGAACATGGAATGACCCACGATTCTGCCACCAAAAGGTGTTTTGGTAAAACTGCTTAAACTTGTTTTCTATAGGATGTTTATATAATAAAAACAAACAAACAAACAACCGCTGCCAGAGGCCACTGTTCTCACCACAGCGTGGGAGTGCATTCTGCCACTAATAAACATTCTTCAAAACTGCTGACTCAGGCCGGGGAGCCAGCCCAGCCACAGGAAGGTGTCCAAGCCTGATGACCTACCTCAGTGTGATCCCTGGAACCGGGGGAGCAGAGAAGCAACTCCACAAGGTTGTCCGGACCTCCACACATGTACATACACACAATAACAATATAATAAAAGTAACAATACATGAAAGTGTAACAGGGCAGGGTAGCGTGCAGGTGTAAATATACCTGTGTGGGGGCATGCACGCATGGGGATGTGTGTGCATGTGTAGGCACACACGTGTGCACATGTGCATGCATGCGAGTGTGAGCATGTGGAAGCCAGAGGCCGGCATTGGCTGTTTTCTCGCTCACTCTCCAACTCATACACCTGAGGCGGGGTCTCTTTCTTGCACTCAGATTTGAATGCTCTGGCTAGTCTGGTTAGCCAGCTTGCTCTGGGGAATCTTCTGTCCCCACACTGGGATTGCAGGAGGGTCTCTGCACCCACTTGGCATTTATGTGGCACTGGCGGGTCCAAATGCTCTCTTCATACTTGGCGGAAAGCACTTTACACATTTAGTCTCCTCCCAAAACCTGATTTGAAATGGATCTTTGGATCATTCATCATCCTGTTAATTTGTACAAACTGGTTCCTTTTACTTGTTTTAAAAAATTAAAATTGTGTTCCTCTGCCCCTCATTTCCTGCTTCTTAAAAAACCACTGGCATATTCATTTCAATTGGTCGATTAGCTTCTTAGTCATGTTTCTTTACATTTTTGCATTATTGCACCAGGGACCACAGTATGCGCGGTTACATTTTATAAACCCGCCACAGTCAATACTGTACCACTTCCTATACGATGAAGAAACTTTAGAGCCACAGGAGCCCATATTGACCACATCAGGCTGGAGTTGCTAGGTGTATCGCATCTACAGGTGTTATAAGACCCATGAGGAAACGCAGTCATCCTTGTTCTAAATAGTTATGTGGTTAATCAAACAATTAAAGTAGGGAAAAGCATGTAAACCAATACTGTGGACCTATCCAAATAGTTCATTCCCAGTTCTCGTCATCACCCCTGCCAGGACCTGAGTTCCCTGCACCATCGTCTCCCCTCACTTGCAGGGGTCCCTTCAGCCTGCGTCACAGTGATGGTCTGCTGGCAAGTCCTGGGAGTTTGCTTCTACCATGTCCACTCAATTCACCATCCCTACACCCTGGCACACTCACCTGGTATGGGGGTGAGGGTCACAAGGAACTGGCTGCCATCGGTGTCTGGTCCTGCACTAGCCATTGTGAGAATCCCAGACCCAGTGAACTTCAGGTCTGGATGAAATGCATCTTCAAACTGCTTGCCATAGATGGACCACCTGTCAGGTCACTGCCTTGGATCACAAAGTCTTTGATGATCCTGTGGGATCTGGTGTTATTGTAGCAGCACCCCCTCTACCTGCCCCTGGAGCCAGCTCCACAAAGTTCTTGCAGGTCTTTGGAGCATACACCCAGTACAGCCCAAGTGGGAAGATCCCCATGCTAGTCTCCAGGTAGACGTTGGCAGCTTCCAGGTGTCGGGGGGAATTACCCAATAAAAATAAATTTTAAGGGGCTGGAGAGATGGCTCAGCAGTTAAGAGCACTGGCAAGTCTTCAGAGGACCTGGGTTCAATTCCCAGCACTGGCACGGCAGCTCACCCAACTGTAACTCTAGTTCCTGGGGATGTGGCATCCTTACACAGACATACATGCAGCCAAAATACTAATGCACATGAAATAAACAAACAAACAAATAAATTTAAGGATGGTTTGGGTCTGGGGCTGTGGCTCCTTTGGTAGCGTGTTTGCTAGCTTTCAGGAAGCCCTGTAGTCAATTCCCAGCACCACATAGGCTAGGCATGGCGGGGCATATTTATAATCCATGACTGAAGTGTCCTCCTGTACAGACAGGAAGGTCAGGAGTTCAAGGCCATCTTTGACTGCACAGAGAATTAGAGGCCAGACTAAGATCTGCAAGATCTTATCAGAAGGAAGGAAGGAAGGAAGGAAGGAAGGAAGGAAGGAAGGAAGGAAGGAAGGAAGGAAGGAAGGGGGAGGAGGAGGAGGAGGAGGAGGAGGAGGAGGAGGAGGAGAGAGAGAGAGAGAGAGAGAGAGAGAGAGAGAGGGAAGGTAAGCTGGTCAGAAGGTTTAGTTCCAAATTCTCCAGCATGCTTCCAATGGAAAGGTAGGGGCTCTCTTGGGGTCCTCAGCACCCAGGAAAATATCCAGATTCCCTGAGATCACCATGATGGACAAGAGCATGGGGACTGTGGGCCTTTAGAACAAATGACACCTGAGTAAAGATGTCCCATCATGACTAGCACAGCCCAGTGTCCTCAGCCACAGCACATGGAGAATAACTCAGCTGAACGTTACACCGGTCTCCCACCCAGAAAAACCACAAGAAACATAAAATGGTCTTTTTAAGTCAGAAAGTTCTAAGATGGTTTCAGTTCACACCATGGGTACGCATGACAATTTTTAATTAGGAAACCAGTAACTTTGGTTAAACGAATATATTTTTTAAAACCAGTAATGTGGTCACACTGGGACTATGAACTAGACACTGTCACACTGACCTTCTTCTGGTAGCCACGGGGCATACTCTAATTTCTTCAGAAGCACTCTCTGTCATGGGCTTTAAAACAGTGTCCTTCAGAGAGTATGCAATGCAACCAATATTTAACAGTCATTACCGGCATGTCAACAATTTATGGAGCTTTCTAGTAATTACACAACAATTTTTTAAAGATTTGGTTTATCCCCCCCCCCTTTTCTTTTGGAGACAGCATCTCACTGTATCTATGGCTAGCCTGGAACTCTGGCCATGAATTCAGTGACCAACTGCCTCTGCCTCCCAAGTGCTGGGATTAAAGGTGCCATCATGTCCAGGACTACATTTATTTTCATTTTGGTTATGTGTATGTATTAGTCTGTCTGAAGTTATGTGCCCATGACTGCAGGTGCCAACTGAGGTCAGAAGAGGGCACAGGACCCTGGAGCGGGAGGCACAGGCAGTTGTAAACTGCCTGGTGGATGCTGAGAACCACAGTAGCATCCTTTGCAAGGACAGTACCTGCTCTTAACCAAGACCCCCTAAGAAATTTATCTTGCATTATTTATTTGTGTGTACACATTTATGTAGGCAGGCACATATCATCCCATACGTGTGGAGGTGAGGACACCTTGTGAGAGCTGCTTCTCTGCTTCCACCATGTGGGGCCCAGACACGGAGTCAGGTTTGGGAGCAGGCACTCTATCTCCTGGGCCATCCCACCAGCCTCCAGTTGTCTCGCTTTCAGCTGATACACACCAGTGCAGCAGGAATCTTAACAGTTCTTATTAGTAAAATCAAACCTGAGGCCAGGTATTGGGGTGAATGCTGGAAGATCAGAGAAGCAGAACAAGTCACAGCCACCTCACCTTGCCAATTCCTCAGCTGATCCTGTTAACTCAGACTGGAAGCCTCTGAGTCCTCATCCGAATGGGTCTCAGCTGAACTGTGCTGCTAGAAGCCTAAAAGCTTAACCAGCCAAATGCTTCTAGTTTCTAGTCTTCACGCCTTATATACCTTTCTGCTTTTTGCCATCACTCCCTGGGATTAAAGGCGTGTATCACCATGCTTGGCTGTATGCTTGAACACACAGAAATCCAGGTAGATCTCTGCCTCTGGAAAGCTAGGATTAAAGGCACATGCTGCAACTGCCTATCTTCTATGTTTAACATTGTGGCTGTTCTGTCTCTGACCCCAGATAAGTTTATTAGGGTACACAATATTTTGGGGAACACAATACCACCACACACCGGGGCCCTGACTTACGAGATTCTACCCAGAGAGAGCGGTTTGGGCTTCAACAGCACCGTTTCCAGCTCCTTAACAGGGTCTTTTTCTTTTTTCATCCCAGGAGATGCTGATATGGGACAAGATCCCACACGTGAAATGCTGGGAGCAAGAGTCACAGATTTCACTGGCTGAATAAACTTAATCCAAAAGGCTCAGACATCCATAACTCTTTCCTCTTTCCTTCTCTCTCTCTCTCTCTCTCTCTCTCTCTCTCTCTCCCTCTCCCCCTCCCTCTCCCCCTCCCCCTCCCCCTCCCCCTCCCCCTCCCCCTCTCCCTCTCCCTCTCCCTCTCCCTCTCCCTCTCCCTCTCCCTCTCTCTCTCCCTCTCTCTCTCCCTCTCCCTCCCTCCCTCCCTCCCTCCCTTCCTTTCTTTTTTCCCCTTTTTGAGACAAGGCGTCGCTACGCATTCCAGTCTGGCCTCAAATTCATGGTCCTCCTGCTTCAAACGCCTGAGTATTGGGAATTACAGTGTGTGCTGTCATGACTGGCCTGAAACCCAAAACTTTTGAGCATATATCATTGTGTTTTAGATTCCAGATTTTTCAGACTAGAGATCTACAACCTGCTTGTCAATCGGGAGCACAGACAGTAGGCACCTACCTGCTCATGTCTGGAAAATGAGCTCAAAACTGCAAATAGTTCCAGTGCAGGTGATGACAGGGAGGAAAGCTCTGCCCTTCCCTGGCTGGGCCATGCCTGGAGGGGTGGGGAGCCAGGAGCAGCCATGTCCTGCTGTAGAGATAAGCCAACCATCAAGTGTGAAGAGTGAGTCCTAACTCAGTCTGCAGAGCACGTGTGTGTGTGTGTGTGTGTGTGTGTGTGTGTGTGTGTGTGTGTGTGTGTACACAAAAGTCAGGTTCGTTCCTTGGAGAAGACTGGTTCTGAAGTTCAAATAATTTAGAGGCCTCTTTCCCACTCACGGCATCCAGGTGTCATCATTAACATCTGACCCTTCAAAAGGCCTGCTTTCAGAGACCCCACCTGCTGCTGACACCTGAGGAGAGCATGGATGACGTACCAGGAGGTGGACCAGACACTGAGGCTCACAGCTTTTCGCTTACAAAAGACTCTTCAGAAGCCACAAGCTAGCCTCACAGAAACTGGTACCTCACAACTGTGTCACAAGGTGGAGGTAAAAGCCACTGAGGTGTTATGGGGCCGCCAAAGCTCCACAGTCTCTCTGCTTCTCAAAGTCCTATCAAGCCAGGAAATAACAGGTTCCTATTGGATTTCACAAAGAGACAAGAAATACCTACATTCTGTGGTACTAGGCTTAACTACCCTAACAGAGGGTTATGCCAATCCAAGTCCCACAGTTCCATGTCTTTATATCATGCACGATTTACTGTATCCACCTGGTTATTTTATTTATCATTACTGTTTTGAAGTTTCTGAGACAGGATTTTGCCCAGTTTGGCTTAGAGAACTCTCTCTGATCCCGCTGACTGAGCCTCACAAGTTCTGGGATGACGGCTGTGTGTCGCTGTGCACAATTTATCCACTGACTTTTAACTGTAGAGTGGGGTAACCTAAGCCAATACTGAAACCTGGCATAGGGCTTAGAATATTCATGTTTAAAATCAGTTAATTTTTAAAAGATGAGACTTCATAAGCCACCAATACAGCTTTTATTCTTTTGACTTAAATTTTTTGTTTAATTAGCTATGCTAGCTCCTCAAAGGAAAAAAAAAGGCACCACTCACCAATTTTAGTGAGTTTAAAATGGAAAGATCTTGGCCAGTTAAAAAGGCTCAACAGGTAGAAGCAATCACTTCACAACCCACGACCCAGAGGAAACCCGGATGCCTTGGTGTGCACTGCATTCCTGACACACAGAGGAAACAGGACTCCTTGGTGTGCACTGCAATCCTGACACCCAGAGGAAACCGGACGCCTTGGTGTGCGCTGTAATCCTGACACACAGAGAAAACCAATGCCTTGGTGTGCACTGTAATCCCAACACCTCTGCTGGGACACAAGGCAGAGGCAACAGAACTAGCCTGGAACACAGCATGACAGAAACAGGACCCTTAGAAAACTAAGTCCAGGAAACTGTCCTCTGCCCTGTGGGCCATGGCAGGTGCACACCTACACACACACACACACACACAACTCATGAGTATGTATGAAAAAGCATGCCAGCAACAACAGACTAGAACAGAACTGGTAGGATGAATATGTATATTTACATATATACACATCATATATATGTACATGGGATCTATCAGAGTGGCTTACAGAAGAGAGGGAGAAAGGACAAATTAAAAGTTTCATGCTACACACACTTGCAAATATGTAAAGCACAGGGATAACATTTTCTTGTAATTAAGAAGGTCACTTCGGCAGATTATAAATTTAGTGAGCGTTCTTCAGAACAACCCACTTCCCGGTACTAAGCAACGCAAACACAGTGCCGAAACAGCTGGGGTCCTAGCATCCTCACTTCCATTTTTCCACTGCGTCATTTCCTGGATAAGCTCTCTCATGCCTGAGGCCCACAGATGCACATCCTTAGGCACCACAGGTCAGTGTGCCAGCCGCAAGAAGATGCACTGTGAAGGCTGGGCTATTCAACCAAGGTCCTTGACCACCACTGTCCACCTCCTGACCCCGGGGAGGGGGTAGAAGCAGATTCTAAGAAAATGGTTCGATGCCGTTTGCAGTTAGAAGCATGAGGAGGTTTACAACGACCGAGTCACATGCCAGTTTCTTTCAAACGGTGCCAACACTTGGTGCCAATGCAATTATGAGGTTGGAAAAATGTGTAATGAATAAAGCAGCCCATAATTCCTCTCAGAATATGTATGTACAACTTATTAAGTGACATAAAAAGCAAATAGCCATGGCACAGGCTAGAACCTCAATTCCGAGACTCACTGCTTTGGGGCATTTGAGTCAAACCCCATCATCTGGAAGTACCTAACAATAAGAAATATTAGGTCAGGCACTGCTGGAGAAACAGCTGCAAGCCCTCTGCCTAATGAGGTGAGTGGGCCAATGCTTCAGGTGCCTCCGCAAGGAAGAAACTTCATCAGTTAAACGTAATGGACGGCCAGCATCCAACTTCCAGAAAGGAAAACACGGGTGTGGGGATATTTTTCCCTTTCGAAAGTGACTAACTGCCAGCTCTCCCACCTAAAGCCACCTGGTAGAAACTGTGTCCCCAGTGCCCACTAGATTTTCCCAGAGGGCACAGCCCAGTTCAGATGGTGGTCTTCAGAGGCCCCGCAGGAATAAGGTGGCATCTTCCCTCGATGTCTCCAGCCCCAGCCAGGAGGACCTCACTGACACACACACACACCTTTCCCCCCCCTCCCCCCCCCAGAGAGCCAAACCCCATCCCTTTCAAGACTGTTGCCAAAGGGAGGCAAATAGCTCCCCAAGCTCCCCAGGAATTCATAGTCTACAGCTGAGCGTTATTTTCTTCCAGCGATGCCGTCAGATTTCACAAAAAAACAAAACAAACAAACAAACAAAAACCAGAAGGCCCAGTTAGATGCTCTAGGAGTCCCATATTCTCAAAGGTTATGTGGAAGGCTATTGGGAAGTTAGGGCGTCTCAAGGATGGGGAGCTGGTGGATGGCCTTTAATGGGACCCTGGCCCTTTTTTATTTTATTTTATTTATTTATTACGTATACAGTGTTCTGTCTGCATGTATGCCTGCAGGCCAGAAGAGGGCACCAGATCTCATTACAGATGGTTATGAGCCACCATGTTGTTGCTGGGAATTGAACTCGGGACCTCTGGAACAGCAGCCAGTGCTCTTAACCTCTGAGCCATCATCTCCAGCCCTGGCCCTTTCTTATTCTTTCACTTCTTGGTCTCCATGAAGTAAGCAGCTTACTCCATACACTCCTGAGTTACGCTCTGCCTCACCACAGACCCAACTGGGCCAAGTGGCCATGAACTAGAACGCTGGTTCTCAACCTTCCTGACGCTGCAACCCTTTAATACAGTTCCTCGTGTTGTGGTGAACCCCCAACCATACAATTATTTCGCTGCTACTTCATAACTGTAATTTTGCTGCTGTTACGAATAGTAATGTAAATATCTGATAGGCAGGATATCTGATATGTGACCCCCGTGAAAGGGTCATTTGACCCCAAAAGGGGTCAGGACTCATAGGCTGAGAACCACTGAACTAGAAACTTCTAAAGTCACGAGTCCAAATACATTTTCCCTGTCAGAAGCTGATCATTTTTGGCACTTTGCTCCAGTAACAGAAGACTAACACAGACATGAGTTTCCATTAAATCACAGTTGGTATGGGTGGCCCTGAATAATGATGGCGCTGAGGCAGCTGGGGCCCCAGGCAGCCGCAGTCACGATAACCACACCCTATGATGCTAAGCCACAATGTCCTTTCTTTCCTTCCTTCAATGAATTATGTTTTTCGTAGTTTTTTCCCTTGTCACATGTTCTTTTGTGTCTGTCTGTCTGTCGTCTGTGTGTCTTAAGAACACCCGCCTATGTAATTGCCGCAGCACCTGGGTGGAGCAAGATGACAACTTTGTAGGATCCTCTCTCTCTTCCTGCCATCCTCCTTGCTGGGCAGGGTTTGTCTTCTTATTTCTGAGGTAACACATAGACCGGGCTAGGGGGCCTGCAAGCTTCCAGGAGAGTCTCCTGTCTCCAGCTCCCATCTGGAGGTAGAAGTTCTGGGATTACAGATGATAGGCTCCCAGGACCAAACTTCAGGCCTTCAGTCTTGCTTGGTAAGCGCCCAGCACACGGCATCACCTAGCCAGCCTTGAAGTGAATTTTCAACTTAGGATATTTTCAATCTGATGAGCTAACTAAGACATGAACCTCTCATGAGTTAAAAAGTATCTGCCTAATACAGTCTCGTCTGTGTGGGGTGCACTGACAATACAGATCCAGCCTGTGTTTATCATCAAATTCAACAAGATGTCTGCAATTCTATCTGGAAAAATCATGCAAAAATATTAACAGGGAAGAAGAAATAAAATCTTGCCCTCCTTCTTGCAATCAGTCAAGGAAGAGAGAAAATGCAGCCATTGGGGGGGAGGAGTGTGATGAGGGAGGGGAGGAGTGTGATGAAGGAGGGGAGGAGTGGGATGAGGGGGGGAGGAAAAAGTTGGGGAGGAGGAGCGGGAGGATGGGATGGGGGAGGCAGTGGGGATGGAAAGGGGGAGGAGTGGGATTGGGGGGGCGAGGAGCGAGCTGGGATTAAAGGGTGAAGGAGTGGGATGAGGAGGGGCAGGCAGTGGGATAAGGAGAGTGGGAATGAGGGAGGGGAGGAGTGGGATGGGGGGAGGAGTGGGATGAGGGAGGGGAGGAGTGGGATGAGGGAGGGGAGGAGTGGGATGGGGGGGGGGAGGAGTGGGATAAGGGGGAAGGAGTGGGATGAGGGAGGGGAGGAGTGGGATGAGGGAGGGGAGGAGTGGGATGGGGGGAGGAGGAGTGGGATAAGGGGGAAGGAGTGGGATGAGGGAGGGGAGGAGTGGGATAAGGGGGAAGGAGTGGGATGAGGGAGGGGAGGAGTTGGGGATTGGGAGGGGAGGAGTGGGATGAAGGGAGGGAGAGTGGGATTTGGAGGGAGGGGAGGGTGTGATAGGGAGGGGAGGAGTGGGATAAACGGGGAAGGAGTGGAGAGGGAGGGAGGGTGGGATAGGGGGAAGGAGTGGGATGAGGGAGGGGAGGAGTGGGATGAGGGGGATGTGGGGAAAATAAAGGCTCCTCAATTTAGAATTCCCCATGCTGCTTCTCAGCCTTGAGCATCACTCAGGGATCTGGGTGGCTCTGGTTAGTTTAACACATGGGCCCTGAGTGGCAGGGCCAGGGGCTGGCCTCCTTCTCTCCGAGCCCTTCCCAGGAGATGGACACTGCTGGCCCAGACCCATCATTTTCTAAAGCCCATCTAGGCAAGGGGAGCATGGAGGTGATCCTCTGTGGAGGAGGAAGGCAGCCAGTAAGCAACAAAACGTAACCGGTTTTTAATTTACAATTTCCAGAGGAAAAACAGAGTTGGAAGCAATGGCGTTGTCACAGGGTCAGTGTAGCCCAGGGCTCCTCAGCACTCACGAGCAATGCCCAGGGCTCCTTCCCTCCTGCCGGGATGCTCTCAGCATCCATCACTGCTCTTTGACATGTTTTCCGTGCAGAGGATACAGAGCTGCTAGTCACACTGACAGGTGGAGTAGGTCAGCCGAAATCCCACACCACAACCAAAGGTTCTTCATTCAAAAGTGAACGAGAAAACGACTCCCTATCCAGACCGAGTACTGGCTTCATCACTGCGCCCACCATGCCTTCATCCACTTCCTGCCATGGCCTTACTCTGACAGTTTCCCACCTGCAGCTCCAGCCTCCTCACACCCCATCCCACACTCTCACCCTCTTCTGGCCCAGTGTTAGGAGCACTCGCTGCTGTCCTAGAGGAGCTCGGTTTGATTCCCAGCACCCCACATGGCAGCTCACAACTGTCTGTAATTAAATTCCAGGACATACACCACTCTTGCCCCCTCTGACCTTCCCAGGGCACCACGCACAAATGTGGTGCACAGACGTACATGCAGGGAAAATGCTCATATACATAAAAAATAAACAGATCTTAAAAAGAAAGGAAGTTAAGTACAAACATTCCATCTCTGGGTTTCTTTCTAGCTTCCCACTGTGAGAAACCAGCACCCTCGTCAAAAGCGCCAGGACAAGCGTGCTGAGCAGAAGCACACACGTATACACAAAGCAGGTACATCAAGCAACTTTGGTCACATATGCTTGCCGTATTCCTGAGACCAGCAGCACATGCAAAAATTTAGTGCGAAAGCCTCAGCTTGCAGGACTCCCTGAACAGGCAAGCCTCCCTCAGAGGTCCAGAGTTATCTGAAGTACTTGTTGAGGGAAAGTAGAGAGGTAGCATCAGTTGGCATGCACAGGATTTCTGCACTCAATTGTAAATGCAAGCATGTAAATTCATGCTATACACAGCCTGTTTCCCCATCAGTTAGAATAGTCCAGAGGCAACTTCCATGGCTAATTTCAGAAAACTATCATTCTATACAAATTAAAGATAGCTGCTACCTCCCCCCACACACCAGGCACTTCCCAAGGGGGTAAGGAAGGTAGAAAGCCACAATTAAGCTTGTTTACATCACTGGCCACATTAACGGAAAAAGCAGGGAAAGCTGTTGGAGTCCACAGCGAAGGCCCCTTGCTGTGGACGGGGACTCTGCCTGGACTGAGGGATGCGACAGCAGGTCCTGCACTGACCTCAGCAGGGGCGCCACTGCACCTGAGGTCCTGCGCCTCAGCCCTCCCTGCCATGTGCTCTGAGAGAAACTTGCAGCTGACAGTTCCTTCAGTGTGCCAGGAGCCTTCCTTGTAAGGAACGCTTAAGGATGACACTTCACAGAGGGTCTGTGGAGACAGCAGCTTAGATGTCCTAACCCCAGAAAGACTCGTTTTCCTTTCCTATTTATTTGAAGCATGATCTCGAATAGTCCAGGCTGGCTTTGATTCCGTTTATAGTCAAGGACGACTTTGAACTTCTGATCCATCCACCGCTACCTCCTAAGGGCTGATTTTAGGCACATGCACCCCTCATGCCTGGACTGTGTAGTGCCAGGGACCAAATCCAGCGAACTATGAATGCCAGTGAGCACTTTACCAACTGAGCATGCCAGCGAGCACTCTACCAACTGAGCATGCCAGGCACTAGCAACTGAGCATTTTGCCAACTGGCATGAGCGGCACTCTTACCAACTGGAGCATGCCAGGCAGAGCACTCTTACCAACTGAGCATGCCAGGCAAGCACTTGCTACCAACTGGGCCATGCCAGGCAAGCACTCTACCAACTGAGCATGCCAGGCAAGCACTCTACCAACTGAGCATGCCAGGCAAGCACTCTACCAACTGAGCATGCCAGGCAAGCACTCTACCAACTGAGCATGCCAGGCAAGCACTCTACCAACTGAGCATGCCAGGCAAGCACTCTACCAACTGAGCATGCCAGGCGAGCACTCTACCAACTGAGCATGCCAGCGAGCACTCTACCAACTAAGGACCCCCCACAAGATATCCTGTAGCAAAACCTCAGGTCCAGATGGCAGTCCAGTGATCTTGTAGGACAGCTTTGCTTGGCTACAATCGACCATGGCAGTCTGGTGACTTCTCTGAGCAAAGAGTAAGCATCTGATAAAGACAGAGATTAAAGCAGAGGACAAAGGGGCTAACAGGACCTTTGCACAGCATTTTGGTTTCAAAGTGGAAAAAGCTTCTATTAGCAAGGGGGACGTGCACACACTCTGAAGGTAGATTAAAATGTGGATGCTTTTCTTTTTACTCAAATTTGGGATTGCTTTGGATTTACCATTTCGTATCTTTATTCAGTCTGGACTTAACTGGTTTCTCCGCCTTTCCCTACAACTGAGATTTTTTTCACCAAGGGACCCTGCCTTCTCTAATTTGATTTCCTAGATCCAAGACTTTCATCTTCTGAATCGCCGCTTATCTGGTGCATCCGTGAGATCAGCCCAACAATTGTTTGACTGCGGCTCAAGATTTAAATTTCTTTCTCAAAGAAGAATTTAAATCTCTTAATTCTCCAGCACTCACCTACCCTCCATCCACTGGGCACTTTGCTCCCTCACTGGCTCCCTCACCCAGCGCATGGGGTCTTCTTGCCTTTGACTTCATGCAATTCTTTGAATAAAAGGGGCTAGAGTTTTGTTACCAGCGAAACGAACTCTACGTTAGAGACATCCAAATTGTGTGGATTTGGTATAAGCTTCTTTCAAAAACTGCTACTCCGTTATTGGGCATGTTTATACCTAAAAAGAAGATTCTGTGTTCTATTGTGTCCAAAGCTTTCAAAGTACGATTGTTCAATTTGCAAACTGCAATTGGTTAACCAAGCTGAACTTAATTAGCCCGTCCATCCTCCGGCCCACATCAAACCCTACTGTTTGATGTATTCTGCGGCCCTCCAAGCCGCCTCCAGCTGGCCGAGGGTCACGATGAAAAGGCAGCCGGGCTTAGGTCTGGGAACTGAAATGAGCCGTTTTGAGTGCTGTTTTCTGGGGCTGTGCTGCTCTGACCTTCTTCAAATCAATCCTTTGCGGATTAACATGTAAAGCAGCGCCGAATTAATTTCAGAAAAGGAATATGAGATCAGCCCAGGATCATACAAAACATCTAACTCCTAAATACACTAATGCCATTCAATGAGAAGCTGTCAATAAGGGGGGGGGGGTGTCCAGGGAGAGGCAGCGAAGGATTTGAAGGCTGGAGCAATCTCAGGCTGGTTAGCTCTCGGCCTACTTCTGTGGCGTGGCTAATGCATTCCTCTAGAAGCTAATCCTATTTCTAAGGACCCTCCTGCGAGGAGCACACAGGCCGTGATGAATGAGAACTAAAATGCATTAAAATTCTCAACAACTTCACCAAAAGGCACACTATTAGATTCTGAGTGTCTCCGGTAAGACGGTTCATTAAAAGTGTGGGTCTTAAAGAAGCTGCTTTTGTCCCCACACACTGGGGAAAGGGGCCCGGGTGTCACTTGTGATACCTGCAGTCAAAATATTTTTACATTAGGTTGTCTGAGTAATCACATAGGAAATGCTACATGAAGCAGTAGGGGAGGCCTTTTTCATGGGCTGGCTTATCCCTCCTGTGCCTGGATGATGTGTGTCTCCACGGCTTCAGCCGCACAATGGTGTCGTTAAACCCACTTTTAAAAATCGGACATGAAAGAGCTCTTAATTTCCCTCGGAGAAGCAGTGGTGTCCAACACTTCTCTTCCCCTCATTGTATTCTGCTTGTACTCAATTAAGAGATGATTTAGCCATTTATCGAGATAGGTCTGAGCTGAGCAGTCACCGACAGTCCCTGAGGCTGTTTCCGTGGCTGAATCTGCAGACAGAGCACAGTGGAATGGTGGCCTGAGGGTGTTTGCAGTCCACAGTTACAGGAACGGCCACACAACCCCAGACACAACCATGACACACACAACCTCAGAAATACCAAGGACTGAAACTGCAAGACCAGAGGGGACTCAGAAAAACAACACTGCATGTCACCCAGAAGCCGGAAGGGCTCAGCCTTGGTGGCTCAGGACATAAAGGTCCACCCTGGGTGCCAGGCACTGTTTTCTGAGCAGAGGGCTCCCTTGGGTGAAGAGGCAGGAGGGGATGGATATAGGCACACTGAGGGAAGCTCAAGCCAGGTCATACGGTTCCCAGAGATCATGATGTACCTGCGAATGTGGGATCCACCGAGTGAGTCCTGAGCATTGCTCACCTTCTCTTGTGCTAAATATTACACAAGAAAACCTGAACTAACAGTCCTTCTCACCCCTACTTTCACATCAGCCTGTACCCCTTCTTTTGTGACTTACTCAACCTATTATAAATAGCTTGTCAGTCCAAACTCTGGGCCTATGAGCATGGTAACTATGGTAACGACCACAACAGTTTCCCACGTGATCACTCCTGATAGAATGCAGGGCATCCCTTTTGCAGACATCATCCCTAATCCTCACACTCCTTCAGGTGGGAGGCACCTGCGTGACAAATGAAACAGGCTGAGAGAGCAAGGCAGCTGTTAAGGGCCACACAGCTGAGCCACAATGGAAAGACTCCAACACAAGTCTTTGGAGCTCCAAACTACAGGCTGGTCCCATAAAGAAACAGTGTAACAAAACAAGTTATGGCCCTAAATAAAGAAGCAGAGGGGAGGTCTGAATGGGATGGCCCCATAGATCATGCCTTGGAATGCTTGGCCACAGGGAACAGCCCTGTGAGGAGGTGTGGCCTTGCTGGAATGGGTGTGGCCTTGTAGGAGGTGTGTAACTGTAAGAGTGGGCTCTAAGGTCTTACATGCTCAAGCTAGGCTTAGTAGGGCAGTCTTCTGCTGCTTGCAGATCAAGATGTAGAACTCTCAGCTCCAGCATGGTGTCTGCCTGCACGCCACTAAGTTTTCTGCCGTGATGATAATGGACTGAACCTCTGTACTGTAAGCTAGCCTCCATTAAATGTTTTCCTTTGTAAGTGTTGCCGTGGTCATGGTGTTTCTTCACACCAAAGGAAACCCTAACTAAGACACATGGCTACTATGCTAGAAACCCCAAAGGCTATAGGATTTCTCACACCCAAAACAAAGACACTTGTAGACAGTAGGAAGAAGGGTTTTAGGAGTAGATGAAAGAGCCTTGGCCAGACTGGGTGTCCTCATGGGGCAGCAGAAGGAAACAGGAATATTGGGGAGTCCCCGACAGCTAGGCTGTGCCGCTGATGACGGGCACCTGACAGTCCTTCCCTTCAGCAGGGGTGAAGTATGGAAAAGGCAGAGCCTAGAAAGTAGAGGTCTTGAGGATGAGGCCTGAGGAAGGCAGGAGGTATGTGGCTCAGACTACTCCAGTCCAGGCCCTGGACCTGTACAACCGTCTGCTGGACTAAGGGCCCCCACCAACACCACACTCTCAGGTCTCAAGGAAGGTCAATCGTGGGGAGACTGAGGAAAGGGATACCCAGCAGGTTACCTCCCCACCTGCTCCTTTGTCTGTTAGGAGCCGGGACATTCCAGAGTTAGACTGACTGTGGGCATGAAAGCCCTCGAGGAGGATATAACAGGAAAGATTCTATCACCTGGACCCACTGTCTGCACCTCCATCAACAGTGGCATCTGGGCCAGACAAACACAGCTACACTTGACCCTCCACCACAGAAAAACACAGACCACCACAATCTTAAAATTACTAGGAGAGATCAACCCACAAGTATAGCATTTCAATGGAGCAACATTGATTCCCTACCCCCAACTTACCCGCCCTCCACCGTGTCTTAGAGTCTTAAAGTGCAGAAGAACCAGATGTCTGTTCTGCAGGTAGTCACCCAGTGGGCAAGAGACACATAGTAGGACAGCCGGCTGCGCTGCCTGGTCTACAGCAACAGTGAACACAAAGACGGTTACTGAAGACCAGGGGAGGGGAGAGGTTGGGAGGCTGGGGGGTGGTTGGAGGGGCACAGATGGGCTGGAAAAACATCCAGCTTATGGCATGACACTGCTGCTCATCACTGGCTGAGGACTAGGAACTGGGGAGCCTGCGCACAGGAGTGTTTAGGGACTCATCTCACTGTGTCCTTTGCACAGTGTTGGGCAGGGAGCCTGTGAGGGCAGGCAAGCTGTGTGTGCACAAGGGTTTCTCCTCTGCAGACCTGCTCCGTCCTTCCCATGCTTCTACCCTGCTGTCTCCAGGATGAGCACAAGGAACAACCATATCTCAAAGGCCTGCTGAGTCGTGGCCAAGGAGTCTAAGAGGGAGAGGGATTGGACTGTTAGATGTTCACTGGCTCATTGCCTCATTCAGACAGACAGACAGACAGTTAACTACAGTCCCCAATAAGATTATTACCATTCACATTCACCTAAAGATAGCCTGGGACAGCGTGTGTGAGTAATCATTTAGCGGTTAGGAACACCTGTTACTCTAGCAGAGGACTTGGGCTCAGTTCCCAGTGCCCATATGGTGGCTCACAATCATCCATAACTACAGTTCTAGGGGATCCGATTTCCTCCGACCTCGGTGCACACCAGGCACACACATGGTGCAATGAAATATATGTAGGCCAAACACTCATACACATAAAATAAACAAATCTAAGACAAACAAACAAAAATAACCCGGAGGAGATCTGCCCTTTGCCAAGTCTGGAACTTACTCCCCAAACCTCATGTTTAGCCCTTGCTGTAGACCTTAAAACAAGGTTTGCAAAATGCTTACACTAGTACTTCCTGGACACCTCACTCTTGTCTTATATGAGGCAGAAACATCTACTTAAAGACACAAAACAAAAAACCCTTCAAGAGTTCATCTGAATAGACTAAAGAGTTGCTGCTGAGTGTTGAGTACCATGGACATCAGTATTTGCTCAAACTCGATGCATCTGAAGATGCAAAGTCTACATCACATAGAAACAGACAGCAGAGGATCAAAATGTATTGCTTCAAAGAGAGAACTGATCACAAGGAAAGGGAAGAAAGAGGAGGGGTAGGGAGAGGACAGGAAGGAAGGGGAGCCAGGAAGAGAGGAAAAGAAGGAGGAGAAGGGCCCAGGACCCCTCAGGCGCTGGATAAGCAGACACCTCTTCCCACATTCACTCCTGAGCACTTCAGGGTGTAGGTGACATGTGGCTCAAGGCTCAATCCCTGTGATGGATGGCGAGCAGATCTCACAGAGTCATCCAGTCTGAAGGGGATGTTTTACTTGGTAAATAACCTTTTTGTTTTAAAATACCTTTTCACTGACACCACTGTTAACTGAGTTCTTTCTTGAGATGAGCCTTGTAAATGATCAGCAACACAGTAAAGGATATATAAATACAGAGAAGCTGAAGAAGCAGACATGGTAAACAGATGCAGGCATGGATGCAGACACAGATGCCACAGACATGGTAAAGATGCTGGCATGAATGCAGACACGGATGCTGAGGCAGACATGGTGCATGGATGCAGACACGGATGCTGAGGCAGACATGGTTTGTGGATGCAGGGATGGAGACACAGATGCTGAGGCAGACATGGTGTATGGATGCAGACATGGATACCGAGGCAGACATGGTGTGTGGATGCAGGCATGGATACTGAGGCAGACATGGTGTGTGGATGCAGACATAGATACCAAGGCAGACATGGTGTGTGGATGCAGGCATGGATACCAAGGCAGACATGGCATACTGGGGTGGAGACAAATATAAGGATATATACAGATAATCCTTACTGTGGAATGTACTGCTCATGGCACCCTATAAATAAAGTTCTAAAAGTCTGGAAAATGTCCAGAAGATGGAAGAACAAGTCGAGGATAATATCCATGTCTAACTATAGCAGGATAATAACTTCAAAACCAAGGTAGCTAGGCTGATGAGGTGGATAAATGGGATAAGAGAGTTTGACTCCCAACCTGATGACCTGAGTTCCATCCCTGGAGAGAACTGACTCTCACAAATTGTCCTCTGCTCTCCACACATGTGCCATGGCATGTACACACACACACACACACACACACACACACACACACACACACACAAAGTTTAATTAAAATTATAAAAACAGATGGCTATTTTTTAAGTGGCAATAAACACAACACTTAATTCAAAATCTAATCAAAATAAATAAAAACATTAATGCAGAAGTAAGCATATCACATGCTGGAATTACACCACACCGAGTCTGTTGGCCTGTGTGCCAGGTCTTCCTTACATTTCCAAAGCACTGCTATATATGCAAAGACCAACAGCTTTTTAAGAATCTGAGCATCCCCCCACATAGAGTACTCCTCCCAATTTCAGAAGCTTTAAAACTGATGAAACAGAAACAAATCAAGCCAGAGCCAATCAAAACTGCATTTCCTACTGACCTGGATAATATCAGAGTGGAAGCAGCGAAATATTTACTGAATCCCCTCTCTCACCCCTCTAAAATAGGGAATAATCAAATTAATCATGGCAGCTCTTTAAGAAATATTTACTGAATCCCCTCTCTCACCCCTCTAAAATAGGGAATAATCACATTAATCATGGTAGCTCTTTAAGATGCACAAAGGGATTGGTTCCACATGAACTGGAGACACTAACTTGTACCCCCCACTTCAAGGGCTCAAGAGGGTCATGAATCCTCCCATGCTTGTAGGTGCAAGCATGGGTCTAGGCCAGGGGTAGCCTGGAAGCAGCCCTGTTGAATAATTTCACACGCATGGCCTGTGTGTACCAGCTGTCTGCAGCACTCCATTTCTACATGGGCTGGAGGGATGTGAGTGTGAGCAAGCACAAAAGTGCTCAAGGGTCAGGCATGCATGACTCACTTCACCCTGTGAGTCTGCTACCATCTGAGCGAGTCATCTGTGTAAGTTAAACATGGTTTAGCCATGCAGACCAGAACTATTTGTTCCTCCCTCCATTCTAGGAGGAAAGAACTAATTCGTTATGCTCAGAGGTTCTCTTTATATCTAATCATATGACATCAGAACAAAGCAAAAAAAAAGGAGGATCATGGAGGATCACAGTAGGTCCCTCCCCCAACCTGCATTTTCTCAGTCTGTGGTTTTTGTGGGTTGTAGCCATTCATGGTCCAAAAATATTACATTGAAAATTCTGGAGATCAGTATTTCATACATTTTAAATGGCATGCTGTTCTGAGTAGCATGACAGGGATGCTGGGCGACCATTCCACCCCACCTAGGATGCGAACTTTCCCTTCACCCAGTGTATTGACAATGTGTATGCTACCTCCTCTCCCTAGCCAACCACACCCTTGACGTTTCTGTTCAAATGACCCTTATTGTACTTACCGGAGTCCTCCAAACATGAGAATATTGGTGCAGGCAGTCTGAATACGCCAAAAAGAAGCTAGAGAGGGCTTCCTCTACAGTTTGTTCTAGGCACAGATGTATGGGGGAAGTGCATGTGTGTTGGGTTAGTAATCTTCTGGGGGTATGCACACACAATGAAAGCAATGCAAGCCAGACATTTCCCCTGCTTTCCGTATCACTGGAAATAAGGCATCCAGACAGCTGCACACACAACGGACTAGTGCTTCCATTAGCTCCGCCCTTTGGGAAAGTGGTTTGGTGACCACCTATTTTCAGTCATTGGCATGTTTACAGTCACTCACCTGGTGAGTTGTTTATTACACTAGTTTGCTGCTGCTTCTTCACTGTTTTGTTTTGTTTTTTTAAAGGAAGGAAAGACATGGGCATAAACATGGTGAGTGTCACTTCAGAATAACAAGAGACAAGTATAGGATGCTAGCAGTTTATGGGGTGACTCTGGCAGCTGTACAGATCTCAGTAGGCCCCAGCTGGGAGCCTGGACAACGGCTTCCACACAAGTGTTTATTCTAAGAACTTTTAAGCTGGTCACTACACTAGGTGGACAGGAGTGTCATTGTGCTAGGTGGTCATAAAGAGCTATCTAGTCTATGCCTCAGCATCGTATCTCCATTGTCCACAGAAAGGCTTTATCTGTTGCCCCCATCCTTTCAGTCAAGGTGTGACCAATGGGGACTCTTTTCCCAGGTATGTCTATGCAATGCCAGGTACAGCTATGGCAGGGTCTCAGCCTGTTCAAGTTGGAGAAGCAGAAAGACACAAGCCAACACAGGGGGTGCAGCCAGGTGCACCTGCTAGAAGCTGCCACCACAGCCACAGCCAGGTGTGGGGTGGGCACACCACAGCCACGGCCAGGTGTAGGGTGGGCACACCACAGCCACGGCCAGGTGTAGGGTGGGCACACCACAGCCACGGCCAGGTGTGGGGTGGGCACACCACAGCCACGGCCAGGTGTGGGGTGGGCACACCACAGCCACGGCCAGGTGTGAGGGGGCCACACCACAGCCACGGCCAGGTGTGGGGTGGGCACACCACAGCCACGGCCAGGTGTGGGGTGGGCACACCACAGCCACGGCCAGGTGTGGGGTAGGCACACCACAGCCACGGCCAGGTGTGGGGTGGGCACAGGCAGAGTCCAGCATTCCTTCACTGTCATCCTCACGAAGGAAGACTGTGTCAGCACTGAAGCCTGTCTCTAGCATAAAACTCTGAAAACAGAGTGTTTTAGCCCTACTCAGATAATACTGTATTCATTACATTTTCTTATTGCTGAGACAAAATGCCTGACAACAGCCCGTCACACAGTCTGCCATGGTGAGAGGTGTGTAAGGTGGCTGGTCACAGTGTGCACAGGAGGCAGAGAGAATAAATGCCAATGTCCCATTCACTCCATCCTTTTTATTCACTGTAGGATACCAACTACAGCCAGGGTGGGACCTCTCTCCTCAGTTAAGTCTCTCTGGAAACACCCTCACGGTGATCCTGAGTTCTGCCAAGCTGACAAGATTAACCATCACAATTGCTGGAAACTGATCTTTGCTGACAGACTTGGAATGGAAACATTTGAAAAACAGTAAGACAAGGGACACACTACTTTAGTGGGGTGATGGGGTTGTTTTCTGTCATGCTATTTTCATTGTAATACAGCATGTCGCACCTGAAAATGGATCCCCTAGACGGAGGCTTGTCCTCTTCAGTGTGTCTGAAAAGTGTCAGGCAGAGGCAGTCTCCACCACAGGTGAACTGTCAATAGGACGTTACCGTACGGCTGAGGTGGCTCAGCATTAGCCGGAATCAGAAACCCTCAGCCAGTAATGTGAGTCGATGGTTTGATACTAAAAACAGCCGTTACTCAATTCTTGAGCTTGGTTTGGCTCTAGAGTCTGTGTATGTACATGTGAGTTTGAGCGTATACACACACACACACACACACACACACACACACACACACACACACACACACACACACGCACACACGCACACGCACTGTTCTAAGTGATTTGTAAAACATGCTTCACTCATCTCCCATGTAAGCTAGCCTTCCTGTTTCAGTTTCAACACAGGAGGTGGATTTGCTTTTGTCAGCCCCATTCAGGACCTACTGGGGAACTGTCCCAGTCTGAGGACCCCGTCCAGCCAGAGGAGCACCCATTCTGACTGCCCTCTGGTATCTGATGTCACACCTGCGACGCAGTGGCGGCTGTGGCTTCTGGACAGCAGATAACAAGGCAGGAAGTGTCTCAAGGATAAAAGGTGCTGCTGTAAAACCCAGTCAAAACTGAATTCTCACATCTGCCAGCCACTAGCTGAAGGGCAGCGATGCTGGTGGGGTGCGGCAGCAAAGGGAGAGGCACCGCTCTCCAAACACCCAGAGGAGAAACATCTGGAGACCAGGGGTGGGGGTGGGGGGATGTAGGGGGGGTAGGGGGGCGGGACGGGACTTTTCCACCTAGTGCCAGGATAGGAGTCCCACATGGGAGGGAGGGAGGGAGGGAGGGAGGGAGGGAGGGAGGAGGGAATTGCACCAGCTTCACTCTGGACCAATTTTAATGTAAGAAATACAAAGATGAGAAACCTATCAAACCCCACAGTTTTGCACTGACCTGCATGCTCTGTGAGATGGTGCCTCACTAGCCTACACGATTCTTAGTGTTCTTCTCAGGCAGATCTGAAATCGCCTTTCAGGCATTTGGTGAGTGAGCCCTTCACTCTCTTCCTCCTGTTCCCGATCATTCTCTTTCTCATGGGCCTAGTGGAGACCCTCCACAACAGGAGGCCTCTGATGGTCACAAGGCGGCCCTTCCCTAGTACTCTTTAGGATCCGGTGTTGGGCTTTCTTCTCAATTGCTTCCACTACTTTCCACTACACTAAGCTAGTGACTTTTTTCTTTTTCTAAACACACCAAAGATCTATGCCATACATTCATTTTAACTTTTAAGAGACAAATCAATCAATCCTAATGCAAGTTCATTAAAAATCCAGGATAAAAATAGTCCACTAAAATGTAACCAGGAAAAGCCTATGTGTAAGCAAGCCTGTCTCCAAGGAGCGGGGAGTCAGGAGCTGCTGCCTGGAGTCCAATGAGGACTTTGCCTTCAAGGTGGCTGTGATGACATCAGTATGACGAAGATGGAGGCCAAAGCATGAAAGAGGAAGTTGCTGAGCGAGAGATGAAAGGAGGGAGGCTGTGTCTGTGCGCAGGAAGTGATCGATCTCTGGGGCCCATGTGAAAGGCTCTCAAAACACAGCCAGAGCTTGGATGTGGTCCAGCAACCATGGACTATCTCCGTGGCGCCTGGTAGAGAAGCATCTCAGGAGGCAGGCTGAGGATGGAAGTGAGGGTTCTGGGGGTACGGGGAGGCAGGGGGGCCTTTCTGGAGGTGAACTGAGGCAGAGATGAGGAGCTGGAAGAGGCAGGACTTGATAGCCTGGTGATGTGGAGAGAGACAGGCAGGGCTAAATGGAGCCACCCACAATACACCCACTGATCCCATCTGTCTTCTAAGACTCAGCCAAAGCCGTCTCCTTCTGCTTTTGCTGACCCTTAGGACAGATCTGGAGACTGGTACCCCAAGGCCTCCTGCCCTCCTTGTGGGGGTACTTTCCTGTCTTTCAGAGACTGCACAAACACACAGTGGCATTTCCAGATGTCTGCAGGTTCTGGAAGTGCATTCTTGTGTATCTGAAGTTTTCTTCAGTCCCACCCAGGCCCGCAGCCACTCAGACCCAAATAAATACACAGAGGCTTATATTAATTATGAACTGTATGGCCTAATGGCTCAGGTTCTTGGTAGCTAACTCTTACATCTTAAATTAACCCATTTCTATAAATCTATACCTTGCCACGTGGCTCATGGCTTACCAGTATCTTTGCATCTTGCTTCTCATGGCGGTGGCTGGCAGCATTTCCTGACTCAGCCTTCCTGTTCCCACAATTCTCCTCTCTGCTTGTCCCACCTGTACTATACTTCCTGCCTGACTACTGGCCAATCAGCGTTTTATTTATCAACCAAATCATAGCAACACATTCACAGCATACAGAGCAATATCCACAGCATTCCTGTGAGGTTTGACGATCCTCTTCAGCTGCTTTCTGTCTAGTTCCCAGTATGGCGGGAGAACTAGAGCTTCCTATGAGTAGGTGCAGTGGGGACCTGTCTCGGGGTCTCGGCTGCAAGGGAGCTGCTGAGATCAGCAGTTCCCTTGCGGACATCACCTTCCTCAGCAGTGGCCACTTCCAAGGGTGTGATCCAGGAGTTCTTCCTGAAGCCAGCACAAGGTCAGTGCCTCATGGCCTGTCACTGACCTCCCAAGACCCCGAACACCTGCACTAAATTGAATTCTGCTGGGACTGTCCAACGCCTGGGCCCATGAGGCGGTCTGTCTGAGCTGACCTTGAACTCACAACGAACAGTAATGTTCCGTAACACAGCATTTTCTGGAATGGCCATGTCAACGGCCGATTCATGTCCTGCGCTAGCTCACTCACCATGACTGAACCATATAGCAGCATTGCCCCCATTTTGCCAGAGAGAGAGCGTGCCTGTACTTAACAGGTCTGTTAGCCATAGAAGCAGGCTTGCCACACGGCCTCCTGGGAAGCTTGGAGAAAGTACTCAGGAAAGACCAAGGGGAGAATGAGACAGTGGGATCCCAGGGTTGGAATTCGAAGTCCAAGGTTGGACCTGAGCACAGACAAACAGAATAAAAGAGAAAAGGAAGGTTCAAATGTGGGATACAAGACGCTAATAACAGACAGGCATGAGGCAGGTCACAGACAGGAATGCAGGATCAAGGGGACCTCTGAGGCACGAGAGAGTGAATGAAGATGTTTGCTGATTGGAAGGGAAGGTCCAGAGCCTTGAAGAGCCCACGGGAGTTCTGTCTGTTTAGAGAGGAAAAAGAACTCAGCACGCACACCCAACTGGTAAGTTAGGGCTGAGTGGGAGGGAGGTAGCACAGCAGAAACTGCCCTCCTGGGACGCTCCTGCTGATCTTATTCTGCCCCTACATGGTTCTCATCCTATTTTAAAAACCTCAGTCTGTGGCATCCCCTATCTGCATTCCACGTCCTAAGAACCAGAGAAAGGATATTCAGCTTTTTCAGTGTGTGTGTATGGGGTGTGTGTGTGTGTGTGTGTCTAGATCCTGGTTCAGGAGGAACCGAGGAGAAGGCTGGATCAGCACAGGGTACAGAGACAACAGGTGGGGCTAGACAGCAGGACTCGACTCCTAAAGATTATCCACATTCGTGTCTCTGATGTTCAGAATCTTCACACAAAAGTTTAAGCGGTGAGTGACCTGCCAACCCTCTGGAAATGTTCAAGAAAGTGCCAGCACAACTCTGCTTTCCCCGCCAGACTTCCCTTTTGCCCAAAAGGTTAACAGCAGACTCAGCAGTTTTCTTGTAATGATAACATAATGCCATATTTTCACTAACAGCAAAAACAATTCACATTAGAAGAGGCCCTTCTATCCACAAGGCTAATTTTTTAAGTGGATAAGCAATTAAAGATGCCAAGTAGATTAAAATTGATCCCCAGCATAAAAGTTGTGATCAATAAAGAAGAGCATCTGCAAATTTGATTGCATAAATCCCTTTTACTTAAGCCCACCATAAGCATAATCTCTAGGATCACATCTTTCATCTCCCTGAGAAAGAAAAGGCAATAAAGGTCGTAGCCTTCAGAAAATGGCAGAATATCTGTTCAAAAACTTGGAACCACCCTCAGGAGACAAATGTGCCATGATCAGCTCATGCTGTTAATCAAGGAAAACTGGGATGTTTAAAAAAAAAAAAGAAAGAAAGAAAAGAAGCTATGTTTCTAAACAGGAAACACAAGGGGGGGGGGTGCTCTAAAAATGTAGATTGTTTCACTTAACTGGTTCCAACTGCCCCTCACTGGTTTTCATGGCCTGGGAACTTTACACAGCATCCTTCAGCTTCTTCATGAGGGCACAGCTCAGGTATCCTTCATCTCCTCTTCCTCTCCTCTTCCTCCTCCTCCTCTTCCTCCTCGCTCAGTGAGGCATCTTGCCATACCTCCCGGCCCTCTGAAACTCCCCGTGGCACAACACTGTTTTATTTCCAGACAAGTCTCGCTGCTTTGGTCCTGAGAGACACACACCCAGGCTCAGCTCTGGGCATCTTCATGCTGGTCAGTCGTAGCTGCTACACTGTTGGCGATCTGTCTGTACACCTATTCTAACAGCCACCTCATGACAGATGAGCACGCCTACGGTATTAACTAACCAGATAGTTATTATATAGAATACAAATACTATAGACACAGGACACAGCTTTGACTTGGCACCACAGAGGGAAGGAACTCCCCTGCAGCTCCTTGAAGGGCATGCCCCTGTACCTACCTTGGCTTTTAGGCTCCATCAGATCCCCGAGGCCTAATGCTGAAAGAATATGAAAGAAAACCCTGCTAGGCAGGCCACTGATGATGGACACACGCCGTGATCTGAGGGCCTGGGGAGGACTCGGCCAGAGTCCTTCTGCCTTTTATGCTTTTATGTACGCAAAGTTACGGTTCAGGGAAAAGGCCAGAAGATGACTGACATGCCCGGTCAGGAGGATGGGGACAGAAAGGAAGTATAACTCAAGGCCTGAGTTAACTGGCCTGAATGCTAGCTAGGAGAATATCACACTCGAGAACCTTGATAAAAATATCAAATGCAGAACCCATGGCTGTGAGGATTCTCTCTCTAAACACGTGTCATTCAATGGATTGAGTGAGTGTGTAATGAGACATGAAAGTCTACCATGGTCCCAGCTCCCTCCCCTCCATCATAGCCAGTGAGGATCCTCACGGCCACACAAGATCCCGCACACCACACAGCCATTGCTCGTTGGCTACGACAGTGTACCCCCTGCTTTACAGAAAATAAGGCATGGGGAGGCTGGCTGACTTGCCCACAAGGCTGGTCACATGGCAGCCACAGATCTGCAGCAGAAGGCCATCCCCAGCTCACTGTTCACTGTCTCCTTTAAGGTGTGATTGTTAAATTTCTTTCTTTAACAAATGAGCGTGACAGCGCTCTGGAAGTCCCCAAAATGTACCCTTGAGGGTAGGGACGGAGGCAGTCCCTCTGCATCATGACCTTGAGGGCTGAGGAGGGGCTTTCGACTCTTAGCCCCTCTGGGACCACATTTCCAGGTCCACTGTGTGGCTGATTGAGGGGGTCTAAGGGAGACTGCTCCCTATTTCCCATTTTCTAGAAGGGACTAAAGAAGCAGAGAACCTAAAAGTAGGAAACCATGACAACAAGCCTTTTGTATCAGCTATTTTTCTCATGGTTGTGACAAGACACTAGAACTCAAGGTCAAGCTGATGCAGCCCATGGAGGCAGGAAAGCATGGAGGCAGGGGGCTGGCTGCTCACACATGTCAACAGCCAAGAAACAGCATGTGACTAGGAAGCAGGACCAGGCTGTGATCTCAAGATCGGACCTCGGTGGACCACTTTCTTCAGAGAGCTGCCCCCTCATACAGGCTTCCCAACCTTCCCAAACAGCGCCACTGGCGGGAGACCGAGTTCCAGCGGGGGCCAGCGGGGGACACGTCATGCCCAAACCACAACTCCACCTTAGAAGCAAATGTCCGCGCGGACGCTTGGACACTGACTCTATTTGGAGATTCCAGTATGTGGTTGCGCATTAGGCACTTTTCTGTTGCTGTGACAGACACCCTGAGCAAAAGCAGCTTAGGGGAGAGAGTTTCCTGGGCTCCAGAGGATGAGCATGCGCACGACGGGAAGCATGGCGGTGGGGCAGGAGGCTGACAGGGAAAATCTTCCACCACAGAGACAGTGAACTGGGAATGGGGTGAGGTGCAAACTCCCCAAAGCCCACCTCCAGTGATGGTCTTCTTTCAGCAAGCTCACACACACACACACACACACACACACACACGCACACGCGCACACGCACACGCACGCGCACGCGCACGCACACGCACACGCACACGCACACGCACACGCACGCACACACCCCATGGGGACATTTCTCTTGAAGCCACCATCAAAGGAAGAGTAAAGAGGAACAGAAGAGCCCATGGCAGCTGCTAAGCCTGGAGGGGTGGGGACAAAGTCAATGTGGAGTATGTGATTTGGAGAGCCCCATACCAAATACTTCCAGTCACCAAAGATCCTCTTCCACTGATCTCCCGGGCAGAAGAGACTTATGGGAGTGCTCAGGACAGTCACCACAGGCCATGTCTAAAGTCACAGACTTCTAAAGGCCAAGTGGATCTTCATCTCTCATTGTAGGGTATGTGACCATGTCTGAGAGAAAGTAATGGAACCTCAGAGTGTCCTAGCCAAGAGACTGAGAGCACCGACCTCCAACCACATGAGTGCCTTGTTGAAAGATACTAAGTAGGAGTGTGACCAGACATCCAAGACAGCAATTGTGGGAGGTATTGGCCCTGTGGGTGGGGATGGGCAAACGTCAGGAGTGACCAGGCACCAGAAGGAGCGAGCTCCAGAGCCACCACCTTCAAGTGTCTCCTGGTGTGGATGCTCCAGCCCACCGAGGCTGCATGGCAGGACCCTTCCCACAAATGCTTCTAAAGCTTCACTCTGAGTTCAAAACAAAGGTTTGGGTTGAGAAAGGAGAACGACATCTGAGGAAAGAATAATTATCACTCAGGAACCAGGCTGAATGTCACTAGTCTTTTCCAGAAGGCCGCCCCCCTGAGGAGTACAGACAAAGGTCTTCTACCTCATCACAACCATTCCCAGCAGAGCCAGGTAACTGCCTCCAAGAAACAAACACAAAGGGAAGCCGGAATGTCAGATCCAGTCCGCCCTGAGTGGGACGACAGAGATCTGAATCCACATTACATCAAGAGTTTTATGGGCCCAAGAAGCCTTTCAAGACTGAATACCCTTTCTTGAGTCCCATGGAAATCAGAAAATCATAACCATCGCCTTTCAGGTTAAAAATCTGACTAAATCTAACTAACAACTAAAGAGTACTTTATGGGTGGTCAGATTAAACGCAGAGCAGGCGTTGATGCTGGTATGAAGTCACAATTTCTCCAGATTATGGCCAAATAGTAATTTCATCACTCTGCCCCTCCCTAGCCCATAAATTCAGACATAGTTCAGAAGCCATCCTGATTGCTGGCCCATGCCCGGCCTGGTGAAGAATCCTGGGGACATGTTCCCCTCCTCCCCGACAAGGCCTCCCTGCCAGGGGCAGGCCACACCCAGGGCTCCCTAGTCCCAGTGCTAATGAACTGGGCCTCTCTCCTAGTCCAGGGCTGGGATCAGGTGTCACGGTTCTAACACGCCCTGGATCAGCCGTCCTGGGTAGGCATGCCAGGGAGGGGTCTAATTAGCCACTTGAAGATGTCATGTTCTATGAGTAATGATCAGTGCCAGTACAATTTTAGACACGAAAACATTCCCTTAGGCATATCGGAGGCGGTGTGCCCTTCTTGTTGTCCACCCCACCCCCACCCCTGTGTGCACTTCAGCCACGGCCACAGGGCGTGGATTCACAGTGACCCACCACCCTGCTCACATCTGGTACACTGTCTTACTCAACACTGACATCTATAAATCTGCCCATGGCCATTCATGTGTCTGAATACCCATCCACAGTTTGCCTGGCACGGGGAGTTTCCAGAACATCCCTGAGTGGATGCCCTCGGGTGCAAGGCTGTTCTGGCAGGCAGCCCCACTTCTGCAGCCCCCCTCCCCACCCCCACCCCGTCAGGGCAGCCTGCTCCCCCACTGTAAGACAGTAGCTGGGAAGATGATACCTCGAGGCGGCTGCACCACGTTCTCACCTTGCCCACAGGTTCAGGGAAATCCTGGTGTGATTTTTTTTTTAACAAGGCGGCAGGTGTCGAGGCAGGATCTGAGCTTCTTTCTCACGTAGCTGAACTGGACCAGAAACGTGTGGTGAATGACAATGAGCAGGATGTTCATGTCCTTAGTGCCGCCACCTGACCTGCCTGTTATAGAAGGCTATTTATAAAGTGGGGGCATCTGAAGCCTTGGAGCCGGCTCGATGCTAGTCTTTATAGCCGGACATCTTTAAGAAATCTTGCCAAAGGGACAGCTCAAAATCCCAAGGACACAATGTCTCAAGTTCAGACGTTTAAAAATGCAATACAAAAAAAAAAAAAAATTACATCTTGACCATATCCGTGCCAAGAACTACTAATAAAATAAGTCTGCTTAAGTTAGAAATCCCTGCCCCAAAAATCAAGCAAGAAGGAACAGATGTCTAACTAGTGGGTGCCACTGGTACAACTCACAAAATTATTGGCAAGAATATGAAGATTACACACACACACACACACACACACACACACACACCCCGCCCCACCAGTAAGGCTGGACAATATCAGAAAAACAAACAAACAAACAAACATGATACACAGTGGTCCAAGGCAAAGAGAGAGTGATAATTTTTACATGTTAGAAGGGTATGATTCTGGAGATGTGGACAGGAGACTACAATCACAAATGTCAACTCTAACAATGGAGGCCACTCTCAGCTTGGTGGGCTTGGGGCAGCCGGGAACGACAACACTGGGTGGCGGGGTGGCAGGGTGACGGGGTAGTGGGGTGGCGGGGTGGCAGGGTGACGGGGTAGTGGGATGGCAGGGTGGCGGGGTGACGGGGTAGTGGGGTGGCAGGGTGGGGTGGCGGGGTGATGGGGTGACGGTGGGGAGTGGTGTGTGGAGGGAGGCCCCCTGAGCTGAGACCTACAGCCTCCTAAGTGGCTGCTGCCTCCAGCTTCTTTTTCCCCTTTTCCAAACAACAAGAATCAGGGCTAATTTTAAAGTTAGCGACCATTTAGGAAGTACCACTCAATCATGTTGTTCAGTTTTGGTGACCCTGGGGAGCAGTCTGACTTTGAAAAGGTAAAGCAAGAACGAAGAGGCTGGATCCCCACTTAGAGCCACACCCAGAGCTTTGGATGTGGCCTCCAAAGTGGTTAGGGAACTGTGGTGACTATATAGGGCAGCCCCAAGAAACACCAGGTAACAGCTGTACCCTCCTCAACTCCTGCAGCTTCAGGAACCACACAGAGCCTCTGAAACACTGGGTTCCATGACTATGCCAATGGGGCTCAGCAGGATGCCAGCGCCTTCTGCATGAGACTCAAGAGCCACCAACAGCATAGTCCTGCCTGCTTCTTACAGTACAAGCTGGATCAGCCCCCCGTGGAGGCAGGTTTCAGAACTGCATCTGGGGATCTTTATGTTCCCCTGACAGAAGGCTGGAGGACACTTCACTCCAAAATCCATTATTTGGAGAAAACCACTTTCTATGTACAAACATAAATATTTTGGCTTTGTTACGGGGTGTGAACCTGAGAAGAAGATGGAACACATAGGTAGTAGCCCAGAAAGTCAGACGGCAGCAGGAGCCCCAAGAGAGGGCTGGATGAACACAGCCATCAAACACCAACGCCAGTGCTGGAACACAGGCCAAGGAAACCAACAGGCGCACTAGGGACAGAGCTGAACATCAACGAACCCCCATTAAGACAATGCCAGGTCACAGGCTGAACCCTATGTGCATGTTTATGTCTTCAGGTAGATGGACACCCCGAAGCCACCTGTGGTCTGCAGTAGCTTACATGTGCGTTTCCTGCCCCAGTGACATTAATAAGTAGAGCTCAAGAGAACTGCACAGCATGGCCTGTTATTTCAGAGGGCCAATTCTAAAGTAAACACTTACTTCTCTGGGTGTCAGACTGCCAGACCAGGAGGTACACTAGTAACTTGTCACCACAATTCTGGAAGCGCTTTCCAACAGGCGGGAGGCATACAGACACAAATTTCAATTTTTAATAAGACTCCATGACTCACAGGAAAGGGTGAGGCTGCATCTTAACTAGTTCATCATCAGAATGAGTAGGCGTGGCTTTATCTAAGAAATTCATAACAGCTCATAAAGTTATTTATCTTAGAATCTCATTGCTAACTTTTACAAACTCATAGACCAGAAATCTCTACATTAGCTAACGTTTATGTTTAAACGCAAAACATTTAGCCCCGAGTGTTAAAACAACTTCTTTATAGAAAAGTGAGTAGAATTATATAATTATAGAAAAAGAATTAATATACTTTACAGGAATACTGCCTCCATAAACTGTGGTGGGGATTTTAGAATATCCTCTAAGAAAAACTACAGAAGTATCTAAGATTCATTTGATGAAATTCTGTGCTCTTACCTTTCAAGTACTTAAACTGCTTATACAGAAATTATGAGGCTCAAATAATAACTATCTCTGCTGTGTCCTGAATGTGTGATGCCCCGCACAGGCTCGTGTGCAGACATTCGGTCCCCTGCTGGGGGTGCTGTTTGGGGGTGTAGAAAGGCCTTTGCTGGACAAGTGTTGCTGGGGTGAATCCAGCCTCCTTTCTGTCCCCTTACACTAAGACTGCCTTTAGGATAAATTTGAAATCTTCATTAGAAAAAATATTGGGAATCTTTTTTGACAGAAGGAGAGAAACAAAAAGGAATTTGGATGAATGAATTTTACAAAACACAAATGACATCCCAAATCACAACTTTAAATAATATTTACTTACATTTTAAGATGACAGGGCCTCACTATCTAACCCTGGCAGGCCTAGAACTCGCTCTGTAGACTGGGCAGGCCTCAGACCCAAAGACATACACCCTCCTCTGCCTCATGAGTGCTGGGGTTAAAGGTGTGCATCACCACGCCGGGCCTTGAAGTTTCTTTAAGTAAACATATCCTATAGAGATCTCCTGGGAAGACTAGGAGCAGGTGGGGGTGGGAACATGAGGGATTGGGGGGGAGGGTGGTGGTGGATGGAGGGGGGGAGTAATGAAAGAGCTATCTTGATGGGGAGGGGTACTTGGGGGCCAAGTAGAAACCTGGTGCAAGGGAAGCGCCCAGGAATCTACAGGAAGACCCCAGCTAGGACTCCTAGCAATAGTGAGTAGGTAGCCTGAACCGGCCGCCTCCTGGGACCAGACTGGTGACTACTCTCAGTGTCACCAGGGCCTTCATCCAGTGACTGATGGAAACAGAGGCAGAGATCCACAGCCGAGCACTGGGGCAAACTTCGGGAGTCCTGATGAAGGGAGGAGGATCGCTGGAGCCAGAGGGCTCAAGGTTATCACAAGGGTACTGTGGATATCGCTCTGGATGCTGTGAATGTGTTGCTCTGATTAGTTAATAAAGTGCTAACTGGCCAGTAGCCAGGCAGGAAGTACAGATGGGACAAAGAGAGAGAAGAATTCTGGGAAGAGGAAGGCTAAGTCAGGAGTCTCCAGCCAGACACAGAGAAAGCAAGATGTGAAGGCAGAACTGAGAAAAGGTACCAAGCCACATGGCTAAACATAGATAAGAATTATGGGTTAATTTAAGTGTAAGAGCTAGTCAGTGGTAGGCCTGAGCTAATGGCCAAGCAGATTGAATTAATATAAGCCTCTGTGTGTTTACTTGGGTCTGAGCGGCTGCAGGACTGGTGGGTGAGAGAGATTTGTCCTGACCGTGGGCCAGGTGGGACACAGGGAAACTTCACAAGGGAGCCACAGAAACAACTAACCTGGGCTCATAGGAACTCAGAGACTCTGGACCGACGGCTAGGGAGCCTGCATGGGACTGACCTGGGCCCTCTATATATGTGTGGCAGTTGTGTAGTTTGATCTATTGTGAGGCTCCTAATGGTAGAAGGGCCTGTCCCCAACACTTTGCCTTCCAGGAACCCACTCCTCACACTGGGTTGCCTTGCCCAGCCTTAATACAAGGGGAGGAGCTTAGTCTGACCTCTACTTAATATGCCAACCTGTGTTTACACCCATGGAGGCCTGCCCCTTTCTGACCAGAAACAGAGGAGGAGTGGAAGGGGGTTGAGGGGGGGGGGTAGGAGGCAGGTGGAGGGAACAGGAGGGAGAGGAAACTGCGGTCGGGTAAAATAAAAGAATAAATTTAATTAATGATAAAAAACAAAACTGTCAGTCAATATTGCTCCTGTGACACTGATGGCATGGTGGCATGCCCAGACGCTCCCTCTGATGCTTAACATGGCTAAGACGGTGAAACCATCCTAGAAGGGGATGTCGGGTAGATACACGCCAGCATGTAACTGGTAACATCTACAGAGTGCAGAACTCAAGGGATGGACGCTAAGGTAAATGATGACAGATTTACTAGCAATGTGCCAATGGAGCCGTAAAAGCCCATCCACAGTGAACGCTACTAGTAACAGGGAAATGGGGACGGGGTGGTGGGAGTTCAGGGGGAATGGAAGGAGCCCACGAAAGCCCCCTACTTCCTGTACACGCGAAGCTCCTCTAGGAGGCTGGACATGGCTCTGCGGTTCAGAGCGCCAGCTGCTCCCGCAGAAGAGCACGTCTGGTTTACAGCACCCCCATCAGGAAGCTCACAATCGTCCTCAGCCCCAGTTCCTCCTGCAGGGACCTGTGCTCACAGAGAGACGCGTGGTTTAAAAATCAAAAACAAACCTAAAAAGACTCCTCGAAGGGATGAACTGAGAAACAAACCGTCCCTCCATTTTGACGATTTCATTGTTCACCGTTTGCGAACAACGCTGTGAGGCAGCGCAAAGAGGAAGCCTGTGCCCAAGGCTCTGCCTCTGCACACCACAGCCGGGGTTCCAGACGCTATTTTAGAAGTGCGTGATGAAGAATAACTAGTATGGGCGTTTTTCTTTTGGTGCTGGCTGGCAGGCTGTTCTGCCTAAGAAAACATAATGCAAGATGTATTCAAATAAAAGCAAGAATGAAGGTGAACTTTAATCCCTCAGAGAGAAACCCAATCGATTGGACCCATAAGGAAAGATGAAGTCGCTAAGGTGCTCCCTAATTGCAGCTGCTTTGGTGGGCAGTGTGCTGGCGAAGCAGATGTGGGAGACCATTAAAGCCAGGCTCCAACATCTGTTTACAATTCCAAGGCAATTGTAAATACAGCAGAGAAGGTCAATTGGGCCAATTAAGGCCGATGTGCAAACCCACCACTGTGGATTTCTTTCCAAGCTTAGATAGACTTGACTCTTTCTGTTTCAATTTTCTACAACCACATGCCAAAAAAAAAAAAAAAAAAAATTAACACAGGAAATGATCTTAATAACAACTTTTGTCCATTTTGATGGCGACATAAAAAAAAAAAAAAAAAAAAACAGCAGCAAAGTCTGTGTTCACAGCACAGCCCTAAATGTGTACCCTGGGCTTCACGAAACCCACGTTCCCTCTCTCTCTGCTCCATTCCAGGGGAGCCAGACCAGAGAGGCAAGGAATGACGGCAATAAAAGCCAGCGCCACGATACAACTCCACCATGCTCTCAGACATCCTTGGAACATTCCTGCTTCTTCTCTCAGGGTCTTCAAGACAAAAATGGAACAGGCTTCCAGAACATTCTAAGCCAGTGTGGCAAAGACCTACACTGTTAAACCACTTGCTCCTGGTAGAGTGAGGCCTGGACAGTAAGTGTGGAGGAGGACACGGTGTCCATGGCATGACAAGGTCATCTTTGGGGAAGTGGCAGCTCAGGTGAAGTTACCAGTCAGTCGAGGGGCGTTTGTGAAGGGTAAGGAACAAGCATGGCAAATCTACTTTCTTTTGAGGTCACAATGATGGCCACTAAGGGACACTCAGTACTGTTTTTGTTAGCCCGGGTCTCTAAATTCCTCTCCTTATGGAGAAGGGGAAAGGATGGCTGGGCAGACTTGGATTCACACTCTGCATCTTCTGATCAAGGGACCACAGAATCTGTTTGCTCATCTGTGAAATGGGGGTGCTACCACAGGGTAAGCACTCAATAAATGCTGGCTTCTCAGGGTGGAAATACATTAGACACTTAATAAACGCTGGGTTCCTCTGTCCTCTTCTGAGATCCTCAGGCCTTCATCAAAACACCACTCCAGGGGCTGGACCTGAGGTCCCAATCAGGGTGGCTGGTACTCATGAAGGCTGCTGCCTTAGTTACTTCTGGGGAAGGCCTGACCAGGCTGCGGAGATGTTGCTGCTGTTTACTATTACCTGCTTTGGTTTGGGTTAAGCCAAAAATGTAGCTAATGAGAGCATGAGGTCAGTCTTAAGAGGGACCTCTAGGCCGCAGAACTGGGAGACACCGTACTAAGGGTAGGACAAATGGTTTCGGAAAGTCAATGCAGCCGAGGAACCTACGCTAAGAAAGACCTTTTTTTTTTTTTTTTTAATGTCTTCTTTTTCTCCTCAACCTTGAGGCTCATTCCCTCAGGTCTGAGCTCAGAGAGTCCCCTATCTAAACAACTGCTAAATCTGAGAGCAAACAGCTCAACGCCTTGTGGTCTTTGGCGACACTCATGTCAATAAACCGGTCTCAGCTTGATTGGCCCAACAATGCCAGACTGAGCGCCAGCGTTCATCCTTCTAGCGTGTACGGGGATTTCCAAAGGGCCGTGCCAAGAACAGCTCCTGCGAGGTTTGCAGCCTTTTCAGAAACACAAAAATCTAATTCACTTTGCTGGTTGTTCCAGCCATTCAGCTTATACTAATTTAAAAACCTCCTGTTTTATACATAATGGTGTTTGGAACGCCACCACTGTCACAGTATAAAAATGTATAAAGATCACAAAAGAGAAGAGGTCTTCCGTCCTTCCACACCCCCCTCCCAATAGGCCTGGTAAACTTTCATCTTATTTAAATGCAAATTTAAAAGCTTTTTAAATACAAAAATTGGGTAATGCTGTATTATTATTTTTGGATGTGTTTCATGATCTGTAAGAGCTATGTAACAGATCAAATGAACATATAATTATTGTACATGGATGGTGCTTTCTGTATTATAAATCACAGAGCAACAAAGATCCACATATACACATCTCTGCGCTTACTCCATTTTCCTCAGGTTAAATTCCTAAGAACTGAATTGTTGGGCTCAACTTCACACATTTCAGGGTGTTTGATACACAAGGTACATCAAGGAGGCCATATTAAATCTGCATCTACAAGTACAAGAGCATCCTTAGCCTTATACTTCTGCCCAAATAATTTGTGTGCAATGGAGCATGGGGTGTGTACTTGCCTGTGTTAGTACATGTAGAGGCCAGAGGTTGATCTCGGGGTGCCTTTTGCTATTGCTCCCCACCCTGTTCTCTCTTCAGACAGGGTTTCTCACTGAAACTGGGGCTTGCGATTTCACTTTGGCCAGGCTGGTGGGCCAGCAAGTCCTGGGGTCCTCCCTTACCCTGTAATTGCTGGGGCTGCAGATGCACACCGCCATGACCAGCTTCTTATGTGGATGTCTGAGATCTGAACTCAAGTCCTTATCCTCATATAGCAAGTTCTTCACCTGCTGGGCCATCCCTCCAACCTCCAAATAACTCTCTAATCTCTGCTAGCTTAGCATGCAAAAATTACATCATTTCCATTTCTATGAATAATGACATTTAGGTCTTTGCCACATTTGTTCTGGTCACCTGATGTCTTTGAGAAACTGACTGTTGGTTTCCTGACTAATGGTAAGATTATTTAGTAGAATGAGAACATGAACTTTGATACCAGTGTCCTTTCTCCCGCACTTGGATGTTGGGCAGCATGAGTTGATCCTCAGGCCCCACCGTCCGGCACAGCCCATCAGCGTCTTCACCCATGCTCTTCTTGGACCTTTAAGCTTTAAAGATCTTTCCTTTCTACGAGAAGACAATCTTAGACACTGTGCTGACGGTACTGTCCTGACTTGGTTTCCTATGGATAGATCTCTTTTTATTGAAAACTTCATGCACGTATATAAAGTGTTTTGATCAAGCCCACCCCCCCCCCCGTTTGCCCCCACACCCCTTTCCCCTCCCCACCTTTCTACCCACCTCTTTTCCGCCCAACTTCGTGTATGGCACTCATTTTAATTGCAGTGATCGAGAGGGCAAAACAGAGTTGAGGAAAGAAAACAGAAACCCCAGAGGAGGGAGAAAAGGTGGGAAGGTTTCTAAAGATAACATTTGGCAGACTCAGGCTAAATGCAGGTCTAATTTGCTTCTTAGTTAATGAAGGAGAAAATGGAGATTCTGAAGAAGAAAAGGTTCATTCTAGAGCAGCAATAATGAAATCCCACTGAAGACAATAACAACATTCTTGTTATACATGGAAATCTAATCCTAAAATAATAAGGGATATATTGATACAACAGTGCTGTGAATAAATTTCATTTAAGTGATGTTATTCTAACAATGACCCAGAAAGTGTTGAACTAAAGTCATCTGTTACCTGTCCCAGGTGTGGGACAAATAAAACCCACTTAGAGAACCCCAGGCATCCGGGAGCATATATACAGAGCAGAGTGTTTAGTGTGCAGCCGATTAATCAACTATGGTGTACTACAGGATGTGTAAGTTTATAAAGCGCTTAGGCACAAATATATATGCATATACACATAACTTTTGCTTCTGTCAAAACGTAAAAAAGAAAAACTATCAAACTCGGTGCATGCTGTCTGGCCATTAAATGTAATCATAATCTCATTAGAGACGAATGGCTGGCCACCGCTGTGCCAACCCACGTTCCTCTCAAATGGGGTAGGAAGGAGCCTCTGGAGTGTCTGGCTGGAAGAAGGCCGAGGAGGTGCGGGGTTGGGGCGTGGGGTGAGTGGGGGGGGGGAACTGGACCCTATTCAGTGTGGTAAGGCTGTCCGGACCAGTCCAGACACCCTGCTAGGGACAGGAGTGGAGGTGGCCAGGGCAGAACCGTGTCCAGCACCATGCTCCTGCCTTCCTGGGTGTGTGTGGAAGTCTGGCTCTGACCTTCCCAGATGGCTGGGGGCACTGCAAGCTTCCCTACATCATCCTTTCCCTTAAAATGTGTGTGTGTCTCTGTGTGCCTGGGTATGTGTAAGTGCACATCTGAGTGTGTGCATGTCTGCAAGTGCTGTGCAGTCTTTGTGTGTGTACATCAGTATGTGGGTGTGCAACTATGTGTGGTGCATGTGTGCACATGTCTGTGGGGGTGTGTGCAGGTCTGTGTACAGATGTACATGTGTGTGACGGTAGGGTTATCTTAGGAGACCCCTGTGCTAGGCCAATCTCCAGTCCACACAGCAACACAACATGGACCGTACATGGTCCAGAGAAGGAACAGTGCCTGTTTTTAACACCCAGAGTCTTGAGACAGCCCCTTGCTCCACCCCCACCCCACAAAGCTCCCTTCCTCACTACAAGAGTAAAGGCAGACAGGACCTCAAAGGGTAGGGCACTGTAGCCACCTCATGCCTGACTTCCTTACACCAGCTGTCAGTAAATTCACACCAATGAGAACTGTGTGCATTCCCCCGGGGTTCCTGACAAGGTGCACAGGGCCCAGGGATCCTTCTTCTTCTTGGCACCACAGGAGACCAGAGGTTCCTTCTCCTGCCAGAGGCCTATCACCAGCTCCCAGCAGGCCCTCAACACCAGGCAGCTGATTTACCAGATAACCACTGTCCACAGTCACAACCTGGGTCCTGCTGCCTAGCGTCAGCCATTTTCTGTTCCATCAGTGACAAAGGTCATATTTGTGCTGTATGAAGTGACCCCTTCCTCAAACTGATTCCCATGTCCTGCCCACACAGTGCCCGCACACTTCCTCCCAGAGTTTCAGAGCAACCAGAGTCCTTGGTCTTTCTCTGGGGAGGAGGTTTCCCTCAAAGCCTGTTTCTTAACCCACACTCTGAGATCTTGAAGACCCCACCTCAAATCCTGGTGTAGAACAGTCTCCTGTTCAGAGACAGCAAAGCTGCCTGAAAAATGGCCCTCAGGCACAGGCAAGTGCACACACACACACACACACACACACACACACACGCGCACACACACACACACACACACGCACACGCACACGCACACGCACACACACACACTCCCCTCTCTGTGCCTACATCACAGCTTCTCCTCCATCCATTTCAATTCAAACTCAAAATCTGATAAAAATGAACAAACAAAAACAATCCTTTAACAAGACACCATAAGCCCAGGTGGCTCCTGAGTATAGATATTTGTGTGTGTGTGTGTGTGTGTGTGTGTGTGTGTGTGTGTGTGTGTGTGCAAGTACATGATGGCATACAAGTGCACGCCTGTACACAAAACATGTGCACATGAACGTAGATGACAAAGGACCACCTTGGCTGTTGTCCGTCAGGCCGTCTTCTTTGTTTTGTTTCTGAGACAGGGTCTCTCACTGACCAGGAACTGGCTAAGCAGGCTCTGACCCGAGGACATGCCTATTTTTACCTCACTGCCTGTTACATGCACGCTACCACGACAGCCTTTTCACACAGGTTCTGAGAACTGAACACAGATCCTCAGCCCTGTGAGGCAAGCTCTTTACTGACTGAACCATCTCCCTGGCCTGCATCTCAGGCACATTACCGAGAGGAGACCGTGGCTTCAGAAGCAAGACGTTCTGATTAGGGGGCCTCTTCCTCCATGGAGATGTGTCACGGGGTGAGGCAGATGGAGTGTAGACAGCTTTTGTTTAACCATCTGGAACCTTCCAAGAATGCTTGACTTCCAAAATCAGTACAGAGGACTACAATACAGGTACCTCACTTCCTCCGGGGACAAACTCCGTGCCACAGTTACCCATCTAAGGCTCCAGGAGAGGGAGTGGACCTCATCATGGGAACATGAACACCAACAGGCTTGTCCGAGAGGTGAATGTGGACTTTGACGGAGAGCCTGGTGTGGCTAACTAGCATGCTGTGAGGGTTGGCTTTGCTAGCTAGAGGACAGAGTGGATACTTTCTATAAACAGTAGACACCCAATCCCAAGGTCCGCTGCTTTTTACGCAAACATACTTAAAGGGCAGAAAAAATAAAGCCGTTTTAAGAAGCAGATTGTATTAATGACGGTGTTCTAACATGAAACATGTCAACTTCTTAGCTGGTTTTAGGTATCTTAGATACTTAGTTAACTTAGACAAGTTACAGTAAAGCCTCCAGAATCCTCCAGGGATTAACAAAGTGACCGACCCTAACGACTACCAACAAATCCTCTCACAAATCAGGTGGTTTCCAGCATTTCACCAAAACTGAAGGAGGTCCTGGCTACTTCATAGCTGACAAGCTGGCAAAAATAATTACTGATGGGAGAGCAATGTAATTTTTGACATTTTACTTGTAAACATTTCAAAAGAGTGATTGGAGCTGCTTAAAAAAAAAAAAATCAATTCCTTCCATCCTGATGGAGCTGACGTGTGTTTTTGCTACAGAGGAACCACCGGAGTGACCAATAACAGACTTTTCAAGCGTGAAACTGGATCACAAAAATATAATCTATGGAGGAGCAGAATGGAAACGTGACTTCAAGGAGATACAACCCCAGTGTGAAATTATAACCACTACAGAGCACTTCCAGGAACCGCCAGCGGTAACAGGCCGCCAGCAGGTGACAGGCTCGGGTGAACGCCTACTTTAGAATTTGTGCTGCTACCGCTGAACATCAGTATTTATCACACCGAGAGCTGCACTCTGAAGATACTTCAACTTTGGATAAAACGCTAAGTGTTGGTTTAAACCCATGTAAGGGATTTAAGGATTTTTCAGAACTGTTTGGGGGCACACAAAAACAAAGCTGAGGAACCACAGCAGTCAGGGCACCCCGTTACTTGCCTGAACCAAATGCCCACTGGCTGGGGGAGGGGAGTAGTTCCAGGGAGGCTGCATGTGAGAGGATGGATGGATGGTAACGAGACCTGAAGGCAGGCTCTGAGCACCAGCAGTGGCGCCTCAGCCGCCACCTGAAGAGGCCCTCAGTTTCACTCATGTTTGAGCAACCTGTGAGCAGGCCAGGCCCGGGAACTCAAGAAACCAGAGTGTCTGAGTCACAGAAGTTGCACAGAGGGCCTCACCCAGCACTCAGGTCCCAGTCCTGCCCCAGGGCCACCGGAGTGTTCTTCCCTTTGCTTTCTGGTTGTTACTACGGTGACTAGATTTGTGCTCAGAGGGCCAAGGAATCCCGCTGCCTTGCCTTATCCAATGAAACAAAACTTGAATTCCATTGGACAATACAGAAGATGGACCATCTACCCACAACTGTCCAATGCAGGAACTTCGTTTCTTTGTTCTGTTTTTTGTTTTTTGAGACAGGGTTTCTCTGTGTAGTGCTGGCTGCCCTCTGCCTCCCAAGGGCTGGGATTAAAGGCGTACACCACCACTGCCTGGATTGATTTCATTCTTGTATGTGAACAGAAAGTATCTTTTGTACAGTTTTATTACACACTAAGTGTTCCAAAGATGTTACCACCATGAAAACCATGGTGAGAAAGGCAGAGTCCGCATAAGGCACAGGGTCAAATTCTTACCATGTGAAATGGTGATGTCTGGGCTGCCAAACAACCTGGGACAAGCCTGTTGGTGTTCATGTTCCCATGATGAGGTCCACTCCCTCCCACTTTGAGCAGAGGCAGGGGTGCCTAACTACCAATCTACCCCCATGAGTACCCAGAAATGAGCATATGCATAGTATTTTACTTTAATAAAGAACCTTATTTCTTATTTCTTTTGAAGTTTAAACATTATACTGGTCTTTAAAACGATGTATGCAGACAAGTCATAAAACCTACAAATTTAACTGCAGAATGTTAAAGACTGTGATGCAAAATATTTATTATCAAAAGAGAAGCAGACATGCTACAACATGGATGAACCTATAAAGAATTTCCACTGCAGGCTAAGTGCACAGCACAGTGGCAATGCACCGGCTTACAGGCACAGTGCTCTGGTTCTGATCTCCAGCACCACATGCACACACACATACATAAATATGCACGTGCACAGTACACACACACACTCGCTCACACACACACACACACACTTCAGGAAGTAAAAGATAACTGTCACAAGAAGCCAGAGGTTATGTAACTCTACATGTCTCCAAGGCCAGGACAGGCAAATTGGTAGCAGCAGACAGTGGCCGCTGAGGCTGGAGAGGAATCAGAGGGGATGCCCAGGGTGACTGCTTATGGGCACAGGGATTCCTTGGGGAGGACAATGAAAATGTTCTAAGGTTGACTGTGGGGAGAATACACTAAAAGCCACTGGATTGATTGCACACATACTATAAATGCCCAAATGTTACAGGATGCGAATTATGTCTCACTTAGGCTGTTTCTAAAATGCAGTAGGCCTAACTTGTTTGAGAAGCAGGGGGAAGGTCGTGGGACACACTGGTGGGGTGCCTGCTGCATTAAAGCTGCTGTGCAGTCACAGATGACTCCACTGTGCAGGGAGGGAAGGCTACGTTCTGAAACGGCATACAAGCGCAATAAATACAGGTAAGACTTTCCAAAAGGTGGTCTCAGATTTCAAATGAAAAACAGGGCTTTTATGGGTCAGAGAGATAGAACACATACCGTACCAAGAGCAGTCCCTTGAAAGTCCCCGCACACCCAGTCAGCACGCTGAACAGCCTTTCCAGGCAGCGCAGCATCAGGCAATGTAACACAGCCCACGAAGCAATGAAAAGAAAACAGCAGGAAGAAAACCCCACAGCCCTACAGCCCCCACCCCACAGCCCCAACACCAATAATCACCTAGTTAAGGGAAAACCACATCTAGGGACTGTGTTCTCTCACCTCTGGTTATGAGGTGGGCACAAGCCAGTGTATAAAATAGCTAATGTATTCCAAAGTCAGAGACAGTGCAAGAGAACAAAGATTTATAAGCAGGGAAAATCTAACACATGTATACACACATACACACACACACACACACACACACACACACACACACACACTCTCTCTCCAGACATGGACACACACACATGCATACATCATATATATATATATATATATATATATATATATATATATACATATATGTATATATATACATATATGTATATATACACATACATGCAAACACACGAACATATACCCACATGCACACACATACATGCATGCACACACATACATATGTATATATACATATATATATACACATGAACACATACCCACATGCACACACATGCACGCACGCACACATACATATATATACATATATGTACACATGAACACATACCCACATGCACACACATGCACACACATGCATGCACACATACATACATATGTATATATACATATATGTACACATGAACACATACCCACATGCACACACATGCAGGCAGTGTCATCCTTTGATTGCCTTAAAGTTATTAATACATTAACAAAAGCAGGGACCACTTCCAATGGTACCACACACATATTACAGGGGTCGTTCCTCAGGTGTTGCCCACCCTGTTTCTTGAGACAGTCTCCACTGACCTGGAACTCACTGATGGCTGGATGGATGGCCATCAGGCCACAGGCATCTGCCCTCTCTACCTCCCTAGCCCTGGATTACAAACATGTGTCCCCACATCTGACTGACTACATGAGTTCTGGAGAGTGAACTGGAGTCCTCATGGAAGTACCTAGTCAGCTGAGTCATCACCACAGCCCACAGTGAGGATGTCTAACGAGATAGGGAAGTAGTGTCAAGGTGGGTGCTATGGCCAGGGGAGAGTGACCCTGGGAACGCATCCACCAGCCATGCTGCTCAAGCTAGCCAGTGGGCACAGGGGAGGGAAGGGGGCAAGAATCCAGCAATTATGCACAGAGACCAGTGGCTGCTGAGGTCAGGTGTAGCCTTGACCTCTGACCTAGAATAGTTCCTGCTGTGAGATGTCTTTCTGTATGCTGTGAATATGTGTTGCTCCCACTGGTTAATAAATAAAGCTGTATTGGCCTATGGCAGGGTAGGATGGAGCCAGGCAGGAAATCCAGGAGAGATGGAGAGAGAAGAAAGGCAAGTCAGAGGAGAAGCAAGATGTGAGAGAACAGGTAACGCCACGAAGCCGCGGCAAAACACAGATTAATAGAAGTGGTTAAGTTGTAAGAGCTAGTTAATAAAGAGCCTGAGCCATAGGCCATACAGTTTGTAATTAATATAAGCCTCTGGGTTTACTTGGGACCAGGCGGGACACAGGAAAACTTCCAACTAGGAGTCCTTTACAGGTCACTTGCTCACACTGCTGACCTTCACAGAGCACCAACTCAAGGGCAGGTCATGTATTAGATGAGACAGGACAGCATGTGTGTGCACATGCACCCTGTACACAGGACACACAGGCCAACCTTAACTGACCACTTGACCCATTCCTGAGGAGTCACACGCAGTGCTGGAGCTCATCCCTTCCTTCTCTGAGTGCCTGAATTATTATTCCTGAATTTTATCGGGTGGGGAAGCTAAGCAGAGAGACCATGCTGCTTCTCCAAGGTCACCTAGTTTCCCCAAGATCATCCAGTCAGTCAGCGATGGCTAGGACTCCAGCCACGCCCTCTGGGAGGCCACACCCACCAGGAGGCCATGCCCTCCATGAAGCCATACTAATTCCCCAAACTGGCCACACAGGTGTAGCATGAATCTTAAAAGGTCTTATTAATTAATTCAAACCTGAGACCAGTTATTGGGGTGAATGCTGGAAGGTCAGAGACACAGAACAAGCCACAGCTTCCTCACCTCGCCACTTCCTCAGCTGGTTTTGTTTCCTCAGGCTGCAAGCTTGAGTCCTTATCCAAATGAATCTCAGCTGAACTGTGCTGCTCCAAAGCCTAAAAGCTTAACCAGCCAAATGCTGAACCAGCCAAATGCTTCTAGTTTCTGGTCTTCACGCCTTATATAATCTTTCTCTTTCTTCCCCCACTCCCTGGAATTAAAGGTGTGAGTCACCACGCCTAGCTGTTTCCAAAGTGGCCTTGAACTCACAGAGATCCACCGGGTTCTGCCTCCCCGAGTGCTGGGATTAAAGGCGTGTGCTACCACTGCCTATCCTCATGTTTAATATTGTGGCCGTTCTGTTCTCTGATCCCAGATAAGTTTATTAGCCTGCACAATATTTTTGGGAACACAATACCACACACAGGACAAAGCTTGAATGAATGGGTGGCACGGACTGGGCAGACCAAAGCGAGGGCTTTGTGGACGTAAGGTGCAAGCCCAAGTCTTACACTGAGAGATTCACATGTTAACTCTAAGCCACTGCTGGCAGAGATACACTGTGATGCTCATACGGATTCTGTGTGAGCCCAATGAACCAACGATACCTTTAGCTTCTTGTTGGGATGAGGAGAGGAGCCTGAAGGCGGGAAAAGCAATAAATAAAAAGGCAAAACAATTATTTCTCTGTGAAACTCACGGGGAATGCCGAATCTCCTAAAGCAGTCCAGTTTAGACACAGCACGTCTGAAGAGCGCTAAAGGTTTCCCAGAGTTAACACAAACGCAGCAGCGGTGGCTCAGGCTGACCGGGTAATTTCTCCCCAGTAGGAGCCACTTACCTACTTTAACTTGCTGCTACTTAGAAATTATCACTCAATCAATTACCGTCCACCTGGGTTTGTTTTCACAGAGAGCTCCAATAAAATGAGTGTGAAAACAAGTTAAAGGCATTCTAGTCATTTTCCTGATTTTTCACCTCTCCCGACGGTGGGTATGTTGACAGAAAAATTGCTTGATTTGATTTCCACAGACACTTACGGAATGCTGACCAGGTTCTGTGCTCAGGGCTGGAGTCGTTTCACAACAAATGGGAGAAACCCAGTCCCCATCCTTGAGGGGTACACACACGTCTCCAGATCAAAACACCCGGAGGAACGCCCGTGATCTGCCAGCCACGCCCTCCTTCCCTCCACACCACCTTCACTGCCCAGACACATAGCAGAGAAACCTCAGCTCCTGTCGTCGGCTGCTCCAGCTGTGGGAACACACTTTCGCCAAGAGATGGTTGATATATTTTGTTGTTGCTGCTGCTGTTTTTATTATCATGGTCTCCAGCCTCAAACTCACCGTTAGCTCCAGTGCAAACCTGAATTCCTGACCCTCCTGCCTCCGCTTTCCAGGCGCTGTGATCATGGGCACGCACTGCCACACCTGGCCCTCATTTTAATTTTAAAGACTATCTCTTGTTGTAAGGCGGGGAGGTGGGTAACAGCCATGTGCTCTGCAAACGGGAGGACCTGAGTTCGATTCTCTGGCATTCGTGTAAAATTGTAATCCCAATCAGACAAGCATGAGCATGCGCCTGTGCCTGTAACCTCAGTGCCTCAGGGTGCACACAGGTGGATCCTGAGAGTCCCCTGGCTGGAGAGCTTCTGGTTTAACAACAGACCACAGAAAAGAGAGGTAAGAGGTCTCAAGGCAACAAGGCTGAGGTGGGAAACAGAGGAAGACACACTGTGTCCAGCTCTGGTGTCTCCATCACATGCATAGGAGTATGTCCACACACGTGTGTACAGTACACGTACACACACACACACGCACGCACGCACGCACGCACGCACGCACACGCACGCACGCACGCACACACACACAGTATCTCCCTTTTAATCATTTCTGATGCAAGCTTCTATATTTCTATCATCAGCTTTTTAAAAGGTACAACTTTTTGAGGTGTGAAAGCCCACGTGTTCACCCTCTTAAAGTCCAAGGTTCAGCAGACCCAGCCTCCGGTCGGGCTGCACAGCCTTCCACACCATGTAACTAAAACATCCCTGCCGCCCACAGAGGAGAGTCTAGTCAGACTGTGGCATCTGCCCCTCCCAGCCTGGCAACAGTAACAAACTTTTTTTTTTTAGTTTATTTATTTATACATGTAGGAGTGGTTTGCCTGCATGTATATCTGCGACTACATGTACCTGGTGCCCACAGAGGAGAGGGCATCAGATGCCCTGGAACTGGAGTTACAGATGGTTGAGTCAACCCGTGGATGCTGGGAATTGAACCCATTTCCTCTGCAAGAGCAACAACTGCTCTTCACCACTACATCTCTCCAGTGCGTCCCCATTAATCCACTCTGTATCTCTATGATGTTTTCTATCCTGGGCATTTCACAAAGATGGAATCATACGACGTGGGCCCTTTTGCCGCCAGCCTCTCTGTGTGTAATCTCTTGAAGGTTCACCCATGTAGTACACATCCGCACTTCACGCCTTTTTACAGCTGAGTGAGAGTCGATGGTGTGGACACATTTTATGGATCCATTTATCTACCCATGGAGGCGGTTGTTTCCACTTTGGGGCTACTGTAAATAGTGGCACTATACACAGGCATGTACAGGTTTTGTGTGGCTGCTCAATGCTAGAAATCAAAGCCCATATCAATGCAGGGCTGTTTGCTGAAGAGACTGCATCATTTTCCATTCTAATTAATGGTGTGTAAAGGGTTAAAATTGCCTGCCTCCTTGTCAACACTTGTTATTGCCTTTTTATCCCCATCCCCCAAGTCCTCTTGCTTCAACATCTTCAGTGCTGGGATGAGCCCAGCTTCAGACTCCTCCACAGCCATTTTAGTGAGTGTGAGTTGTGATTTGAACTTCTCTAATGGCTAAAAAGGTTGAATAGCTTTTCATGTATTTATTAAACAGATCTGTTTCCCTTCACAACATCTTCCAGTGTATCGTACTATTTTTCCAAATTTCAGACTAAGGCCCGGCAGTTCATTATTGCTCAGCATCTTCCTGCCGCCCTGCTTAGATGAGCTGTGCCTGCCTACCACAGTACCAGCTGCTAATCGGGGGCTAGGGAGCTGTATGGAGGCTATTTTCCCAGCTTCTGAGCTTGTAAAGCTGCCGTCATCTGGTGGTGCTGGTGGTGGTTGTTGTTGTTAGTAAAACAAAATACCCGAGGCTGAGTTTTGGTTTTGTTGATGATGATTTTTAAAGAGTTGTGTTTGGTTTGCAGTTCTGACGTTCAAGGACATGCCACCAGCTTCCATTCTGGTCTGGTGATGGCCTCACAGTGAACAGAATATGGTGGGGACTTGTGTCTCACACACAAAGACCACAGGGAGCCAAACACCCATTCAGAGGAGCTGGTAACCTCTCATTCATCATGCTTTCTTTTAAAGGTTCCACCACCTCTTAACATCCCACAATGAGGCCCAGGCTCCCTCAGCTCCTGAGTCCTTGGAAAACAGACTGAAATCATATCCAAACCAAGACAGAGGGGCTGGAATGGGAAGGAAATAGAGGGCAGCCTGGTATCTTGTTAAACGGAAGGCAGTTAGGCACTGATTCTGATAAAGACCCACTCTTCCCACCACATTATGCCCCATTTCTTAACTGTCATGAATTCCTCAGTTCCCATCAATGGGAAGTGAACATTACTTGAGTCCCAACATCCTCCCAGGCCTGATGTGGGCCCTGCCTTCCAGGCTGGCCTGCAGAGAGAACATGAAAACCACACAGGGTAACATGCAGACCTGCGAGCAGCACCATAAAGCATCGAGGAAGGAGTGTTGCCTGGACCATGGCTTCAGGAACAGAGAGGACTCACTGACTGCCCAGTGAGATGAGGGAGATGGGAACAGTGCGCTGGGGAGGCCGAGTGGGGACCAGGGTTTGAAATAGCAGGTATGAAGCAAAATTGAAACAGTAAGTATGAAGATCACAGGTAAGCTCATAGACTCAAAGGTGGAAGGCTGGCCAGGGCCAGGAGCTGGCCAGTCTTCTCCAAGGCTCATGACTTTGTAGGCTGGGGGTGTTGAGTCCTGTAAGCTTTTCAGAGATGGGAAGATGTGATCTGATTTTTATTTACACTCTAGTGTCACCCAAATTGTCAAATGAATAAATGTTTTTAGTATGGTAACAAAACCCTAAAAAACAACATCGAAGCTTTTTAAGATTCTCCCTCTCCCCCTGCCTCTTTCCCTCTCAGGTAGCCCAGACTGTCCTTGAACTCACTAAGTAGCCAAAGATGACCTTGAACTTCTGATCTTCCCACTCCCACCTTCTAAGGTTCAGGATGTGTACTACCACATCTACTTACAGACTGTTGGGAATTGAACCCAGGGCCTCACACAAGCCAGGCAAGTACTCTACCACCTGAGCCACATCCCCAACTGCCCTTGCACACTTTCTTCTTGAACAATATTTGTTGCTGAAGACCAGCCATCAACCCCAATCACCAAATGCTGCAAGCTCCTGTGTGCCCTGGGACAGCACACATCCAGTCTGCAGCTTGCACACCTCCTGAATGAACTGTAAAAGACCATGAAAATGCTGTATACTTTTAAGTTGACATATAAAAATTTTCCAGTCTATGGGTAATTGTAAAGGATGGTATTTTGGGCTTACAGTCTGTATTGACATTGTAAAATAAAGCCATCACCTGACTTTTAAATGTATTTAGAGGACTATAAACACAGTAGAGATGATGTGCTACTCCATATCTACTGTTAAAATACACGAGCAAACCCCAGCAGCTAGAAATGTGCACTTTTTCTACTTCACCCCGAATCGCATCCTACCTCTGCTTCAGAATCTTAAGTCCCCTCTTCCATTTGCCTATGTTAAAAATATTTGTATGAAAACTAAGTGTATTAAATTATCTTATTTCCAGTGACCATTAAGTCCTATTTGTCAATTTTTTAACTAGGCAATGATTCAGTTCTAATCACTAATAGCAGAGAACAGCTTAAAACTATAAATGTTTCCAATTTTGATTAAAATATTGCCTAAAAATTTTGAAGGCTATTGGAAATAATATTTTTAAGTTTTTAAAACTCTGAGAATCTATTATTGGTGTGTGTGTGTGTGTGTGTGTGTGTGTGTGTGTGTGTGTGTGTGTATGTGTGTATAGACACACACACAGAAGTCAGAGGACAACTCTGTGGTACATGGGTTCTGGCTGTGGAACTCATATTGCCAGGCAAGTACATTTACGTGCCCAGTCATCTTTCCAGCCTGGAAATATATTTCTTAATTAGACAAAAAAAAGGCCTTTAAAAAATTACAGCCAGGAAGGAATGTTATTTGTTGCCAGAAAGAGACAGGCATCAACTGACATCAGTTCCATTCCTGTTTCACATTTTGTTAGATGCAAATCACTTGGAAAGCTTGCCTATGCAGGGAAACGGGGGGGGGGGGGGGGGGGGGGGGGGGGGTGGTGGGTGGGGTGGGGTGTAATGATAGCAATGCCTCTCAATTCTTTTAACTCCTTCCAACTCATCTACCTAAATCATAGCCACATCTGTCACCCGAGTCTTTTTAAATGATCTGTCAAGTGACAGATTGTCTAAATCCTCCTCCAACTTGTCCTAAGAAGTAAAAAAGACCCTATCTGATGAGCAAAAGGAATTGCCCCTTAGTGTCACTTGCTTTCTTGGGCCAGTACTTCCCATGGCCTTTTTGTGTGACACCTGGACGTTGCTCCACTCAGAGAAACAAGTACAGCAAGATTACAGATGGGTAAAAAGGCACTGATGCAGGGGTGAACGGGGAGTGGGTGGGGGGATCGAGCAGGCTGCTGTGCACACAAACGTTTCAGGAAGGAGTCCACATGGAGGCTGAGGGCATGAAAACGTCAACGTTTCCCACTCACGTACTCCAGGATGCTCCTAGTTCAAAGGTTCTACACCAAGGCAGGCTGCAGACTTCTAGTCTACCACAGTGGGCTGACCCTGAAACCAAAGCTTTGTTACTAAAGGGCTGAGCAAGGCCAACGAAGCGAGAAGGAAGAGGTGAGAAGAGATGGTGAACAATGTTAGGACGGGAATGAACGGGAGAGCCTGAAGAGTGAACTCCACGGCAGCTCACCCCATGCGGAGTCCATCAAATCAGAGATCTGACTCTTTGTACACGATCTTACTCCCAGCTAAACGCACTCACGGCACCTCTGCAGTCTCTGACTCCGTCTTCACGGCTGTTGGGTCTTTCTCCCTCATTTTTAGCGAAGGGTCATCATTCCAACCATGGTTTTTCCAAACAAATAGTAAAATGTGATAGAAAATCCTGAACATTCCACCAGCAGTGACCCTTAATATTCTGATACGGTCTAATAACTCAAAATTATTCCCCATCATACACACTTCATATGACATCAGCTACCACACAAGTTTTTAATACACAGTTAAGCAGGTGGCCCCGGCAATCCCCCCATGCCTCACATCTGGTATTGTACTCCATATAAGGTGCTGAGTCCGATTTTTTAATAAAAACATGTCCTGAGCTTGTAAAAGTTCAAGTAAAAATATACCTTTAAAACTGCCGTGTTTAATTTCAGTCATGAAAGTCTAAAATTATTGTAAAATAATACTCAATTTTTTTTCATAGCTCCATCCAATGAAGCTTCAAACTGTTCTCCTTTTGGGAGGGAGACCCTCACGGCTCACAGCTTCCTGAATCTGCATGTGCTATCCCGCTTTGGGGAGCTTGAGTTGTATAAACTTTATAACCTTTCAATCTGGGCAAAACTGGTTGGTTAGGAGTGTGAAGTACTAATCCTTTTCAGTTTCGGAGTGCAGGCAGGGGAGAAGTTCTGAAGACGACTTTGATACCATAGGATTGAAGGGATTTTATTTTCAAAAATTAAATTTTAGACCTAGAAGGGAAGATACAGTGAGAGGAAACAGAATGTAATAATACATGCATGTGATTACAAATCCTTTTTAGATTTATGTGTGTGTGTGTGTGTGTGTATGTTTCTGTCTCTGTCTCTCTGTCTCTGTCTCTGTGTGTGTGTGTGTTTCTGTCTCTGTCTCTCTGTGTGTGTGTGTGTGTGTGTGTGTGTGTGTGTGTGTGTGTGTGACTATTTGCCCACTTGTGTATGTGGATGCCCAGAGAGACCAGAATAAGGCACCAGGTCCCTTGGAGCAGTCTGTGAGCTGCCTAATGTGCTGGAATCTGAACCCCCGGTTTTCCACGATTGAGCAACAAGTGTCTTAGCAGCCGAGCCATCTCTCTAGCCCCGCTATGTGACTATAAACACTGCCTTGAAACCAGAGAGAAGACTGCTCTGTTGTTACGCTTCCTAGGATGTTGCTGTAAAGTGTGTCTACAAGATGCCAAGGATGTCTGCTGAGTCCACACTCACGACTGTGCATAGTCAGAAGTTCAGACGTAAGTTACTGCACTCCCTCTCCCAACCCACTACAGAAGGCGGGTCCGTCTCACAGATAGCTTCCTACACTGAGCAGATCCCTGGCACAAACACCCGGATCACATTCCTTCCATCATAAAGTCCTTAAAGCGATCAGGCCCCAGGCCCGCGGCTTCTAAATCAAAGGTAACTTTCATTTCCTTCAAATAATTCAGTTTCATCTTTATCATCTTCAACTACAAACTGGAAATTGATACTAAATAAGGGCTAAGTAGAAATAAATTAGTCGTCGAAGCTGGCTATAAAACAAGTCATTCTAAAAAAGTCTTCTGCTCTAATGAATCTATTCAATAATAACTGTTTCCCGAGGGACTCTATACTAGTTTTCATTTGTAGAGAGCTGAGGAAGGGGATGGTTACCCTCCCTGTCGTCATCATTAAAACAAAACCAGCCACAGACCTTTGCAGAGTAAAGGGGCCTCTCCACCACAAGGGCTGAAGGCAAACCTGGAACACTCCTCAGTTTAGGAGCAGTTCAACAACAGCTGTCAGCCATGCAAGCACACCCCCCTGCCAGCCCAGATCCTACCAGAGAAGAACACACACCTGCCTGAGGGTGGAGCCGTGGGCATCAGATCACGTCTCCCACAGCAAAAGGACGGAAACTCCTTACAAAAGACAGAGTGTACCTGCGGTTCAGCTTGCAATGGCTACAAGGATGAGCTATGTTGATGTACTGCAGCATGGCTGCATCTCCAGAAGACACAGCTAGCTGACCTGCAGACAGTGCAGCAGCAGAGACAGCCCACTCAAGCCTGTGTCGCCATCGACACTGCAGGTAACAGAATCCCATCAGGACAGTGGATCTCACCTCTCCTTTAAACCCGGCTGGCTGGGACCAGACACTGCCAGTGAAAGTGCTACTGGCTAAAACACACTTGGTCTCTATTTCCACTCTTGGTCTGCGTGCTGGCTGGAATTATGACGACCAGCAGGGCCACTCGCAGCCTGGGGCCACAGATGGCTACATGGAACACCACGGCCATGAGGGCAGGGCTGTCACACGGAACAAAACTGTGACACTGGGGATTGGACATAAGCTTACACGTGCAAGGTAATGGAGGGCTCTGCCTGAGTTACTTCCTCAGACTCCTAATTTTAAGACAAACTGTTAGCTGAGTGTGGTGGCACACACTTGGGATACCAGCTACTTCTGAGGCTGAGGCAAAGGGACAGAGAACTTTGAGGCCAGCCTGGGCAACTTAGCAAGACCCTGTCCAAAACAATTAAAAGAGGCCAAGAGTGTAGCTCAGTAATAAACTTTCCTAGCATGTGCAAGGCCCTGGGTTCAATCCCTAACAAAACCTAATTAAATGACTAAATAAATTCGGACAAATTGCTGATGGGTATGTGGCTATGGCAATTTAGTATTTTTCCTAATATAGGGACATACAGGACCACACAGTTTACATGTAGTAGTAGACAGAAAAGTCCTAAGAAAGGTAGATACATTTCCCAGTAGTGGCTGTGGAGGCAAGAACGATAAACAGGAAGGGTAGAGAAAAAGGAGAGAAAGGAACAGGGGTGTACTTCAACATTAACTGTAGTCTTCAGTTTTATGAAAAGAAAACAACATTCCTGTTTTAAACAACAAACCTATAACATAGAGGTCTTCATGATTTGAGTATTAGTTTCACAGTCCCTCTAAGGGTTTCATTAACCTTCTATTTTGGCTCTACTATATAATTCCAGACAATTCCTAAAGTGTAAAGAAAATAATGCCCCAAATAAAAGCTGTTATGGGAAAGACTTCCTGCCGATCACTCACACTCTTTGAAGAGTACAAAATAATTGGCTGGAACACCCAAGGAACTTTGTCTCTGCTTGGCAGTGCACCTCCACTTCTGGGTTTCCAGAACCCAGGGTAGGACACACACTGAAGTCTCGGAGAGAGCCCTGGGTTGGAACAGGACGTGGGGTAGAGGACCAAGTGTGCCTGGTTTCACCCTGAGAATGGGAAGCACAGGGCAGCCAAACTCACTAAGCTTCAGCAGCGTCCAGTGAAGTCACAACACCAGTGGGCGGAGCCAGCCTCCCTGGTCTTAGCTAAGAGATTCAGTGGGAACAATTATACAGTTATAACTGTTTTAGTTTTTAATGAATCAACTCATTTAATTTAATCAAGATGCATAATTTCAGATAAATATTCTTTCAACCGTGTCATGACAGAAAGATTTCTGGGCTATGCTGAGGCTCTGTGGGTAAAGCTTGATTCCTGGAACCCATGTAAAGCTGGAAGGAGAGAACCAGTTTACAAAGCTGTTCTGTCACCAACACTGGTACCATGGCATGCACCACCACCCCCAACCCACACAATAAATGATAATTCTAAAGAAGAGGTTTTCACTTTCAAATCTAATTCCATTCGGAAAACGATCCTATACCCTGCACTTTGCATTTTCAAAATGTCTTTGAGTTTCAGAAAGTCCCACAAGAACACAGAGCATGATGCAAAGGTCTTGTGGCATGGAATGCTCTCATCAGCACCCCTGACGATTCTAGCCTTTACAAGACTTGGCCTGTTACAGCATCTACCTCCATATTCTTGCTCCATTAGTCCTTCATTTAAAATGCACTAGCATCCTTAATCTTGTGCTTCTAACAAGTGGGTTAACCTGGACTCTCCTCAGACATTTGTCCCACCTGAGGGTCCAGCCAGAGCCTTGACCTTAAAGAGCGGGGACTGAGGCCTTCTATGGAGAATCAATTTCATTTTTTTAAATTCTGCAGTGTGGGGGTGGGGCTTTCAACAGAAAGGGGAGTGCAGCAGGGCCGGGAACCTGAGAAAACCACACTGAGAACAGCACCCAGGGGCCCTAGTTACAGTACCCCCGGACTGCAAAGAATCCGAAAAGTTGTTTTCTCCACACCAGAGCATGTGTGTTTCTACTTAAGAGACTGCAGAAATTGATACTGAAGGACTGTCAGCAGGAGGCCAGGCTGCTTTTGCTTCTGGCCCCAGCAATACTGGTAGAAGGGGGGGGGGGGGTCTGCTGCTACAGGGCTCCTTGAGGAGGATCACCTCCCTCACCCACATTGCTACCATAGGAAGTTTCAGGGAGGAAGTAAGGACACACCCAGCACACTGAAAGGTGCATTCTTGTCACCTCCTGGCTGTTTCTGGCTTATTCATGATTCTTCACTCATGTGCATTCTCACCGTGTGTGTGTGTGTGTGTGTGTGTGTGTGTGTGTGTGTGTGTGTGTGTGTGAGAGAGAGAGAGAGAGAGAGAGAGAGAGAGAGAGAGAGAGAGAGAGAGAGACTGTAACTGCCAGGTGTCTTTCTCCATGGCTCTCTGTCATGTCGTGTTCTATTTTAATTTTTACCAGGAGCTCACAGATTTGGCTAGCCAGGCTGGCCGGCAAGTTCCAGGGATCCCCCTGTCTCCACCTCCCCGGGACACCTGGCTTTTTACATGAGATCTGGGGATCTGAACTCAGGGCCTCACGCTTGCCCAAGAAGGGCTTTACCCACTGAACCATCCCTCCCGACTCCTTTCTCACATCTTAAAGGCTACCAGCTTAATTTAAAAACTAGGTAAACAAGAAGAATTGGCTTCATTCATGTTGGAGTGTTGAAGATTTACTCAGGCCTAAGGAATTCCATTCACAAGAGCCGCTGGAGGCCAACAGTATGACCTTTAACACACAAGCATCACCAGAGGAAAACCACCTCAAGGACCAGCTCCCAGGAGAAACTTCCACCCAACTGTTGGGAGACACCAAGGCTCAGAGAGTGCACCCGCCTCCTGGGTGGAAGGGCCGAGGAAAAGCTTGGCACCAACCCCTGCTTGGGCCCAAACCCCACTTCCCTCCAGAGGCTCTTTTGAGGGATTATGGAATAAAATTACATCAGAATATACATTAATGAGAGGATTTTCAATAATGAGAACACTGCTAATTGTATCTTTTCTTTTTTAATGCGGGGTAGAATGTTTTATGGCAACCCCAGGAGCAGCCAGGTGCCCAGTGGGGAGCCTCATATTCTGCACACACTTGGAAGGGCCATGACAGGGGGCTGCGTGATATGAGGTGTGAGAAATGAAAACTTTATGTGCATACAAATTTAGATTTTTAAAATATTTTCACTAGGGGCATAAATAAAGAGAAATTAGACCCCTGGGTTTTCAGAAAGCGAGAATACAGACTGGGGTTTTTGTTTTAAACTTGAGTACTTAGAGCCCCTAAGACCTAAGGAAGTCACCAGAAGCAACACTTCAGCTCGGCTTTATGCTTTTCATAGAACTTACACAGTTTTCTTCATGGAAGGGGAGAACACGTTTGAGTGAGAGGGAGCGCCACATGTATATACGAGTAACCATGCATCTCTCTCCATGAAGCAGCTTACACAATGAGGATGGCCAAAAGTTTACTTAAATTCATGTTCTAATTTTAATCTACTTTAAATATACTATCGCTGCTCCTACAAAAAAATAAATAAATAAAAATAAAACCCTCTGTGGTGATTTGCTCATTACAAAAATACTGACACATTACAAGAAGGTTGAATTTTGGCATGAGCAACCCTGTGCGGGCCACCTAGAGTCTGCCACCTGTATTCTAAATACTGACTTTAGTGCACATCCATCCATCCATCCATCCATCCATCCATCCATCCATCCATCATCATTTCAGCACAATCACAGACAAGCCCCTCTATGTCAGTCTCCATGTCATTAACTGTGGTCCAGTATTAGTTTTGGTGTGACACTGGCCCGCTGTGGTGTGCCCGGTCTGCTGGACTTGGGCAGATGGGCACACTGGTGTTAGCAGAACCTCTGAGGAGCCTCAGGAGGCAGCTCATGTCCTTTCCTGCTGATGACCACTCCACAGCCGACCAGCCGTGACTTCTTCCAGCCTGTCCCAGAACTTTCTTCATCGGAAACACACCACGTGGTCTTATGGAGGTTTCTTTCACTCTGAAGTTCACGGATCCACACAAACCCAGGTATGAATCAGTTTGAACCTTGATTGCTGAGTAACATCCTTTTCATCACATGTATCAATCTGTGTGAGTGTGTGTAACATGTATGGGTGTGTGCATGCTGTAGCATGAATGTGGACACCAGACAGAACTTGCAGGAGTCGGTTCTCCCCTTCCACCATGTAGCCCCTAGGATTGGACTCGCATTGTTGGCAGTAAGGAAGACCTGGAAGCCACTGTGCCTATGGCTGACCCAACTGGTTTTCTATGCTATACTTTATCCACTGTATCTGGGATATCTGGATACAGACTCTATGTAGGAAAGTAACTGAGTTTTGGCCGCCAACCTAGGGATAAGAGCTTCCAAAGGAAGCCAGACCACATACAAGCCTGGGGGCCCCATATGTCAGAAAAGGGCATTTGATTCCCTGGAACTGGAGTTAGAGATGGTTGTGAGTCAGCATGTGGGTGCTGGAAACTGAACCTGGGTCCTCAGCAGGAGCCCTCTCCCCAATGCCTCCACTTAAGTTTTTAACTGCATCTCTTCTCTTAGGGTTTCAAGCTACCCTAGGGATCACAGCATTCCTTGCCAGCTCACCCCTCCTCCGAGTGTGGGGACTGGGCCATGCAGCCATGGTGGATTTCCTGGAGGCTGGGGCTGCCACAGGCACTGCATCTCCACGCACACTGCCCAAGATGACAGAAGGAACTTTGATTCCAGCAGATCCCCAAAGCATGTTTAAGAAATTAGGTGGAGAGGGGCTTTTTTATTCACTCAGATGGCCTTCTGGATTAGTTACTCCCCGCCCCCCTTGACAAAAGTCAAAATTACAATAGCAACTCAAGGAGGAAGGGTTTATTTGGCCACAGTTTTGGGGGGTGGGGTGGCTGCAGGAGCGTGGCCAGCTGATCACATTGTGTCAGTAGTCAGCAAGCACAGAGCAGAACTGAGTGGGTCCAAGTTATCAAACCTTAAGGCCCATCCCTGGCTGCCCACTCCTTCCGAGTAGCCCCTACACCTCCTGAGGGTTCTCAACACCCAAAACAGTGCCACCAGCTGCGCAGCAAGCGTCCCCTCCACACGCAACCCATCACCTCCTCTCCCTCTGGTGTGCATCTTCTGTGCTCACAGGAACTGACTATCACATGTGCTTCCAGGGCACCTGCACTGGGGCAAGTCCCTTGCTGTAGAAGCAAGTTTTGTCCTGTGTAACGTCTGGATTAGCAGCTATATTTTCTTTGAGCTCTTTAAAAATACTGTTCTGCCTCTGTAAATATGGTCTTCTGGACTCTGCGGTTTCTGAGGAGAAGGCCACCCCATTCTTCTGTACATGAAGTGCATGTTTCTGGTTTCCCTCGACTGACTGACATATTTCTTTGTGATTTGGGGCTCTGGCAGTGTGTGTGGTGTGCCTAGGTGTGTTTCATCATATTTATCTTGCTTCGGTTAGCTGAACTTCTTGAACTTGTAAATTTATGTCTTTTGCTAAACTGAGGGAACATCTGGCTGTTATTTCTTCAAATATTTTCTCTCTCTCCCGTCCTCCTGGACCTCTGATTCTACAAGTATTAGACGTTTTCATATAGCCCCACAGATCCCTGGCACACTGTTTATTTTTTAAAATCTGATCTTTTTTTTTCAGTTCTGTTTTCAAGTTCACAAACCAAGAGAACAAGACCTACATAATTAGATTCACAGTGGCTGGCCTTTGAAGGGTTACTGTGAACACAACAGAGGCTAAAAGAAAGGCAGCCCCAACTCTCACAGGAAGTTGCATTAACCAGCAGTGTCCCACCCTAGCTGCCCCTCAAGGAAACCCAAGAGTGCTGTGGGTCAGGCACGGGGCTGGGACTGCACACAAGCCTCGGTGTGGCTGCTCATCCTATGTAGGTCTTAGCAATAGCCTGTCAGGGACTGGAGAGATGGCTCAGAGGTTAAGAGCACTGACTGCTCTTCCAGAGGTCCTGAGTTCAATTCCCAGCAACCACATGGTGGCTCACAACCATCTGTAATGAGATCTGGTGCCCTCTTCTGGCTTACAGGAATACATACAGGCAGAACACTGTAAACTTAATAAATAAATCTAAGAAAGAAAGAAAGAAAGAAAGAAAGAAAGAAAGAAAGAAAGAAAGAAGAGAAGTAACCTGTCGATGTCAGTATCCACACTGACAGATAACGGCACAGAGGAACAAACAGCCTGTCCCACTAAAGCAGAAACACTTAGAAAACAGACTGTATGAGATAAGGAAGTCCTTAGTGGCAATCAACATATTTTTAAACTAGTCAAGACTTCACAATCACTTAGGACACGGTTAGGTTTTGTTTTTTGTTTTTTTTTTCCTATTTGGCGTCATGGTCAGATTTCTACTGTGGAATGGGATGGGTCTATGAAGACCCATTCAGAGGTATGGAGCTGGCATGAGCTCCGTATTTGTTACCCAAATCTGTGACGGGAGAGACTTGCTGTGGCACTCCCAGAGCACTGAGGGGCATCCTCTGACTGCTGCGGGTGGCTGGCCTTTCAGATCTAAGTGAGGATGGGTGGGCTCTGGTAAACCCTGCCTGCCTGATGTGGGACACAAGAGTTGACAAGTCCCACCACACAGTCCCAATCATGACAAGGCCATGCTGGAGAGGACTTGTTTCACAACTATGTTCTGGGCAGCAGCAACATGAGGTAGACACTATTGTGATCTTCCAAAGGTCTTGATTCCACAAAGGCCCTGCAGACAGTAAGCAGTCAGCAGGCACTGGGAAAGGAACAGGAAGGCAAGGGAAGAGGAGGCGAAAGCCAGGGCCTTGAGAGCCCTTTACCGAGCTTCTGGACAAGGGCAAATTCTCGCCTGAGGTTCATCATCATAGCTCCTAATACCTACGCTTCATGTACCCCTCCGCGGACATCACTGAGTGCTAAAAGTCAAATCACATTTTATCTTGTGTTCCTTTTCAAAGGACAAAGCACCAGTGATTAGTTTCAGAAGCAGGAAGGACCCAGAAAATGAAGAGAAAGGACTGATGCCGGGCAGAAACTGGATGATACATGCCAACCAGCCAAGCAAGCTTTGAAGGCACTCCAAGATCTAAAATGTTAGTGAGAGCTCACCTGAGAGCACTCCCCGCCCTGATCCTTCCCTCCCTCCACTCTCCTGGTCCTCCTAAGCAAGCCTCCATGTGTTTCTGTGCGTCCTTACCACAACCTTACCCACTCCTGCGGTTTGCATAGCTGGTGGGTTGTTCTTTTAGACAGGGTCTCACATATTCAAAGCTGGTCTCAAAAAACCTGCTCTGGAGCTGAACGTGACCTTGAACTCCTAATCTTCCTGCCTCTCCCTCCCAAAGTCTGGGATTACAGGTGTGTACCACCATGCTAGGCTCCCCCAGCTCCCTACCCCTCCCCTCCACAGTCTGGCCGTTTGGCTCGGAAGGCAACCCAGGAACACGGAGCTCCTTCTTGGATGTCACTGAACTCCAAGGGGAAGCATTTAAATACTCACCTAGACAATCGCTCCCCACTCCCACCCATGATGGTGGCACTCAGCATGACAGGGACAGGGAACCCACTTCCCTGGACTCCAAAAGGGAATTCTAGTTCTCGATCGATATTGCAACTCTGGAGAAGTTAAGAACCAAGGGCTGGAAATGAGGCAAGCACACGTGGCTTTCCTGGGACATCCACAAGGCAGAGCATGCTCCACGTTGACTGGACAGCATCTTCAGGAGGTATAAAGGACTTAAAAGGGAGAACTCCGGATCCCTGTTGCCTTAAATTATTTCTAGAGCAGAGCACTGAATAAAAGGAGTCAGTCAACAAGTGAGCACCCAGCCTGACGGACTTCAGGCACCTTCTGGTCCAGCCTCCTCACTCAAGCCCTAAGGCTGAGAAAGCCCCTGAGGCCATTTGTATGGTAGGCTCCTGTAAACTACTCCATCTGATAAGGAGTTTATTGCTAAAAAAAAAAATGGGCCATATACTCAACACAACCTTAGTATTTTACAAACAAAGAACTGGCCCAGAGAGGCTAGGGGAGTCACCTTGCATCCTAGACTGTCAAAGGACGAGACAGAGGTTGTAGCCCAAATCCCCAGGCTGTTAACACGCCACCCACAATGCATTTTCAATTTTAGATCAATGCTGCACACACATTATCCGACTTCAACTGTGAGAACGCTGTTAGCATTCAGGTGACCTCTGGAACCCACAGGCAGAGAGGCAGGACAAGACCTTTCCTTTCCGAGCGCCCCCAGCCCCCCTGCCCTTCCCATGTCCTAAGAAAAGCCCCTCTGCCAGCCAATGACCTCACCGTCCTCCTTCTCACTAATGTGAATACTCTTTGGGGAGAGCCAAACAAAAAACGAAAATGATGACTGACTTCTTGTGCAATGCAGAAAAAACGTGCCTTTGGGCTCTCCAAGTGAGGGAATACCCTTCCCGCAGAAACAGACCTTTGTGCCCAAGGTGTGCCAGTGTGTAAAAAAGCTTTTAAAGGGGGAGGTGAGAGCCACTCACTTTGCCTCCAAAGCAGGTAAGTGTTTTACTTGAAAGAAAAACAAAAGTTCTAAATAAGCCACAAAGCAAAGTCAACGAAGAAGGGGAAGCCAGGAAAGGAGGGTTAACAAGCAGGAGGGAAAATAACCTGCTTGCTTACCCAACACGGTATTAGGGCTATTTTTTTCTTTACACATTTACAGAGTTTTAATACAACGCCTTTGTCAACCCCAGCTCAGCCTCTGTCGCCACACCACGTGTGCACAGGTGAGTGGTCACGCCTCTGTGAACATGCCATTCTAAACCTGTCTAAAGTTAGGACCCGTGTTAACCCATAAACTGACTTTTGAAAAGTTTGTCTTAGCACATGTGTCTCACTGCATCAGGCCTACAGACCTATTCACAGCCTTGACTAGATGATAAACTTAGGATCTGTAGGTAGGCTTGACAGTAATGTTTCCACCTAGGACCAGAAATATGATCAGATCCCAGTCTGGTCAAAATCCATATAAACATTAAAGAAGAACTCAAAACAAATGTACATAGACTCTAAGTCTTGCTTTTTGTTTTTTTTTTTTCCCCCAGTTTCTAAATAAGTGGCTGTTGGTATTCTCCAAGGGAGGAACGCGCTTGTCTCAGTTATTGACAAACAGGTTAAACCACTACTCACCAACCTTCCCCTGCAAGCCAGAGACCCTGCAAAGGACCTTGCATGAGCTACCCACTTGCACTTCCAAGTGGCATGAACAGGCACCAATGAACCTGACATTTTCACAATGGAAAGTCATGAGATTTAGCCCAGAGCCAGTAGCCAAAGATGTGCACTCAGCATCCCTGGCTGACTTGCTGGGCAACAGCCATATGTCTAGTAAACCCTGGGTTGGCCCAGGTTAGACCATGGCCCTCTTGCTATGCACTAACACCTCTGTACCCTATTGACTCCAGTGAGAACATTTCCAGAGACCAAAGGGGTTCAGGTCACTTCTAAATTACAGTCAGCTCCTCTCCTTTTTTCTCTAAGGTGAATCTGAGCTACAAAGAATTAGATTTTAGAGAGATCCTTGAGGTTATCTTTACTGATTGCTTCTCTCTTTTTTTCTTTCCTCTTCTTTCTTTCTTTAGTTGTGAAACAGGGTCTCATGTAGCCCAGGCTACCCTTAAACTCTCTATGAAACTGTGATCTTGAAATCTCTCCACCTTCAAAGTGCTGTGTTTACAAGTGTGTAAGACTACATCAGGTTTATACAGTCCTGGCGATAGAGTACAAGGACCTAACCCACCAACTGGAACCTGGATAGAGCTGGTGCTCATGCGCGATTGGTTGAGCGACTGAACTTTAAACAGACAAATGATTACCAAGTACACAATGCAGATAAGGAAATATCGTAAAGTCACCCATTTGCTCAGGGCTACTGGTCTAACACACAGCTCTTCGACTGTGTCTGGACAGATGGAAACAATACAAAATTTGGCAACAATAACAGGTTTCTGAACACGTGGCAAACCGGGATGAACTCAAAATCCAACGTCTCCTGGCCGACATGTTTCTGTCAGGACTCACCTTGCTGTGTCCTGCAGTGTGACTGCGGCCATGGTTTTGAACACACACATCCACTTCGCAACGCACATGCCACCACACCAGACAATGCCAGGGACTGCTGCCTGAGACACCGTGGCTGGGATCTGAGACTAGCACATGTTATGTGAATTGCAGTGGTCCATACAGACTTTCCTGCCCTTATGTAAACAGAACGGTTTAATTATGAAAAACAGGTCTTCTCCTATTTGTCTGCTCTCCTAATATCTCAGCAAGTACCAAATCAGTATGGTTTTTAAAAGTATTACATTTACCTACTTATTACATATGGATGTGCAGTAAGTGTGTGGGCACACATACCTGATGGCATGTACACACAATGGCACGCACATGTGATGGCATGCACACTCAAACTGAAGGGGTCAGTTCTCTCCTCCTAGGGCGTGGGCTGCAGGGACCAAGTTCAGTCCTCAGGCTTGGAAGTGATGGCTTCGACCCACCGGACCACCTTGCCAGGCCCTGAGTTAGCCTGTCTTCTGACTGGGTTAGAATGTCTGGTTTAAACTTTCTATTTGAGTTGAGTGGCCTTTAAAAACATCATTCTATAAATGTTGACTTGGAATTAGGCCAGAACTCCCAGCAGTTTCTGAACTGGCCCTGAACATACCTCTGTCTCTTTGTATTTAAACAAAACAATGTTCTCAGCATTAACGATGATAAAATCAAAGTATCAATCACTGTGAAAAATACGGAAGAGGCTGTTTCCTAAGTATCAAATATTCGGACAAAATTTGTCTTTATGTAAAAATAAACAAGACCATGCATCTCATTAATATGCAAATTTTCTTTTGTATTAAATAAATGGTATGTATCTACTGAAGAAATGCTTTTAAATAAATTACTTTAGGATTTATTTTTAGTAAACACTTGATTTGCATACCTATTTTATATACTTAAACATATATATTTAGGTGACATTTCATTGGAATGGACTTTGTAGGGTTCTCTCAAAATTTTGGTGTCTCAATAAGAGGTTGTGTTAAAAATTCCCTGGGGGAATGGGGCTCTGAGTGGAAAAGGTTGAGGCAACCACTATCCCAAGACAACAGGACCCATCACAATATCTACCCTAAGAGCAAATGAAGAGACCTGAGCGCTGGAGAGAGGGACCCAGGACAACTGCAGGGTGTCTGCACACACTTCCACAGCGCTTGCCCGAAGGTCTCAGGCTACCTCGGGATTCAGACCGCCACCCTGCTGCGACTGAAAAGCTTCAACAGGCCTTTGGCTGAGCGGCTTGCCTCCTCTGAGGCTTGCCTCCTCGGAAGCATCAGCGTTTGCCGAGTTCCTGGTTACACTCACCTGTACTCTTGGTACAGTAAAGGTCTGTATGCTTCGGGTTAAACAGTGCAATAGACTGACTGTCTGCACTTTCTCTACCCCAGCTCACCCCCAGAGCGGTGGTGTGAGAAGGTGGGGCCTGGGAGAGGATGAGGTGGCAAAAGCTGTCTTCAGGATGGGTTGGTGCCTTTATTCAAAAGGCTCTCAAGGGCCTGCTCACCCATTTCCACCGTCCGAACAAGCTGCAGTGGAAGGCAGCTATGTGCACCCAAAGGGGTCCTCAGCAGAACCCAGGGCACCCTAGTCTTCCACTTACAGCCTCCAGCAGGGGAGAAACAAAGCCCCCCACCATTCTCAACCGGTCGCGGAGTCTTCTTTGTTACTGCGATGCAAACTCACCAAGACAACAAAATTCGGAGAGAAACCTAGAAGGTCCTTTCAGTGAAACTTCACTTAAGCAGAACACTGCCACCATCATAATCATAAAACTGTCTCAGTAACAAGTGGGCCCTGCCTCGCAGATTCTTAGTAGGCTCCATGCTTGCCACCCAAACTTGAGGACCTGAGTTTGGCTCCCACCCATTCACATAAAAGCAGCATATGTTGGAAATCCCAGGGCTAGGAAGGTGGAGACAGGTGGATCCTTGCAGATCACCTTAGCCTAGCTGATCCCACAAGCTCCAGGCTCAGTGAGACACCCTGTCCAAAAATTTAAAAAAAAAAAAAAAAAAAGGGTGGAAAGCTGTTGAAGAAAATACTCTGGCTTTTACATGTACACACACATGCACTCACATGAACACATTCACACAAAACACACACGCACATGCAGCAACAACAAACCTCGAACACTAAAACCTAGTGCGAAGGCATCTCTAAAGTAAAGACAGGCCACTAACATCGCTCAACTGCAGTAGCCCAGCATGTGATGGGTTAACTTATTCAGGTGTCGAACTGGATCGACCAAATAAAATTCCTGGAAAACTTGCCAGAATAACCCTTCAGTCATGACCGCTGTAGAAGTCAAACTCTGGAATTATATCCTAAACTTTAATTTAGAAGTAAACATTCAAATAAGGGGAAACTCACCATTTTCACTTTTAAAGTACTAAATTGGCCCACTTTTTAAAAAAAAAATCTCACATTAATTATTCCAAAGCAATCAACTTCTTAAAACCCTTTTATTTCACAATTACACTAATACCCCATTAATTTGGGACACTTACCAACAAGTTTATTCTCTGCCTATTACCTGTGTGCACATTAAGAGTACGTGGCTAGCACAATACAAGCATTAATATGTAAAACACCAACAAAAGCCATCTGGAAAGCTAATGAATAATCAAGGGATTTCAAATTAAACTGCAGGATTTTCCCTTAGAATCTTTAGGACAACACTGTCAACTCCAATCTATTCGCTCGGCCTCCAGAATCAATTTTTCAAACTTTCTGACAGCTCTAATTGCTTCCACCTGTGTCTCCCGCCTGACTCTTGACTGGCATGCTACCAGCCAGGGTGGGAATGGAGACAAAGCCCCCTATTAGGATCCGGCTGTTTCTCCACTGTGAGGTCACTCAGCCATTAAATTAGTTCCAGCCCAATTTTTGTCCTCTCAGGCTTGGACTTCATGGGAGGAGGGCGCGGAAAGGAGCTAGTTCCTGGAGGGGAGAAAAGGGAAGAGAGCGTCGGACTGGCTGGATGGGCAAGCCCATGGCTGAGTCGCTGGGCTAGCCCAAAACTTTGAAGATCAAAATACTCTTTCCAAAATGACCGTGGCCATTCTCATCAATGTGACACACGAACACACACACACACACACACACACACACACACACACACACAAATTCATAAAAATTTTAGAAACAGGGTCTCACTCTGTAGCCCAGGCTGACCTGGAACCCATGTAACCCAGGCTAGCATTCAATCATAGCAATCCTCCTTCCTCAACCTCCTCAGTGCTGCGATTACAGACATGAGTTTCTATACACGACATCCAAAAGCAGTTTCCAAGGCTCTCTTATGGAATTTGGTTTTTTCTTCCCCTCTTGCTAGGAAAGCCAACTGTCTCTTAATTATTCCTTCCACCTAAACAGGACCCACAACATGTCTACCCTCTGAAAGCACTGGTGGTCATGTGGAAACAGCAAGGGGGGGTTGGTGGCAGCTCTGACCTGGGGACAAGGTGCCAGGGTAGCATCTACTGTTCAGCTTCCCTGTCCTCACAGCCAAGGGAGAGTGGAGCTGAGGAGGGGTGCTGCCAATGTCCCAGAGCTAACTGGAGGACATACTACCACGGTCCCATCATCCCCCACTGACTACGAGCCTTACACCGGCAGCAGCCACACTCAGTAAGCAGCGACCACACAAGAAAGGCCCACTGACCTGCTGATGAGTCTGCCTCTCACCCTGCAATGTCTCTACTGTGCCCTCCTCCAGACCAAAAACAGGAGCACATCTCCGGACCTGCACCGTCACCAGAATGCAACTGGGGGACATGCCCTGAGGCGAGAGGGGTGTCGGCGTGTGGGCACAGTGCCTGACTTATCCCATATAGTGCTAAAGGCAAACATGCCTGAAAAATCCAGGGATTTAAACAGTGGTAATTAAACATTAAATAGGAGAATCAGAATTGTTATTTACAAATAAAAACCAGGCAACCCTTGATGAGTCCACCCAGCATGCACACGTGTACACAGTTTGTGGCAGCTGGCTCCCCACACGATGGCTTCACATATATTCATTTCAGTATCTGACTGAGACTTGGCAGAGGTCAATCAAGAAAGATACTGTGACTCAAGGAAAAGACAATTCCAAAAATAACAATGATTCATGATTCAGTTACCCCATGATCAAGTGCTCGGTGGCCTCAGCTGTCCTCCCAAGCAGGCTGGCCCTCGTCTTACCAGTGAACAGAACGTACAGGCTCCCTCCACACCCCACAAAGCAAGCACACGGAGGGGCTGCTCCATGATGGTGACGGTCTTGTGCCTAACCGTGCCACACCACACCACATATGCGGACGGCTCCCTGGGCCAGCTGTAGGATGTGACATGGGACCCTCGGAGGTTCTCTGGGCTGGCCAGACAAAGCCTGGAGCCCATTTCTTGGGACTCTACCCAACAGCTGAGCTAACTCAACATGGAGAGAGCACGGAAGAAAAATAATGTCTCCTGGCCTCCCACAGAGTCAGCAACGCAGACCGAGGCATCCAGAACACCCTCCTCTTACAACAAATTGGAGGAGTCTGCCAGAGAAATGACTGGGCTGGAGAATAAAGGCCGAAGGGCCTGTCCAACCCAGGGACTGGATGGCATGTCCAAATCCAACGACTATGGGAACATCACTCACTGATCAGGCTTTTACTTTTTGCTTTTGGAGGGAGAACCACATGCCCTTTGATTGACTTTAGTTTTATTTTATTTATTTGTTTGTTTGTTTGGTTGGTTGGTTGGTTGGTTTTCGAGACAGGGTTTCTCTGTGTAGCTTTGCGCCTTTCCTGGATCTCACTTGGTAGACCAGGCTGGCCTCGAACTCAGAACTCTCACAGAGATCCGCCTGCCTCTGCCTCCCGAGTGCTGGGATTAAAGATGTGTGCCACCACTGCCCGGCCTGATTGCCTTTAGTAATGAGCAAGTAATTCTCAGCTTTCTATGGCTCCTGCTCCTAGAATCACAGGGTTGGGAGAGAAGGCGAAGGGGCTCCACAACTTCCAGATGAAGCCAGTGTCATACCAGAGAACAAATGAAACCTTCCAGCATGTCCTGCTGCCGCACGGTGGGCGAGGCGGGCGAGGCGGGCGAGGCGGGCGGGCTTTGCAGTGAAAGCCAAAAGTAGGATGAGTGCTAAAGCCTTCGTCAGATGAGAAACCTCCAATCTCCCTGATTCACACTAACGGAAGGATGCCTTTAAAGACGTTGAGAAGGCAACAGAACAAAGCTAGCGTTTCCTGAAGGGTAACTGCCTCCACTCTCCACGGTGACTTTGAATCCTATGGGCTTCGGGGCTATGACATAGTCACAGCACAGGTCCCCAGCTGCTGTTCTTGATAGACTGAAACACTTCCATGAAGACTTCCAGTCACCCCACGCATCTTTCCACCACTTAAGAAGTGAAGCCTTGTAGCTCCAGTGGCGCAATCATCGGTTCGCGTGCGGTACTTACAAGAAGCAAAGTCTGGACTTCAGTCGGAGCCACAGACACCTCATGGGGAGACAGCTTGGTTGGTGAAGTGTGTGCCACACAAACAGAAGGACCTGAGTTTGGCTCTACAACAGTGACATAAAGAAGCTGGGTGTGGCATTGCACACCTGTGATACAGTGCTGGGGAGGAGTGCAGACAGGCATGTGCCTGAGATCCACTGGCCAGTCAATCTAGTCAAATTAGTAAGTTCCACATCCGGTAAGACCCTGTATCTCAAAACAATGAGGTGAGGAAGAGCAGCTGAGGCTTCGACCTCTGACCTCCACACATGTGCACGCGAGCACACGCGCGCACACACACGCACACACACACACACACACACCAACTACACATGCATGAAGACCACATTTGTTCCCTTGCTTTCTTTTTTTACATGTGACCAGGCCTACCCATGAGATATGAACACAACGGCCCAGTGTAACTTCTGCTAAGAGTCCGTATGGATTGCAACCCAGCCTGCTTTGTTCCATCTTCCTATCATCTAGCTGTGCACCATGACAGGAAGACATGACTGGCCACCAAATGGCCACCAAGTACCAAGAGATGACAAACAGTACGGCTGGAGTCACAGCTGCACCACCGGAGCCCATGCGGTGCATGGTCTGCCTCTGTGGTGGTTCCGATGACCGACTCCCACAGGTCTGGCCTTTGAACTTGGTCCCCAGTGGTAGCTTTGTCTGGGAAGGCCTAGGAGGTGTGGCCTTGATGGAAGCCGTATGTCACTGGGGGGTAGGATCTGAGGTTTCACAGCCTCTTGTCACCCCCAGTTTACACTCTGCTTCAGCTGTTCCGGCCTGCCGCCATGCTCCCTGCGGTGATGGTGACAGACTCCGGGTCCCAGTACACCCTTCCTTCTACAAGCTGTCTTGGATGGATGTTCTACCATGCTACAGAGAAGCACCCACCACGCCAGCACCGGAAATGCTTCTGGCTGCACACCTGGAACACAGCAACCTGTGGCTTTCCCACTCTGTAACTTGAACCCTGTGAGCGGCTCTGGGTCCTGCTGGCTCTAAGGAGACCTGTTCGGACACCTCTTCCTAAAACAGCCACAGCCTCTGGGAACTGACTCCATAGGCTGTTGTGAGCCGCCTTCCCTGGGAGTGCTGGGAAGGAGCCCACGGGGACCGTGCTGAAGGAGAGCTGCCCATCGGGAACCTGCCCAGCAGAGGGACCAACAATAATTAAAGCCGCCATCCTGCTGCCTGTGCTTGGCACAGAGGAGACCAGAAGAGAGAGAGGGATTCCTCACTGCCAGAGAAAAGCAGAAACACTTTTCTCTTCAGGGAAAATAAACTGAAAAAATAAGTACCTACAGCGACACAATTAACTCGTTAAACAAAACCCACTGATTAGCACGGCTCATGTGGCAGCTCGTTCACAGCAGCAGCACCCCTGCTCTCGCCATCATCCGCAGATGCTCCTAGATACTCCACCCACTGTAACTGCCCCTCTGCCAACTGTGTGAGAGTCGGGAACACACCAGCTACTTCATTATTTTGTACCAACATACAACCAATTAACTCCATTCCAGACACTGTTAGGACAAAGTCAACGACATTTCTGTATGCTGAGTTACAGGTCCATCTAATAATCCCGAGGGGTAAAGCCTAGGACCTGGGAATCAGTGATTTCTGGAGGTTATAGTTTTCAGTTTGGTTTCATGCACAGGGAAGACACTTCTTTGAGTTTCTCCTTCTACGCAGCATCTTCAACTAAAATCATAGTAATTAGTACAGACGATATGTGGCATTTGGAAAAACCCCTTTCTTCTGTTTTCCAGGTTTTAACTTCAAACTGAGGCTACAGGACAGAAGTAAAACGGAAGCTTACACTAAGAATACATTTCAAACATGCAAACGGGATTAGAGAGAGCTCGGGAAATGACTGGGAATGAACCACAAAGTCCAGGTGTTTCCCTCTAACCCAGCTACAAGTCACTCCAACTGTACTCTTATAACACCCTGCAGAACATCCTAGATTAAACGTTTACCACTGATTACCACAGCACAAAGAGAAAGGGTCACCTGACCGCTGCCACCTGTTACACTGCTTTTCAAAATTTCCCTCAAGGACATTTTGAAACGGCTGATTAAAGGAAGCGCAATTCCAGCCACCAAAGCCACGTCTAAAGCATGGACTCCACTGAAGCCTTCCTTTAATTCCTCCTTCTCTGCCTCAGGCTCTCAGGGGTGGGACAGAGTCCGTCTACCGTGCTCAGAAGATGGCGGATATGTCCCTCTCCCCGGCACTGAGGACAGAGACCCGACACCAGTGGACACCGTGGCCAGGCAGAGCACCTGACTGGAACTCACCCGTCCAGGAGACTCATGGTCGTAGGGGTCACTTCAGCAAACAGAATTACTTTTCCCAGCTGCGTGGTCTGCAGATTTCGTCGATATGTGTCTAAGTTAAAGTGCTTTGAGGAGAAGGCTTCGGGATTGGTAACCACAGGTATAGAAGATGGGCTGATTTCCACTTCAGATGTGTAAGAGGACATGAACTTGAGGGAGAGCTTGCTGGATTTTATGATCCCTTCAGGATCCACATGCCTCCCAAGCCACTGCATCAACGGATCCTGGATTTCCTACGTCATAAAAAGGGGGAAAGAGGTTGTCATCTGAGGCTTAATCCAACAACAGCAGTGTTTATTGAAGATAAACTGAAGATATTATCTGGGTAACTTAGGTACTGCCTAGTTCATAAACTAAGCCTTATTGGCTTCTGCCATGTTGGATATATATATTGTGACATATCTCTAAATGTTAAGGACATTTTCCTATATTGCCACAGTGTCTTCCCACACCTATTTGAATGGACTTGTTACTTGCTATACATACTGCCCATGTTCACATTCCCACTCTGAAGACAGAGAGGAAGGAGGATGAGAGGCAGGGTGGGAGGTGGGCTTTACAGTGTGATCTGTTCACAGTCAGGCTCAGCTGTCTAGTTTGTGTCAGAGCTCTATGATGTTCCCTCGGTGAAGAAAGCACCACATTTCTCAGAACACATTCCCGCCATTACGCAATGCTTGACTGCAATGACGTCATTTGTATTTATTATGCAGGAAGGAGTCCAGAGGAGCAGGGCAGATGGTCCAAGCAGGGAAGCGTGATGGAGACAGCGTGGGAGGGGAAGGGGTCTGGAAGAACGGAGAGGCCAAGGAGACGAAGGAGCAGAGAGATGGTGGAGCCCACATGGGAAGCAATGGGGAGCTCCTAAGAGCTTTTGGCAGTAGGAGGAGCCAACTCCAGCAGCACTGGGTCCCGCCCTTCCTGCTGGGATGAGCTGACTGCAGGGGAAGAAGCAAACGGAAGTGAAGTGAGGTCACCATGCTTCCACCAGCGTGACAGCACACACAGTGAGAACATGCTCTCAACAGAGACTACATGATTTGCTAACAGGTCATACTTGGGATGTTATCAAACATGAGGAGATCAGGCTCAGCAAGAGTGCTCGGTAGAAAAAGGCACTTCCAAGCAAGGGTGACAGCCTGAGTTTAATTAATTCCTGGAACTCACATAAAGTAGAAAAAGAGCCTCTAACTCCACAAAGTTGTACTCTGACCTCCACACACTTGCTGCATACACACACACACACACACACACACACACACACACACACACACACCATCATTCTTATGTACACACACAGAGAATAGTAATAATAAATAAAATTTTAAGGGGGTGAAATTAAATATGAGCTTTTCTAACCCAAAGTCTACATTCTTCCAAATAAAAGCATGGTCAGGCCTATTACAGCAGTAACCCACTTCTGGTACCAACTTCTGTCTTACTTAGGGTTTCTATTGCTGTGAAGAGACACCATGACCACGGCAACTCCCTGCCCCCAAGACAGGGTTTCTCTATGTAATAGCCGTGGCTGTCCTGGAACTCACTCTAGAAGACTTCCTTCCGGTCTAGACACCTTGAAGCACAGCTGTTACCAGCAGACTTGCAGAGAAAGCCAGTGTGGGAAGAGAAGCTGGGGGTCAGCATGGGTATGCTGAATTTGACAGAACTACTGGAAATACAGAGAGTATGGTGGTTTGAATGGGTATGACCCCATAGACTCGTGTGTTTGAATGCTCAGCCTATAGGGAGTGGCCCTATTAGGAGATGTGGCCTTGTTAGAGGAAGTGTGTCATTGTGGGGGTGGGCTTTAAGGTTTCATATGCACAAGCTATACCCAGTATGGTATACAGTCCACTTCCTGTTACCTGTATATTAAGATGTAGAACTCTCAGCCACCTCTCCACCATCATGTCTACCTGCATGCTACCATACTTCCCATGATGACAATGGACTAAACCTCTGAACTGTAAGCCAGCCCTAATTAAATGTTTTCCTTTATAAGAGTTGGTCACCAGGCAGTGGTAACATATGCCTTTAATCCCAGCACTCGGGAGGTGGAGGCAGGTGGATCTCTATGAGTTTGAGGTCAGCCTGATCTACAGAATGAGTTCCAGGACAACCACGGCTATTACATAGAGAAACCCTGTCTTGGGGGGCGGGGGGAGGTTGCCATGGTCATGGTGTCTCTTCACAGCAATAGAAACCCTAAGTAAGACATAAGTTGGTACCAGAAGTGGGGTACTGTTGGGATAGACCTGACTGTGCTTTTATTTGGGAGAATGTAGACTTTGGATTAGAAAAGCAGTTGAACTCTAAATGGGGTTTAATGGGCCATCCTAGAAGGAACAGGGAAGACAGTGGTGCTGAAACAAGGTTTCAGAGGAGAAGAATTGTAGTATGCTGCCTAGAGATCGGTCTTGTGATAATTTGGTGAAGAATGTACTTGCTATTTGCCCTTGTCTGAAAAGTCCGCCTGAGGCTAAAGTGAAGAATTTTGGATTAATTCCATTGGCAGAGGAAATCTCAAAACAGCCTAGTATGACTCTGTCATAGATACAGTTATTAGCATTCACTCTTATGAAGATCTATAATGAAAAGGAACAAGCCAAGTGAGTAAAAATACAAAATGTACAATTTGAGAAGAAAAGAGGCACCAGGACATTGAATGGAGCAAAATCCTGTGTTCAAGGAGATGAACAGATTAAGAAATGGAAAAAAGAGAATGGTGACCTCAGGGTAATATCCCACCCAGCTAAACTCTCAACTTGTGAAAAGGAATTAAGGAACAGCTTAGGTCCAAGGGTGGTGGTGCACATCTTTAATCCCAGTACTCTGGAGACAGAGGCAAGTGAATCTCTAAGTTTGAGGCCAGTGTGATCTACATAGTGAGTTCCAGGACAGCCAAGCTTAGGCAGTGAAGGAGACCACTGAAAACCGAAATCTGGTGAAGATGCAACTGAACGAGGGGCCATATTCCAGCCTCAGCATGAAATAGAACTTGACAGCTTCAGCCATGTGGTTCTGGCTTTATAGCCAAGGATAGAAGAAAGGGTTTATGGAATCTCCCTCCAAGACTATGGAAAACAGTTGAGTCCAGATGTGTGGCAAGGGTGTCCCTGTGTGGAGACCCAGAGAAGCTATTGCATGAATCTGTGAAGATGAAGCCTGGATAGCCTTGTAGACCCCAAGATGTTGGTGATGCCAGAGCCATGAGCTACCTGCAGAGGAGAGCTGCTAGCAGGGAGTGCAACCAGCTCAAGAGAAAGCAGTGTGCTGCAGTCAGCAATGATGAAAGGAGCTGAAGAGCTGAAGAGCACTTGGACATGAGCCATGGAGTCGGGAGAGTTGCGAGTTTGCCCAGCTGGTTTTTGGTCTTGCTTTGGTCCAGGATTTCCTCCCTTTTCTCCATTTTGGAAAAGTAATGTATATCCTGTGCCAATATATGTTGGAAATATATAATCTAGTGGGTTTTTTTTTTTTAATTTTAAGAGATTGCATGAATCTCAGAAGAGACTTTGAACTTTGGATTTTAAAACACTATTGACACTATGATAGACTATGGAGATTTTTGAAGTTGGACTAAATGCATTTTGCATGACGTTATGACTACAAGCTTTTGGGGGCCAGGGAGTGGAATGTGGTATGGTCCCCATGTGTTTGAATGCTCAGCACATAGGGAGTTACACTATTAGGAGGTATGGCCTTGCTGTAGGAAGTGTGTCACTGTGGGGGTGGGTTTTGAAGTCTCATATGCTCAAGCTACACCCAGTGTGGCACACAGTTCACTTCTTGTTGCCTGCGGATCAAGATGTTGAACTCTCAGCTACTTCTCCACCACGTTTGCCTGCATGCTACCATGTCCTGCTATGATGATGATGGACTGAACCTCTGAACTATAAGCCAGCCCCAATTAAATGTTTTCCTTTATAAGAGTTGCTGTAGTCATGGTGTCTCTTCATGGCTATAGAAACCCTGACTAAGAAGTGGAGCAAAATGAGATGGGGAGGATCTGCAAGCCAGGAGCCCAGGGGAGAGCCAACTAAGATTCAAATTTGGGGATCATCAGATGTAGATAATCACTAAGGCCAGAAGAAAGTAGAAGATAACGAAGAAGTCATGTATAAATGGGCTGAATTCATGGCCTGGGGTTTGGTAACCAGGACCATACAACAGGGGGCTTTAAATGACAAAAATGGGTCACAGCCACCAAGGCCAGAGGTCAAATCGAGGTGTCAGCAGAACCAACCAGGCTCCCTCTTCAGGCTTGCTATGGTTTGACTCTGCCCACCCCCAAAGATATGTGGGAAACAGGGTTCTCAGTGAGACCATGTTGAGAGGTGAGGCCTTACAGGGGTGATCTGATTATGGCTTTGGGGGCTCCCCCCCTCTACTCTACCATAACCCCTGAACAGCAAAATATAAGTGTGTTTGCAAGAAGTATAAAAAGTGCAAGCTGTCTGGTGCACACATGCCAGCTGTGTCCTTCAGACACATTCGAACGACAATGATGACTTGGGGGCTGTCACTCACACATGCAAGGGGCTAAGGTTGAGTGTGTCCCCTCAAGTCCATGTGTTGGTGACCTAACTTCTGATGGAACAGTGTTAAGAAGTGAGGGGGGGGACCCTTAGGAGCTGACTAGGTCATGAGGGCTCTGCATCCATGAACAGGTCAACATAGTTAGCTCAGTGGTCAACCAGTTGTCTTAGGAGTATATGCCTAACTAAGTAAGTACCAAAAATGCAGGGACATCTCTCTCTCCCTCCCTCCTGCTCGTCTTCCTGCCATTGGATAGTACAACAAGAAGGCTCTCACCAGCATTCTGATGCAGCATTCTGCAGCCTCCATAATCATGAGACATAATTTATTTTTCCTGTGGTGTTTTGTTAATAAATTAACTAAATCAACTTAGCTAGCAAAATTAACTACAGCACAGGATAAAAGAATTAATTCATAATTCTTAGATAATTTTATCAGTAACCATTAAGGCAGTATAAAAAGGGTTGCTGAATTTTAAAAGTTTTGGGTTTTACATAAATAAACATACATACATACATACATTTATACGCACATATATGTATATATGCACATGTATTTATACACATGTGTGTATGTTGTCAAATGGGCTGCAACATAAATAGTATGACCCACCCTCAGCCTCCACAGCCATGTGGTTCTGAGCTGAGCCACCAGAGCAGAGCTAGTGTCTCTTCTTTAGGAAAGCATCCTCACCCCTCACAATCTTGGTCAGACTCATAAACCTGACCTTATAGCACTCACCATAACTGTAATCTGGAGGTCACATATTGAGTGTCCTACTGTCCTGTTAGAATAGGAACTGCATGAAGACTACACATGGATACTGCTCTCTTGTGCCCACAGCATCCAAGCCTGATCTGGCAAATACCTAACAATGATTCGTAGTAGTATTTGCTGTGCCCCTTACCTTGGGCTATACAGCCCGAAGGGTTGTATGTGACCTCTTAAAAGGAGAGGAGAGAGGGGTCATTAGGTCCCTTCTTCCTATTTATTTATTTATTTTTATCCTGGCATGACTGGACTTGGGATGACTTGGGAATTGAACCCCGTTCCTCTGGAACATCAGTCAGTGCAGCCACCTCTCTCCTCTCTTTTTAAGAGGTTACGTACGTACAATAGCAAGAAGCACCGCCTCCTCAGGCTATACAGCCCAAGGTCATGGACAGAGCAAATACCACTACAATCATTCATGGTGGAAATCCACAAAAGGAAACTGTACAAAGAACAGACACATGTGCACATCTACTGGTTACAGGCAAACCCCTCAAAGGACAATGAGGACATGTCATCTTCTGTTAGGAGAGAGAGAGAGGGAGAGAGAGGGAGAGAGAGAGGGAGAGGAGGTTAGAGAACAACTTGCAAGAGGGAGTTGGTCCTTCCATCATGTGAGTTCTTGATCTACAGGTTCAATTAATTACAATCAACTCACAGCAAGCTTTTTTTTTTGCAGAAATCGACTTAAAATGCATACAGAAATGGAAAATACTTAAAATGGTCAAAGGAATCTTGGGAAGGAAGAAGTTCAACTTTATTACCTGTCTCAGGGTTTACTATAAAGCTGCAATAGTGGAGACACAGCAGCACAGACAGACACACAGACTGAAGCAGGACAAAGTCTGGAGAAGCAGGACCACACATGACTGATTATTTTACAAAGGTACTAAGAATACAATTAAATCAATAAAATAGGGCAATGCCTTTCTGATTGGAAGATACATGATTTCTCAACATACATGAACTCTAAAAGGGGGAAAATGTCACACTACACTGCCAAAGCTGGCAATCCAAAAGGAAGAATAAACAGTCCCAGCAAGTCTCCAAGAATTAACATGAAGGGCTGGGACCCGGCTCCGTGCAGAGCATGGCCCTGGGTTTGATCCTCAGCACTGAAGTGTGGAGATATATTGTGTACCCTAATAACCTTGCCTGAGGATCAGAGGACAGAGTCAGCCACTAGATTAGACATAGACGTCAGGCAGTGGTGGCACATGCCTTTAATCCTATCACTTGGGAGGCAGAGATCCTCTGGATCTCTGTAAGTTCAAGGCCACACTGGAAACAGCCAGGCAGTGGTGGCACACACCTTTAGTCCCAGTACTGGGAAGCACACATGCCTTTAATCCCAGGAAGTGATGGCAGGGCAGAGAAAGGTATACAAAGCGTGAGGAGACAGGAACAAAGGCAGTTCAGCTCAGACCCTTTCGGGTAAAGACTCATCTTCCCTGATGTTTCGACTTTATCCCAGTATCTGGCCCCGGGTATTTTATTACAAGACCATTAGAAATCCTAACTACCCGAAGGGAAGACAGGGTGGAAGACTAGTAAAGAAAAAAGACGCAAATGGGGTTCCGTTCAATACCCTGTCAAAGAAGTTTCATCTAGACTGTATATTGTAAACTCTTAAGATTACAAGAAAATAACTTAAAACATGGGCAGAATTTCTGAATGAACATTGTCCACCACAAGGAAATAAGAGACAACCAAGAGACACACAGCGTACACTCAAACCCCAAACCTCAGCACTCAAGAGGGAACAATTCCTGGGGCTCACTGGCCAGCTGGCCACATCGATCAGGCAAGTTCCAGGGAGTAAGAACCCTGCCTCAAAAGAAGAGGAGAACGGAAGAAAAGGGAAGAAAAAGGTGAGTCACACCAGTGGCCTCCTCATGCACACATACTTACCTCACTCCCAAACATGCGTACACATAGCGAGATCAGTACGTCCAACACAATCCCATTTAGACATTTCAGAAGAGACCAAGCTAGCAATCCATGGTGTCAGAGGGCAAAAAATGGTTGTCTGTGGCCAAGCATGGCGGTGAGAGAGTACATGAGAGGATCCCCAGAGATGGGAACAGGAAATGTGTGTGTCTTGACTGGAAAGTGGATTGCACAACATACTTTCATCAAACTGTACACCATAGCAGGTACATTTTCTTGAATACAAATCACACCTAAACAAAATTGATTAAAAAAAAAGCAAGCAAGCTGGGTGGCAATGGTGGCATACGCCTTTAATCCCAGCACTCGGGAGGCAGAGGCAGGTGGATCTCTGTGAGTTCAAGGCCAGCCTGGGCTACAGAGCGAGATCCAGGACAGACACCAAAGCTACACAGAGAAACCCTGTTTGGAAAAAAAAAAAAAAAGCCAATGGGAGCAAGCTTGAGCCACACAGACATTGCACCCAAAGGATTCTCCACTCACTAGCGTTCAAAGAAACATCACGGGCACGCTCATTTGCACCGGTGTGAGCACACAGAAGTGCAGCTAGAATCAGAGACCGGATGCTTACCGCCCCACCCGCCGTTCATCTAACAAACCAACGCTGGGTTAAAAGTCTTTACTACAGTCTGCATTTGTGTTCTGGAGTCCAGTTTCCCAATCTGCAAAGTTTTTATCTCAAAGACATTTGGCTCCTGATAAATAATTAGATTAGTCCCGCTTCAGTAATAACACTGTCAGCTGCTGGACAACCAGAAGCGGGTAAATCAGAAAACAATCATCAAAGACAGTCACACAAGCCCTTTTTATGGGTGTCTGGTTCTTAAATACTTCAGGGGACAGGAACAAATGTATGTCTACTCTCATGGAATTTATATGAAACAACGCAATCTTTTTTTAAATCTACTCAACAACAACAACGAAAAATTAAAATGTTTAAGGCTTGGGTCAATCTCACTAGGACCCAGCCCCAGGAAAACATGTACTGAGCACCTCCACAGTACTGTCATATGGACACTTGGAAGAGATGACCCTGCCCTGGAGGAAGTTCTGACCTATGGAGGAGGGCAAGCACACAGTGTGCTGTTCCCAGAACACTCGATGGCTGTGCCTGGTGAAGAGCCACGTCCCCCAGGACAGCAGCACTTTGATAACTGCCTCCTGAAGTGGGGTACCCCAAGACTCAAAGGAATGGATCCCTGATGGGGCACAGCTGATCTCGGGACAGGCAGGGTCCCTGATTAGATGTCTCTTAATTCACAAACTATCATCCTTCTGTGCCTCCAACACGGGCTTTCCTGCTCAGAGATCTCCTCTCCTCTCACTGTGGGAGTGGAAGGTGTGGAGATGCAGAGAGAGCCCAAAGGCCACGTGCTAAGAGCGGTTGTTTAAGTCATTGGGGGGAAATCAAGAGCCCAGCAAATTCTTCTTAAGAAACCCCCTATAGGGGCTGAAGAGATGGCTCAGTGGTTAAGGACATTGGCTGGTCTTCCAGAGGACCTGGGTTCAATTCCCAGCACCCACATGGCAGCTCACACCTGTCTGTAACTATAGTTCCAGAGGATCCAGTATCCTCACACAAACATACATGCAGACAAAACACCAATGCTCACAAAATAAAAATAAACAAACAACAAAAAAATACACTATATCTCAGTGTAGACAAAACTGTTTACAGTTTTGTTTGGATTTTTGGAAGACAGTGTCTTACTATGTAGTTCTGGCTGTCGGAGAACTCTCATGGCTGGCCTTGAACTCAAGAGCTCCACCTGCCTCTTCCTCCTGAGTGATGGGGTTAAAGGTGGATGCCACTATATCCGGCTATACAGTTCTTGAAAAGAAAATGTGATTTAATTTTTATTCCTTACTCCAAGACCACGCACACAAACTTCACTCTTGCCAAGAGTGACGGTGCCCCCTTTAATCCCAGCACTAGGGAGGCAGAGGCAGGTGGATCCCTGTGAGTTCAAGGCCAGCCACTGCTACACAGTAAGACTCTGTCTCCATGCCACCCCTGAAAAGTCCCAAACAATAACAAACTTCACTCTTACACTTAAGTACTGCCCCTCCCCCCCCCCCTCCAACTAGATTTAAAGTTGTAGGATTTGAACCAGGTTCTTTCCCCTCCCCCTCCCCTTCCCCCTCCCCCTCCCCCCCCCCAGAGCTGAGGACCAAACCCAGGGCCTTGTGCTTGCTAGGCAAGTGCTCTACCACTGAGCTAAATCCCCAACCCCCTGAACCGGGTTCTGTTCTTAACTACAGGACAGAAATTACCAAGCTCCTCCCTAAGTAGTCTTGCAGGACAAACCAATACTTCTAAGGCCATCACCGCCCCGAAGGAACCCCTAAGGTAATGAATGAAAAGGCAGACAAGAACAGACGTGAACACAGGGCTAAAGTATCCTGGAGGGGATATGCACGGGCTCTCAGAGAATGAGCGGCAGGAAGATGTGGCCCCCGGTCAATCAGGAGAGAGAAGAGGAGTCTCCTAGGTACAGGTCAAGATTTCACTTTGTCCCTTCCCTGTCCCTTTGTGGAGCATCCCAAATCCAGGAAAAGTAGAGAATGTTTCCATGACAACTCGAGGTGATGGCTGAGCTAGGCATTCCTGTGGCATGGTCCCACTCCAGAAAGCAGACCAGCAAGGGCATCTTGGTAGCAGGAAAGACTCATTACTCACTTTCAGACAACATGGGTAGGACAGCTCCTACCCATCACTGACTGGGAAAGAATTGGGATGGAAATAAATGACGGGCAGGACCCAGAGGGAGGGTCCAGAGTACCAGGGACAGGGTGGCTCAAAAGGCTGAGACGGAGGAGTTCCTCCTTGCTGAGCTGTGGTGGGTTCCATGTAAACTGGAAGTAGCAAGTCGAGTCCGTTCCAGGGGAGGAGACAGCCGTGTTCTTCCCACTACTGTCTTAAACACTGCACAGTCCCGGGTGAAGACACACAGCCCGGTGTCAAACGGGATGCATGCACACGGCACAGTGCTGTCAAGGCAGCATTGAGATGGCCTGCCTAAGTCTGGTCTCACTTCACTTAAGGCTGGGGTTATCCACAGAGCACTCGCCAGGTGAACTTTGACCGCAAGCACCAATCTAAGAGTGAGGCTCAGCAACATGTAGAGACACCTCACCTGACTGTCCCCACCACACAGGCCCTGTGCAGCCTGCTGTCCATGTCTGGCTTGTGTAGACTCCTTAGAGGGCACAGTTTCCCGGGTCAGTTTCCCAAGATGCCTGTCCTCCTGATGTGCTCAGCCACCAAACCAACCATGACACAGCAAACTGAACAGACCCAGGAGCTCGGGCTTCAGTGCCAGGCTACATCAACACCCATCTAGTCTATCACATGAACACAGGGTGCAACCACGTCACCAAGGGTCAATCAAAGCGACCGTGGCAATGTTTGATTGACCCACCCGCGTTTGAATGAAGTGGTAACACTTAAGAATTGGTTAAGTCAGCCGGGTGGTGGTGGCGCACGCCTGTAATCCCAGCACTCAGGAGGCAGAGGAAGGTGGATCTCTGTGAGTTCCAGGCCAGCCTGGTCTACAAAGCAAGTTCCAGGACAGCCTCCAAAGCTACAGAGAAACCCTGTCTTAAAAAACCAAAAAAAAAGAATTGGATAAGTCAGCTGGGCACGGTGGCGCACGCCTGTAATCCCAGCACTCAAGAAGCAGAAGCAAGCAGATCTCTGAGTTCAAGGCCAGCCTGGTTGACAAAGTTAAGTTTCAGGATGGCCAGAACTACATGGCAAGAACTTGTCTCTGCAAACCAAACAAGGAAGAAAGAATGGGGTATATCACAGCAGACTTCTTGCTTCTTTTGAAAGTGGAATATAAGACTAAAGTAGTATACAGAGATATGCATATAAAGATGGCAAGATCAAACCCTTTATTTTTATGTTGGCCTAAAAAATTAGTTTAAAATAATCTCTTAAACATTTGAAACAATTTACATTTATCCATTGCGTGTGTGTGTGTGTGTGTGTGTGTGTGTGTGTGTGTGTACTCATACATGTGTGCATACACCTGTGTCCATGTGGCACAGGGAATGCATGGTGATCAGAAACAACTTTTGGAAACTGGTTCTCTCCTTCCACCATGTGGTGGATTTGGGGGTTGAACTCAGGTCATCAGGCTTGGCAGAAAGTGTCTTTACTCAGGGAGTCATCTCAGCCCCTCCCCCTTTAAAGAATAGTGACTTATATTTAAAGGAGGTCTCTAGCTGGAGCCAAGCCTGTGCCCTCATTCCATGAGACCGTCCCCTCCAGCTGTGCCATGTGCTCTTCCCCATGAGCATCTGACTGAAGCCCCTCCTCTGACCAACCCAGAAGGCTCTCCCTCAACCATAGTGGGCTATCCGTCCATGGCTATCAGAGTGAATCCAGCAACCAGAACTCTCAGATAGAAGAGGTCAGTGCTGAGTACAAAATGAGCATTCTCAACCCAGAGAGTTGAGAACTGAACAGTTGGTCCCCAGCTGGTGGCGGTTTGGGAAGGTGGCGCAGGCTTGTTGAAGGAAGTGCATCACTGGAGGCAGACTTAAAGTTCAGCCCACTTCCTGTCAGCTCTTTCGGCTTCCTGCTGCTGCCAGGCCTTCCCTCCGTGATGGACTCTTTTCCCTCTGGAACCCTGAGTTAAAACAAGCTCTTCTATAAGTTACTCTTGGTCATGATGCTTTATCACGGCAATAAGGAGAGGTAATTCGTGAAGTCTGTTCATGTAGTTCCTCAAAATTTAAACATGGAATTAACCTGTACGCCAGCAAGCCCACCCTCAGGTCCACAACCAAGAGCGGAGGGCCAAATGGAGACTCCTGGGCCAATGCTCAAACCAACACTTCACACAGCCTAACTCTGTGAGAAAGGATAAGTAAGACATAATATACACATTTGACTTAATACGAACCAGTATAGAAACAGGAAGAGTTTTGATATATGAGTGATCTTGAAGAGATACTGTGCTAAATGAAAAGGGCCAGACATCTGCCGGCTGTCACACACACCCCCTCCCTCCCCGTGTAACAGAGATAGACTCTTCTTACCCTCCTCCAAACCATAAGCCAAAATGAACTTTTCTTCCTATCAGTGGCCGCCTCGGGCATGGTGTCGGACCACAGCAACAGAAAAGTAAATACTACAGCCACCGTGTGCTGTGCACCCAACCCACGCCCTGACAAGGTTGCTCTGGGTGCCTGGGACCTCCCACTGGAGAGGAAAGAACACCCTAGAAAGCAGTGGTGGCCCCACCATCACTGGAAGCAGCCTGAGAAGTTTTTCTTAAGAGACCTCCACTCACCAGGTGGCGGTAGCGCACACCTTTAACCCCAGCACTCGGGAGGCAGAGCCAGGCGGATCTCTGTGAGTTCGAAGACAGCCTGGTCTACACAGTGAGTTCCAGGACAGCAAAGACTACAGAGAGAGGCCTTGTCTCAAAAGAGGAAAAGAATGAGAAAGACCTCCAGTCATGTAAAACTGGATCTATGGCTTTGCCACTGAAAAATTCAGGACAAGTCAGTACTGAACAGTTTACTAAAACATCAATTGTGTCTCTGTGTGTGTATGATATGCATGTATTAAAATGTGTGTGCGAATGTGGACACTTGCTTGCCATAGCAGGCATGTGAAGAAAACCTGCTAGCTCATTTGAGAGGGGATCTTGCGTTGTTGAATCTCTGGTTGACACACACCAGGCTATCTGGCCCTGCAAACCTTCAGGGACTCTCCTGGCTCCGCTCTCCAGTCTCACTGTAGGAAGGCTAGAATTAAATTACATGGATTCTGGGGATTTGAACCATCACGTTTGGCAGCAAGCCCCTTTACTCACTGAGCCATCTTGTCAGCCCCCAGCTGTGTGGTTCTCAGCTTGCTAGACTCCAGAGGGGAGGGGCCTCCTCCCTCACCATACCACCATAATTTCCCCTGTGTCTATCCTGCCTCACAGTGGCACAGATAACAAGTGACAGAGCTGGAATTCAATGCCATAAACCCAAATCCATTGCCCCCAAATCCTTCCTCTAATTCCTCTGCCGTAGCCTAACCAGGAGCCCCGCCTTACCCACATCCCAGCAACACAGAATGTCTGCCGACTGTCACAGACTGCTGACAGTACCGCACAGCCAGGAAGGCAGTGGGTCGGGAAGAGACTTGAATTTGAAGCTCGGACTCACCATCTCCCTGCGGCGTGTATTCTAATAAACCTGAGAGGACATTTTTCGCACAGAGCATAGATTTTATCATGTAGCTGAGTTACTGCTGACCTCACAGCAATCTGGTGCTGGCAGGAGGTGGTACGTTCCAAACTGTCTGATTAACGTCTCTTCACAGGACTGTGGGCAGAGTTAAAAGAACCGGAGAGGGAGGGGAGTAGAGGGGAGGCACCGGGGCCACAGGACTGAAGGAGCAAGAGGGGAGAGCCGCAAGAGGGTCCTGAGCACACTCCATCTGGTCATCCACCCTCTGGTCTTCGGCTCCTACCAGGACAAACTCATGGTAGAACCAAGCAGAGGTGCAGAGAGGAGGGCCAAGGCCTGCTGCTGATGGTACAGAGCGGGAGGGGGGGCTGTGGGGTGGCCAGCACACCCCTACTGCTGGGAGCTGCCTGGGAAGGTTCCTAGGCAAATAGCTCCTACTCACGCACCAGGCCTGGGGCGCAATTCTGACTTTTCTGCTGCAATACTCATTTCTACACACCCTGATGCTTTGCTAATACCTCGGCCAAACTAGAATGGGCAGTCTGTGATTCTTAAAGATCTATACGTTAGCTACTTTCCTGTTGTGATCAAATACAATGAGATAAAATACAAGGCTGCTTCTGGAGCAATGAGCTTATGTTGTTCATGGCAGGGAGGCACAGCAGGGAGCGTGGTAGCCAGAGCAAGAAGCTGAGGCGCACACCTTCAGCTGCAAGCACAGGACACAGAGAGGGAACTGGAAGAGAAGTTAGGCTTCGAACACTCTAAGTTCACTCCAGTGACGATCTTCCTCCAGTCAGATCACATACCTCCTGAGGCCAACCCCAGCCACCAATTGGGACAAGTGTCCTGAAGCGTGAGACTATGGGGACACATGTCATTTAAACTACCACATGTCAGTTTCCATCCACACCAATGCCCACACACAGTAGGCATCAATATGTATCCATTAAGTTGTCTTCCATTTATTATGTAAAGTGATAGCCTGGCTCAGTTGCTGTAAAAGGCCCCAGATTTGCTGCTCCTTTTTTTTTTTTTTTAACGTGCCAACTAGTGAAGACCACAAAGAGCTTGGGGGGAACCGTAATAGGAGAAATGAATAGTCGTTCCTAACAAGCCTGGTTTTATGGGCCTCACACCTCTTCCAGGCCAAGCAGGCTTGTTTCAGAGGCAAGATCTACTCTGGAAGCCCAGGGACAGGGAAGGCTCTAAGACAAAGGAGTCTAGGCAGGGGTCGGCCGCTGCCCTGCACAAGGGGCCAACTTCCACTCACGGGGCTCTTGGGTGTGGGCTGACATCCTCAGGAGTCTCCAAGGCCTTCATTAACCATGCTTGTGTGAAACACCGGCCATCTGTCAGAATCCAACAGTGTCGGGAACATGAGGGGCAAAGCCAGCGGTTCCAGCGGAAAAGGCTGCTCAGCTCTCCCGGAAGGGGACTGGCCTGGCCTCCTTGTACTCAGAAGTGACAGTTAATACTTCCTGCTACGGTCTAGGTGTATCCCAAAAGTTCATGGGTCATGACCCTAATTCCGTAATGGGGCAGTGTTGGGAAGTAGGGCCTCGTGCATGGTGCGTGGGCTGCTGGGGACTGAGAAGTCCGGGTGTGGATTAGTTAGTCCCCCTCCACCAGAACCGTCACAGAGCAAGTCCATCCCTCATGTCTCACCTCGTCCACAGATATTGGTTACGTGTTACAGTCTGACAGTGACAGGTCCCCTCACAGGCTCACGTTTGGACATTCGCCCTCTGATGGAGGTGCTGTACTGAGGAGGTAGCCTCTTTAGGAGTTGGGACCTCGATAGCAGATGGAGACCTCTGGGACAGGCCTTTCAGCTCAGACCTACCTTGGCTGCTGGTCCAGCCATGCTAAGAAAGGCTCATGCACACAAACACTCCCAACTACCACTGAGAAACTCTGCCATGACGACCAAAGTCCTCTGAATCCGCAACCCAAAATGAATCCTTTTTCCTTAAGTTCTTTCTGTCAGCTACTTTGTCCAGCAATAACTATGTAACCAACACCTGAGACTTCTGCCCTCCACCATGAGCTAAGACACCTCCTCTGCAACCCAAGTCTTGTGACACAGTCAGGGTCCACCATTTTCCATGCACCTGTCTTCTGCCTCCTGGCTTGGACTTCTCTGGAGCATTGCCCATAGGGCAGGGGACATCAGGGTCAGGCAAGCTGCCTCCAACCAACTATAAAGTCTCGTGAAACAGGGTGTGCTAGGCCTCTGTGTCTCCATTATCATTAGGTGGTCGTTGTTATCTATGGTTTTTGTTTGCTTGTTTGGTTGGATGGTAGGATTTGGGGACAAGGTCTCTCTATGTAGCCCTGGCTGTCCTAGAACCTACTATGTAGCCTAGGCTGGTCCACAACTCAGAGAGAGAGAGTACACCCAGTGCCAAGTAGAAGCTAATGCCACTCACTCTCTGACAGCCCTAGAACTAAGTGCTAAGGGCCACTTCAGGCCTGTCAGGAGCCCTGGGGCCCTGAGCACTGCTTCCCTTTCAAGTAATAACACAAACATCTTTAAAGATCAAGAGTGGGCTCGGAGATGACTCCATCAGTAAGATGCTTGCCATGGAAGAATAAGGACTTGAGTTTAACCCTCAGGGACCAGAATAAAAGGCTGATGTGGCAGACCAGCCCGTAATCCCAGGAGGGGAGTGGGGGGACAGGGCAGGTGCTCTCTGGAGCTCATGGGTTGACCTGGCGGGGTGAATCAAGCTCCAGAGTCCGTGAGATCCTGTCTCAAAAACAAAGACAGAGAGAACTGAGGAAGCCACTCGTGTCTACCCCGGGCTCCCGGGCACACACATGCACACCACAAGTCCTTTTTATTAGCAAAATATTTGGCTAAGTGGGGCCTAGAAGCTGTCCTTTTATTTTTCCAGAACAAAAGTCTGGATTTAGCACACTGGGTCTAGGAGCACGCCTGGTCTAGAAGGACCCTGAGTCTAGAAGCACACTGGGTCTAGAAGCAGGCTGGGTCTAGAAGCATACTGGGTCTAAAAGCACGCCTGGTCTAGAAGGACCCTGGGTCTAGAAGCACACTGGGTCTAGAAGCACGCTGGGTCTAGAAGCATACTGGGTCTAAAAGCACGCCTGGTCTAGAAGGACACTGGGTCTAGAAGCACACTGGGTCTAGAAGCACGCTGGGTCTAGAAGGACACTGGGTCTAGAAGCACACTGGGTCTAGAAGCACACTGGGTCTAGAAGGACACTGGGTCTAGAAGGACACTGGGTCTAGAAGGACACTGGGTCTAGAAGCACACTGGGTCTAGAAGCATACTGGGTCTAGAAGCATACTGGGTCTAGAAGCATGCCTGGTCTAGAAGGACACTGGATCTAGAAGGACACTGGGTCTAGAAGCACGCCTGGTCTAGAAGGACACTGGGTCTAGAAGCACACAGGGTCTAGAAGCACTAGCCTGATGCTTTTGTTCTACTCTTAATCCTGGAGTTGCCAAAGATGTGGCCATCTTAAAAAAAACAAAAGCAGCTGAATGCAGTGGCCCACACCTACAATCCCATTTGAAGGCTGAGGCCGGAGAATTGCTGCTGTTAAGCCAGCCTGGTGGACAGAATGAGACCATGGCTGGGGGAAAAAAAAAAAACAAAAATAAAACTTCCCATCCTCCAACTCAACACAGTGCATTCAGGCATTTCCATTTAAGCTGGATCTGAAGGTGCCCCTCACCCCACCCCCTTGCTGTCTGTATCAGCCCAGGGCTACTGAGGCCATGCCAGAGCAAGAAGCATTCGAGAGACTGAGAGACAGAGAGATGGCAGAATTCCACTGCCATGGAGACGTTCCTCTGGAGTCTGGACCTGGAACAGTCCAGAGACAGGCAGGACGCACAAGCTCCAGTGTGTTCCATAAAGCTCTCGCTCTGAGGCATCAGAGAATTAATAACATCTTACTGGCAGGGAACAAGAAGCACACAGGCTTGATCTTGGGACTTGAACCCTGTCCAGATTCTATGCAATAGTTGGCTGACAGGGCTGCGCCTGAGCGTGCTTGGTGGCTGCAGAACGCTTACTGAGACCTGAGTTTTGAAACCAGGGTTGGTAGCTTAACAAAATTTACTGGTTGTAGAAAAAGTTGCCCGGCCTCCGGGGAGGAGAGTTCAGTCTCACCTTTCTGACAGCGGCCCCTGGTGGCCGGCTTAGTAAAAAGTGTCGGCTCTCATGCTGACAGCTTTGACCTCCCCTTAATAAAGGTCGCTACGTGCAGCCGGCCATCCCAGGTAACAACTAGGGGTGACCAGGGAAGCAAAAAAAAAACCTCAAACTGAGCCCAGGCTTTGAGCCACATTTAGTGATCACCCTCTGTGTTTAAAAATAAAAAGAGTAGGGCTGGAGAGATGGCTCAGAGGTTAAGAGCACCGACTGTTCTCCCAGAGGTTCTGAGTTCAATTCCCAGCACCCACATGGTGGCTCACAACCATCTGTAATGAGATCTGGCACCCTCTTATGTGTACATAATAAATAAATAAATCTTTTTAAAAAATAAAATAAAAAGAGTAAAGGTCCTATTTTCCAAAAGTCGCAAGACCACCATGTGCGAGGCTCTGGTCCCCATCCCCAGCATCACAAGTGTGCACCCAGGTTGTGTAAGGTTCTGGGCTCCATCCCCAGTGCCACACGTGTTCATGAGCCACGCATGTACCAAAAATAAATAGATCTGTGTGTGTTCACGTTAAGTGTGCGCACTTGTGTGTGTGAGTGTGTGTGTGTGTGTGTGTGTGTGTGTGTGTGTGTGTGTGTGTGTGTGTGTGTCATGGGTCTGTGGAGACCAGAGTGCAACATCTGCTATTCTCTTCTATGGCTCTTCCCCTTGTTGTTTGGGAAAGGGTCTCTCCAGTGAACCTGGAGTCAAGCAACTGCATAGACTGTCTAGCCAGAGCCAACAGGGATCCCCCTGCCTCTGCACCCCAGCACTGTCTGGCTTTTTACGTGGGTGCTGGGTATCCGCCTCACATTTATACACTTTACCCACTGAGCCATTTTCCCTGTCCTGAGGATCTATATATTTAAAGGGCCGAAGCCAGAGGGCAGAGAAGACTTATTTATCCCATTCCTCTGCATAGAACTGTACAGTCTCCCAACTCTTGCATTCTGAATTTGGGGAAATTCCACAGCAGCATAAGGAATTGCTCCTCAAGGCAGAAACTTCTGGAAGATGCTGATAACAGAGAACAGAAGCACACTCCGCACTGTAAGCCCATGTCTCTGGTGCCACAGAGTCACGACACACAAGGACACAAAGAAGAGAATGGCCAGAGGCTGACAGCTTCCAAGGCAGGGAGCCTAAGAAACAGAGGCCATCGGCTTCTCTTCTTCCTACGGCATACTCTGTCCGCTGCCACGAGAGAACAATCTGGAAACGATCGGCTGGGCAGCTGCTCTCATCAACAAACTGTTTATTGTGAGAGAGTGGCTGGGTCAAAGGCTAACCGTCAACCTGAAACTGAAAGCATACAGATTAAATTCAATACCGTCCTTGCTGAGGAAACTGGGGACCGGCACGGTGGGGGGAAAATCGAGGCGAGAAACTCACACTCGGGAGTTCTTTCTGAAAGGGCCAGAGTGGGGACAAACCCCGTGTCCGTCAGCTTGCGGGCTGTTCCATGCCGTCACAGCTAGATATTTACCGCTGCCTTCTGAGGGGCCTTCGAAAAGAGGAAACAATTCCTCAGACATCAACTTCCATGTCCTCCACCAACCCCCAGTGTTACAACGGCCTCTCTGACCAGGCTCGGCTTATGCACAACGCACGGGCAAGCAAGACAGCCTGCTTTTAAATGTGTCTGAACGGAAGCTCAGGAGACAACTGGGAAGAAATGTTCTATGATGTCGCTGTGGCCTCATATCTGGGATTTGGTTTGAAATCGTACCACAGAAGGCATGGGTGGGAACAGATGAAATAAAACTGGCTGGAAGTGGGCAGCTGTGAAGGGGCGTGATGACTACAGAGGAGTTCGCTGTGGTCTACATTTACTTCTGCATACTTGACGTTTTCTATGAGACGTTTTCTTCACTTATGTGCATAACTCAGCAGTTACTCAGAAAGAAGAAAAAACATTTCCTTGACTATAAGAAAGTATTGACCTATCAAAACAAATACATGAGCTCCCCACAAGTACGGATGGACATGTACCATGGTGCCGCCCAAGTGATCACTGAGCGATGTCTGAGGCAGAGCTGTGGGAGTCTCGCCGAGCACTGGAAAAGCAGAAGGGATGCTCCATGTCCCCAAGTCAGCCAGAACCAGACGCAGAACCAGATACAGAACCAGAATCAGCAGATGGTATCCAACAAGATCTGGAAGTGCGGCTCAGAAATAGAGCAGGTGCCCAGCATGGGTGAGACTCTGGGGTCGCTTGCTACCAACAGACACAGACACACGCACCCGTACACACGATTATTTTATGGCAAACATGAACTTGCATCAGAGAACACCTCCCCAGGGCTTCACTGCACTATGGAACAAGGGGACGTGCAGGAAGAAAACCTAGTAGTTGGAGTGACAGGGACCAAGTTTTACAACAGAACACACACAGACTTTGAAAACATAATTTTGTTATAAATTTGAGACTAGTATAGACCACACTGATAATTCTTACAGTATGGATAAATTAATTTGAGAAGTTAATGCTCAACATTAAAAAAAAAAACAGAAAGCAAAATATTCTTTAATTATGTTTAAATTAACTATGGATTGGTCTCCACTCAGGATTTGTTCCAGTATCAAAATGAAAGTGGTAATAATTACAGAGTTTAGGAAAAGATGCATTTAAGGGAACTGCTTCAGAAGTTTTTATTTTGCTTTGTTTCTTTGTTTTGTTTTTTTGTTTGTTGTTTTGTTTTGTTTTGAAGTCTGGAGTGTTACTCAGTAGCAGGATGCTTGCTTAGCAATTGTAACGCTGAGTTGGATTCCCAGAAACACAGACACACATGTAAATCTGTGCATACATGTGTACACACATGTGACTTTCAGTCTAACTACTTTGCCAATTCCAACGTGAACACCTCAAGGTACCAGAAAGGATACACAGGCCATCTCGCCTCTCATCCCTCCTGACAGAAAGACGAGGCTTCGGAGTTTTGGGTGGCTGTCTTTTACACAGACAGCCATCTTCTGAGAAAAACTCGGTGTGGACAATCTGCATGGCTATACCAACACCTCGGAAAGAAAATATTCCAACGAGAAGAATCTTCAAAATTATAGACTTCTGACCTTTAGATATTTTACAGACTAAAAGGCTGCAGGGAAAATAAACATTATCGACCAGTAGGTTAAGGTTGTCAACAGAATACTCTAGTTAACTTATCTGGGCAGTTTTAGGCAAATGAGATTAAATAATCCCCACACCCTCTCCAAAAAATAACCACCATTTTAAAAATATGAAACCACTGTTTGATGCTTCTTTTAAAAGTTATATTTGCTTATTTGGAGAAATTAAAAATGGGAAGTGGTAGCTGATTTAAACATTACACAATATACACAATTGTGTCCAAACATGTTTTTACTTATTAATTAGATTTTTTTTTACTTTTAAAAAACTGAGAAGGGAATCCATGATGCCAATATTTCACCTCTCTCTGATAAACATCGTTCTGAGACACAGAAAAATGAATCTTCTCAAGTTGTCTTTTTAATTACTATAGCTTCTAATTTTAATTTTCTAAACTCTCATTTGAATGTGGGAGGTAAGTTGATTTCACATTTTTAAAGTTCGAGGTGCAAAGAAACCTTTCAGTTTGCAATGCTGACACTCGGCGGCACAGCCTTCTCCCGTCCTGACTGGCAATGCGTCCGGCTTCACTCACATCTAGAGCTGAAATGTCAGCCTCGGAAACGCAATGGTCCTGGGCTAAAGCAAGCCTCCCCTTCACCATTGCCTCTCTACCCTGGCAAACAGGCGCCAGAGACGACACACACACACACACACACACACACACACCACTCCCGTGTGCCGCAGGGACACGTGCGGCTTCCCTCTGTAGCAGAGATCCTCAGATATTCTAACCTATATCTCCTCATCCTCGGCGTCAAGGGAGTAAATAGCGCTTCCCAAGAGCAGGCTCGACTTCAGCAATCTTACATTCTCTACGGTTTTCGCTAAAGGAGACGTATATTTAAAGTCTAAATGTACATACATATGGCTGACATAAAAAAAAAATTAAAGACTACCAACATACCAATTAGAACAAATCTTCTACAGGCTGGGCTGTTCTCACTTATTAAAGCCATGTTTCTCGGGTGAGAAAACAGGGCTTCAACTCTAGAACTATCTCATGCGGGATACTGCCTATCATGATCAATAAGAGATGGCATTGTAGTCTCTAACTCCAGTATTTCCCTCTCTTTTATTCATTTTCCTTGACATAGTAAAATTGCATATATTTAAAGTGGATGGGAGTCCTAACACTTCTTCCCCTGATGACAGTACTAACCCAGAGCCTGGAAACCTTTTAAGACAGGAAACGACTTCTAAGAAACTTTCAAGAAAGGTGCTCCCTCCAGCAGGAGGCTGGAGAATGGCCCTAGAAACAGCTGTAAACACTGCGTGCCCAGCACACGCCGGTCCCAGCAGAGGGCAGAAACTGAAGGCTGTGCAGAGATGTGTGCTCTCAGCACAGTAAAGTACCTGGGGACAGACAAGACAGACAGACAGACCATCTAACCCTGGTAGAGTTCCCTCCTGATGGAGCCAGAGAAAGGTACCCTGAGAACGAGTCAAACTGTAGCATCCTGACCCTCCCTGCTCTAATGAAACTGTGGAGACTTGTCCACCATCCAGACACAGCTCCAATGCTGGCCTGCCCACTCTGAAATTCCTACACTACCATCCATGTTTGTCCAAGACACTAATCACCACGCTCAGAGCGACGTCCCTCAATTATTAGCATTAACGGAAAGAACATGTGACTCACCCCCTACCCCACACCCCCACCCCGCTCTGATGCACACATTTGTCAAGTGGCTATCAGGCCCCAGACCCTCACATTCCTGCGCTGACATGGATGCCACAGAGCCAGGCCAGGAGAAGCAGGTTTGGAGGCCTTGCCATTTCCCACAGGTGCCCACCACCAGCCACCTTGAATCCAGGTCTCTCCTGCACCTGATCACAAGGCCCTCTGACGGTACCCCCAACCCAGAACCAGTGGCCTGATTCCCAGGGATGGATTTGTTGGACCTGGGAGACGAATTCACTGGAGACAGCTTCAGTCGGCTCCCCAGGAGGTGAGGCCATAATCCATACCCGCTCACACATGGCAGCTATTAGGGAGCTGGTGTAGGAGACAGAAAGCATTTGCTCTTGGAGGATTTTCTATTCCAAATGAGTCTGCTTCCCATCCACAAATCTGTGGCTGCATAAACAGTGGTTATAAATAGTCGAAGGAAACAGAGCAGTCCTTCCTAGCCACAGTGCAACCCTGAGCAGGGCAACTCCAGAGCAGGGTGGAGGCCCTACCACCCCCTCCAGATCCCCAAAAACACAGCTCAGAAAAAACTGAAACCACACCAAAACTCAGGAAGGCTGGAAAGCGACGGGAGCTGTGTGTGTGTCCGTCTCCATAAGCATTTTCTCCCCTGCCCGGATGTTTGCCCTGAAGTGTGGACCCCACAGGCAGCTTCGGAAGATGCTTGTAAGAACAAGATTCACACACAAAGACAGGTCACCTGGTAGCTAGCTCAAAGGCCCCTCACAAAAATAACCTGTAAAAAGGAGGCTGAGGACAATACCCCATGCGTTATGCCTTTGCATTTTCGTGTCAAAAGGAATCATGTCACTTTTACATGCGCATTGTATTTGATAACAGGAAGTCAGTCAAAACGAACAAAAAGAGAGAGAGAGAGAGATTCCCAGTTTTGGTGCAGGGAGAAAGAAGAAAGGAGAGAAAGAGGTATATGAAAGACCCTTGCAAACATTCAGAGCTGTAAAAGCTTTGAAACGTTTGGCTTTAATCTGCCAGCTGCTCCGGGCTGCGCGTTCTGTAAAGTAGCCGCCACAAGCCCTCTGCAGACACGCACATCACAAGCCATCCGCTGCACCTGGGGCCCTGACTTCTCTCCAATTTGGATCTCCCAAATTTCTTTAACTGCATTTCAGAGAAATACTGTAAGTTTGTCTCTTATTAAGGATTCAGAACTAGGCCGAAGGCAGAAGGCGGGGAGGAGTCCATGTCAAAACTATGCTAAAATAATGGCAGGCAGAGTTGGTTTTCGTTTTGTTTTGTTTTGAATGAAGAATTAGAATTTAAAAAGCAACAACACTAGGCACTTTAAGTTCCAAACACCTAGCTTACGGGCTGGGGAGTGGCTCGGAGTGTACGGAGCTGTACAACACGAGGGCAGTTTGCATCCCCGGCACCCACATAAAAGGTGGGTGCAGTGATGAGCCAGTTCTCTAATGCTGGGAGAGGACCTTGCCAGGCAGCTGTCTAGCTGACGCGGTGATCGCCAGGTCCTGAGGGACTGTCTCTAGCAGGAACAACAACGACATTATTATTACGTAGAGAGATGACTGCAGTAAGATGTCACTATCCGTCTCTGGCCTCCCCACGGCCACCAGGTCAGTGCGCCCGCACTTGCCCACACTCCCCACAACACACACACAATTTTGGTTTTAAACGTTAAATAGAAAGAACCCAACTTTCAGGCTGAGGACACAGTTCAGCAGCACAGAAGACAGGCCCTGCGTTTGACTCCCACCTAAGTAAATGAAAGCTCAGGTTCCTCATGCCAAGGTAAAGACACAGACCAATACAGACACACACACACACACACACACACACACACACACACACACACAGAGGCAAACACTTCATCCTGCCTATTGGGGATCCAGATGAGATCACGAAGCATGGAAGAAGTCTCAATGAACCAAAAAGCGTGAGATACGAAGTTATCGACTCTCCCAAACTGCCGCAGCCCCAGCTCAACCTCACTAGCTTTCGAACATTTGCTGAGTAAGTGGCGGTGGGGGAGAGGTGAGGGCCATGTGGAGTGACTTAGTCTACGTTCCCTCATAAAGAAACAAGACCAGAAAAGAAACTTCCACTTCAGGATGGCTATGTATCAAAACACCATGTTAAACACCTTAACTGAGAACAATCCAAAATGAATTTACAAGAAAGGATGCCCTGGCAGAGAGGCCACATTAGGGGCTTTCTGACACATCTACAAACATAAAAACTATTATGACCAACAGCAGCTAATCACCAACAACAGCTGGACTCTGAGGAAGGAAATAAACTTTCTTGGTACATAATTTCAGGATGAATCAAAATGAACCCATTTTTATTATATTAAATATTATATATTTGATTATATAAATATAAATATTAAATATTATAACCCATTTTTGTCTTGAAACATGTACTGTTCACACCACAACTCCCGTACCATCGGCATCACACATACACAACTCCCACACTGTCGGCACCACACACACACACACACACACACACACACACACACACACACACACACACGCTGCTGTGACTTCGCCCAGTTACTTTTAACAACAAACTCAGTTGTCGCTTCTTGTTGTGGTTACCTCTTGATCCCAAGGGCCGAGTAACCAGACACCCCCTCAAAGGTCCCGCTGACAGTCTAGCTGGAGTCTATTTCCCAGGTTGCCTACACATCACTACCTCCAGCCCCAATGCACACTTGAAATCAGATCCCAAGATTCTTCATTTGGGGGAAAATGTGCGTGTGCTCCCCAGATCTGAGCAGGAAGCCGGGCTGGGGCAGACCTGCAAGCAGCCTGGGTTCCTCAGAGCACGGCAGCTCCCCTTGGGAGAAGTGGGGGCGTTGCGCCTCTGCACCCTCCACTGACAGGTGACTGTGTGGGGTGGGAGGCGGGGGCTGGCCCTGCAGACTACAGTGTACCTCTTCCTCATCACCTTCCTCAGACAGAGGTATTTGGGAAATGGAAATAAACAGCTTTTCACTGGAAAGGAACTGTGGGTTTGGCTTTTTTCTTTTAGATAATATTACATTTTTACCCAAATTAAATATTTACTTTTTATACAACATCACAGAAATGGGTTCCTTCTCTGTCTTTTGTTTATAAAATCTGTGCCTCCCGTAATCATACCCCACAGTGACACTGAATTCCTGCCAACCCTGTCCTCTGCTGGATGGGAGACTCCCATGGAGGCCACCATGTAATGCTAGCCCATAATATACCCTACATCAACCATGCAGCCCGTCTGCCTGGTCCTTCACTGGCCCCCTTAGTGGGCACCACATATGAGCTTATTCACAGAGAAACAGTCCAGAGGGTTCTGGACCACCCCCAGCAGGGGCAGGGTACCAATTCTGACTATCCCAGCAACACCTTCCACTCCCACGGGTGAAAGTGCCTGAAAGGCCCCCACTCCCCGTCGCTGGAGCTCACCGGCAAGCCTGCCAGTCACGTGACAGTCCACTCACAGGAGTCAGACGGTGTACTGGCAGAGCTACATCTTCTAACGCAGTGGTTCTCAACCTTCCTGACGCTGCAACCCTTTAATCCAGTTCCTGGAGCTGTGGTGACCCCTCAATCGTAACATTATTTCGCTGCTACTTCATGGCTGTAATTTTGTTACTGCTACGCATCATGATGTAAATGTCTGTGTTTTCCGATGGTCTTAGGTGGCCCCTCTGAAAGGGTCACTCGACCTCCAAATGAGTCACAAGCCCTGCTCTAAATAATTAAGAAACTAATTATCTAGAGGTTGAGACCCTCTAAAGGCTCAGAACACTGCTCTAAATAATTAAGGAAGATGTCCAAGTGTCAGTGTCTACAGGAGATCCAAACACTCAAGTCCTAATTACACATGGGTGCTTCCAAAGTCTTACCACACACACTAACTTATTTTTTCTTTAGTTTTTAATAGCCTATTTGGCTCATTATAAAAGTAACATACATCCATCGGAGACCATTTGAAAACTAGAAAGAAAACTTTAAAGCATTATTAAAATTACCTTAAGCCTACTACCAGAATGTGTATGTATATATGTATGTATGTATGTATGCATATATGTAGTATATATGTATGTGCATGTATGTATGTTTATACAGGTGTGTGTGTTTGCATGTGTGTTATATATAAGTGTATGTGGCATGCAGTGTCGATGGTTTTCAACATACTAGACTCCAGTGAGGGCTCTGCAGAAGCCCTTCCTTGGGAGGACAGCGCAACTGTAAAAGACGCTCATCAGAAAGAAAGGCCAGCGTGGCCACTGGCGCCTGCCCCTCAGCAGAGCCTTGCTTCCTTTCCCCTTACACTCATGGGTCATTGTGGTGGGTTTCTGTGGGGGAGTCCCATGCTGGTTGCAGGAAGTCTCAGAGCACACTCGTCATGAACGCCAAGGGTCCACACTGTTCTTAGACATCTCTATGATAGAACGGGGGTCGGGGGGGGGGGGGGAGGTGTTACGGAGACCATAAATCTTCCATGCTTCTTGCCGTCAAGAGCAGCGTCAGGGCTCCAAACTAAGTAAACACAGCTGCTTCACAGTGAAGGTATTTAGATAATTTCTCTATTTATTTTGTTCGTTCACGTCCTGTGCTAGAACAGGACTCAGTACTGAATAAATGTTGAATGAACGGATGAATTTTATGAACTGCAGCACTGAAATAATTTCTACAGACCCGAAAGAAAGTGCCACCAATATAACAGAAAATATAGAAATTACACTATGTGGCACTGAGATGGGGAGAATACATTAGATTTCCGAACTGCCTTATACAGTTAGAGGGGCCGTAGAGGAGGCAGCCTAGCTCAGCAGCGACACCATGTGGTGGGATTTCTGTGAGCAGGGCGCTTCACAGGAAGCAGTAAACTGGAACTCTGCACAAACAACTCAGGTCCCACAGGCCACAGGTCCAAAAGATGGGAAACGCCTCTCGGTAGAGATGCAGGAAGAAAAACAAAACACATCTCAATCCCCTCGCTAGCCTCTCCAGTCTCTATGTCGAGCCAACCGCACAGGAGTGAGATGTTTTAAAATGTCTCGGCCTCAGCATGGGGATGAAGAATCTTCTGGCTGCCCTAGAAAGGCTGTCTAATCCTGTTTCTGTTTTCAAATGCATTTTCCTTATAATTGTTTGGAGAACTTTTGATCCAAGAAAACACAATACTTGATCCATATTGGGAGAGAAAACCCTGACCTCTGACCACAACCTCTATAGCATGCTCAGGGCACTCCAGAGTGCTGAGAAGCAGCAACGGAGACACACTGCAGTCACACGTGTGTGTTCGCTTAACATAAAACAGAACTCAGCCAGAATCCAGCAACTGGGAGGCAGAATCGGTCCAGAGAGCTGACTCCAAGTCTGTCGCGAAGACCAGACCGGGGACGGGGTGAGAGGGGAGCGCTTCTCCACACTGTTCTTTGCAAGGCCGTAGGGTCGGGTCCTCAGTGGGAGAGGTCTTGTAGACAGAGCAAACACTGGCTTTTGCTCATTTCAAGCATTTCCCCCCGTGGATTCTGAGTGGTAAATTAATGTTTCTCCAGCCAGTTTCCAAAGTGGGAAACATGCCACCCCCACTGCCACTGGCTGCCATGGGGCACTTCAAAGAGCCAAATGCACTGTGTGTGCATGCAACGTGTGAACGAGAACATGCATGTGTGTGCGCACATGCAGAGGCCAGAGGTTGACCTCAGAGGTCCTCTTCATTTGTTGGCCGCCTTATATACTGAAGCAGGGTCTCTTGCTGAGCCCGGAGCTGGACAGTTTGGCCTGTCTAGCTGTCAGCTTGCCTGGGGAGGTACTGTCTCCACTCCCCTCCCCACAGGCTGCCATCACCGCCTGGGCTGCTATACCCGCCCAGCTTTTTATGTGGGCTGGGGGTGCCAACTCTGGAGCACCTCGTGCTTGTGTATCAAGAGTTTGTCCAGGCTGGAGAGATGGCTCAGCAGTTACGAGCACTGGCTGCTCTTCCAGGGAACCTGGGTTCAATTCCCAGCCACCACATGGTGGCTCACAACCATCTCTAGTGAGGTCTGATGCCCTCTTCTGGCATAAAGGCATACATATAGATAGAGCACTCTTATCCATAAATAAACAAACAAATAAATAAATCTTTAAAAAAAAACAAAACAAAACAAAGTTTGTCCACTGTTCAAGTTTGTCCCAGTCCAACTGCCATGTTTGTCCCCAGTCCAAGAACTGAAAAACTAAAGGCCAATCTCTCCTGACACAAGCCTCAGCTTAGACATTTCAGCTGTTCTAAAGAACAGGCCTGAACCACAGTGCTCCAGAACCAGAGGCCAACACTTTTCCTCTTCGTTTCTCTGCCAGAACCAATAGGCCTGAGTCCTAAGACCCCACAGTCAGGACTAGGAAAAGGACAAGGAGGCCACTCAACACTGCCCTCTGACCCCGGGCTGGAAGCCTCGAACACTCAAGCACTCGATCTCATCTCCAGCTACAACCCTCAATGTTCTGGAAAGGAAGGACAGAAATGGCCCAGGAGGCTCAGTCACACTCCACTAGAGACAGAACAACCCCGGCCCACGCAGCCCTGGCCGCCTCCTCCACCGTGTGTGTCCTAAGGGCCTGCAGCTCCGAGGACTGGCGGTATTGGTACTTTTACGTCCTAAGTCAGTGATGAGCTCTGCCCGATGAGCTGAAGAGAAAAGAGTGGGAGGAGTTAGCCGGCTGTGGGAATTCCTCAGGTGAAGGCACAAACAGAATCACATGACTAACGCCCAGGAATGCACATCAGAAGCAGTGCAAACTGCAGAGCTCGGCTTGGTGGCACCTATCTGTAATCCTAGCACTCTGGATGCTGAGGCAGGGGGATCATGGCAAGTTTAAGGATGGCCTCTGTTGCACAGTGTGTTCCAGGCCAGTGTGGGATAGTGAAAACTTGTCTGAAATAAATAAATAAACTAGCTAGAAATTAGGTAATGAAAATGTAATAAAAGAATGTTTTTAATGAGAAAGATCACCCTGTGTTGATGTTCATTTTTTAATTAAAAGCATTACCTTCAGTCTTCTTAGAGGAGGTACCAGGAACGTGTTAAGCACACCTGTTTTCCAACCCATTCACCTCTCAACCACCCAATCATCACTGCATTATTACTTAAACTGTACAATGTTCACACAACTCTCCCCAAAACTTTCTCCTCCAGCCCTTACACAATCCTCTGGGCTCTTCGGCTGTTCCTGTGAGTCGGTATGCAGCAGCCACACCATGTACCACTCTACTCTCCTCCACAAACTGAGCGTGCCCAGGGACAGAGGCCACCAGGAGAGGCAGCCCCTCCCCTTCCCACAGTGCAGGCGGGCGTGCAGGGTGTGTTTTGTTCTTTTCAAGTGGAACAGGTGCGTTTGGTGCATGGAGCCCCCTGACCACCACAGCTTTCCTATGTGTTGACATCACTAACGCCACAGACTGGCCTGATAGTGGCTGACAACAGGAAGAGCTCCACAAAATCACGTGTCACAGTGAATAAGAAACTGACAGCACGTCACCATGAAGGGATTAGTAAGAGCACACACCTGGAGAGCCTGGCAGCCTGCCCAAAATCCGCTTTCCTTCATGGTCCAGTAGTGAGTGCAGGCATGAGGCAGACTCCCAAACACATTCCCAACATTTCCATTTTACTTTTACACATGAATGACAGACACGAAACCCAAAGCCTTCTTGCCACAAGACAGCAGACATGGCACACAGCAAACAGAGGCTGTGATCTTCCCACTCCAAGGCTTGCTGAGAAAACCCCTGATCAGAACAACTGGTTTTGATCCCAGCTGACTGCAGATTCCAAAACAGTTACAGGCACAGGGGGCTGATTCCTGCACTCCCTCCCACAAACACCAAACTCCAGAGTCTCCATCATACAGGGCAGCACAGCATTTGCATGAGGCCTATGCACAGCCTCCAGAAGACTTGAAACACCTAAGACATTGCCAACGATGTGAACAGTTGTTACGCTGTACTGCATGTTCAGGTAATGACAGGAAAAAGTCTGCAGATGGGCAGGACTGGTGTTAGCCATATACATGTGTGTGACGTGTTTGTGCGGCTGTTTGTGTATAGGTGTGTTGTGTATGTATGAGGTGCTATGCATGAATATGTCTGTGTGTGTTCATACAAGAAAGGGTGAGCATGCGCCACAGCACACGTGGAAGTCAGAGGACAGCCTTGGCTGTTACTCTTCACCCGTCCCCCTTCCAACATGTTGGAGACAGGGTCTCTTCCATTTACCACCATGCAGGCCAGGCTCACATCACACACAGGAGCACACTGCTGCACACAGAGAAAGCGAAAAAAGGGCAATAATATGTAATATCAGAGCTTTCACAATCAGAGTCAGGCGTGAATTAAGATATGTCATTTATGGAGTTCTAAATATGACAATTCCAGATCTCTCTGTGATTGGCAGGATCACTGTAAATTGCCTTACTCTTCCCCCAACTGCTGTCCAACGTCACTGGAACGCAACCAAGTAGAGTGAATACCTTCACAGGGCTGACATGCTCGGCAGTCTCCTCACCTCGCTCTCTGTTTCGCGTTTCATAGCATCATCTCCTGTAGTAATATCTGACGTTAATGTAGTTGTGTAAATCTGACACCCAGGACAGTAACGGCCATAGTGCGTCAACCGTGCGCGCATGCGTTGCAGCTGCTCTCCCACGGTGTGGGTGCACGTTCCCAGCCCAGTGAGCTGCATGTCTCCTTTGCGAGCGCTCCTACAGTGATGAGGAGAGTGGCTCGGTTGAGGTATGCTTCCTTGACGACCGAGGTTTGCTGGTGGCAGATGTTAATCCTCAAGAGTTAAGGCGGATACTCAATTATCAAATGGATCCAGATTTTGGCATGAAGTTGCCCAAACACAGCTTGATATTGGATTTGGAAAGATATATCATTTGGCGTATCGAGCTTTAGCTTGAGCTTTCACCTTGAAAGGCAGAGCTTCTCTCACCACTGGCTAACCAGTTCAGTCTTTGTGGTGAAGGTTGTCGGTATATCCATTGCCTCACGAAACTATCAGGGCCCATTTAGCCACCCAACAATATATCCTGGCCTCTGCCCACCTGAGATGCCCTATCGCCCGATCCGTCTACTGCATTTTGTTTTGCTAGCCGACATTTTTTTTAGCTCACTAAAGGCATTATTCCGAGCTTCAGTCTGAGAAAAGCACCTTGCCTTAAGAGAAGGCATGGGTGTCCAAGGATTGTGTAGGACGACGAGTCAATGGTGGTATTGCCCAGAAATTGACTGTGACTTGTGTATCATGGGCTAGCAGGCCCAAATCACGCATCAGAACAATCAAAAGATTTGGAATGCTGCGTGCAGCAGGCCTCTCCCCATCAGCAACCCACACAAGAGAAGCCCTCGTAAAGTATTCATGACCAGCAAAGCATTTCGTTTTCTTGACAGACCTAAGCGCACTGCCATCAGCCCAGCAGGAGGTAGAAAGCAAAATTATCCTCCCACATTTAAGATGAGGCAAGGCTTCGTTATGAGGGCCTCCGAAGGGCGCTGTGTGGGCAGCTTGAGAAAACCCTTCCCCTGTGGCAACTCCGCTCTCTTTCCTGTGTGGCACACCGTGCCACATTTTGTGGTGTCAAAATCCAGATCTTTGCTACACTTCACAGTACAAAGTTACGCTACGAGTCCCTTTGCCATGCCACGTGAGACTGCGTGTCCACTCAAGCCGTCCATTGAAACCCTCGCTCCCTGTGGAGCTCCCCTGTCATGGAACATAACTTTGCTCCATTTTATTGGTAGCCCCACCCTGGGAAAAGGTTAACCCTAGTAGGGCAGCCATGTGCTAAACAGTGAGGAAAATTGAGACAGCGCTCACCATGTTGTGAAGCATAGGATGATGTGCGGAACCCTCACAAGGCACCTTTCATCTCTGTCCCTTTCTGTAGGAGGGTATAGGCCAGCGAGCATGTTGTTAGAGACAGAGCTCGCGCTGACCATGTCGCCTCAGCTGTTCAGCCTGAGTGGCCCTAAAGCTCCAGAGCAAATTGCCCCCGGTATTAGTTGGGAAGCCAATGTGTTTGTCTCTGGCTCTCTAGCGAGAGGGTGGAGGGATTGAGTGGTGGCGAGCCAATTGCTGTTTTGTAGCCTTGTGTGTAGGTCTGGTTGGTAAAATCTAAGTTACAGAACCAAATAAAAACATAAAGGCATTGCGCATGCATGTGCCCACATGTACCCTTGAACTGTTCATGGGAGCCTGTCGTCTAGATTTCTTCCGCACACATCTATGTCTAAAATCTGCTCTCATGGGAGTTAGAAGTTCCAATGTGGTCCTTCATCCTGCCAGGGATGCTGTTGGAGATGTTTGTATATTTATAACCTTCGTGTGGCTTCCAGTGTGTATCTTAAATCACACTTTAACACCTGACTGCATGTAGGAAGACCTTAGTTTTAGAATTCAGTCTGGTGCATAGGGCGTCAGGAAGGCTTCTCTGTTGTCTGGGAAGTCCACTCTATCCACCCAAAGTCCAGAAAACAGTCTCCAAATGAGGATCGTGCTTCTCTCTTCCACTGACTGCAAGGTAGAGTGGGAGTTCCCAGCCTGACCCATCAGGCCTCCCTAGGTTCGGTAATGTGATCACGGGGATTCTCAGCGTAATTATGTTTCCAAACGTTTTAGCCCAGGTTGAGTGACCTTCCCAAGGACCTACGGTTGATTGAGGATAAAAGTCAGGCCCTGGAAAGAATCTGTGACCACCCAGGGATGGGTTCCACCATGACTTTTGAGCCGGGAAGCCATGATTTTAAGAGGCTCACTCTAATCCTTGTATTCTCATTTTCTTGGTGTCCCTCTCCAGATGGTCGGGCTCAGAGCCGCTGGGAGAAGAGTCATGTTCAGATTTTCATTAACCTGGTGCAGAAGCTGCTTCTCTGACGCGGGTGCCCACAGTTTACCTGTTGTTGTCTTTTCCGCAGGTGTACCTAGAGCTCCCTCCAAGCGCTTCCGTGGTGCAAACCCAAGAAGACTTTAACGTGCTGAAGTCCAGCAACGTGAGAAGGCATGAGGTCCTCAAGGAGATCCTGACCACCCTCGGCCTAAGCTGCGATGTCCAACAAGTTCCCGCCTTAACACCGCTGTACTTGCTGCTGGCCACCTGAGGTGAGTGTGCTCAGTGGGAACTCTCACGCTTCCGGTGGCCTCACCTCCAAACCATGACTCCTTTCCTTAATGTCAGGACCATTTTCTGCCTTGATTTCTATTTTGACTTTGGGTTTGGAAACCATAATAATAGTATGTCAGTATCTTTAATATTATTTGTTTGGGTGTGTGTGTGTGTGTGTGTGTGTGTGTGTGTGTGTGTGTGTGTGTAAGGGAAGTAGAAGCAGGAGGTATGAAGTTTGGTTTGTGGTCCTTTTATAGGGAAGCGGAGCTATTGTTTGTTTTTGCTCTTTTGGGGGGCCCGCCACCCAGTTCCCAATTAAAATCACAGAGGCTTTTTCTTAGTTATGAATGCCTGGTTTTAGCTTGGATTGTTTCTAGCCAGCTTTCCTTAAATTATCCTGTCTACCTTTTTCCTCTGGGCTTTTTCCGTTCTCTTACTTCTGTATCTTACTCTTACTCTGTGGTTTGCTCTGTAGCTGGGTGGCTGGCCCCTGGAGTCCTCCTCCTTCTCTGGTTACCTCTTTGATCTATCTCTCTTCCCAGATTTCTCCTTCTATTTATTCTCTTTGCCTGCCAGCCCCGCCTACCATTTCTTCTGCCTCACTATTGGCCATTCAGCTCTTTATTAGACCATCGGGTGTTTTACACAGGCACAGCAACACAGCTTCACAGAGTTAACATGCAACATGAGCAAAAATAACACATCTAAAATAATGTCCTACTGCATGGAGCTCTGTCTTACATGCGGAAAGAAAGCATAGATGCTGCTCCACACGAGGCTGTGTGTCTGTGGATGCAGCCAACTGTAGATTCGATATTTGAAAGAAACGTAAAGATCCTGTACTGGGCTAGGGAGATGGGTCACTGTGTAAAGAGCAAGTGTGAGGACCTGAGTTTGTTCCCCAGAGCCT